>NC_092337.1:41193214-41513035 GCF_046630445.1 Rutidosis leptorrhynchoides | reverse complement strand
TCGGCCGACCATCATCAGTCAGTATCTGAAAGGCGGGATCGGCACGAGACATCCATCAGGAAGGCGTCGGCACCAATGGTTATGCTCATTACGGAACGGACCTTCCCCAAGTTCCGCGGGAATCACAGCACCACCGGAATGGTGATGTGGCTCCGAGGGTCCTGGGACAAGTGGAGCTAGAATCTCCTGTAGGTCATCGGCTCCGTCTGAGGTGACCACTGGGTCGGGTGCATGGCTACTGGCTCCAGAAGACGAAGCGCCAGAGTCACTGGAGGGTGTCGAAGACGGGATCTGAGAATCGGCAACCATGGCAGGCGAGGTGGCGGATGAGTCTGAGTCGCTCTCCAAAATGATAACAGGTGGAATATCCGACATCTGAACAAGGAAAAATAACTTTTTCCATGTCAGTAACTCATAAAGCAAGCACGTATTAGGCAAAGTAACTACGACAGTCTAGATCATGTATAGCGGTAAGTAGCATGGCAATAACGACAACTATCATGCAATCGAAAGCAGATAGTAGCATGCAACAGTGAAAGCAAGTAACCGTATACGGCATATAGCAGTAAAAGTAAGCAGCAGCATGCAGCAAGTTTCGCAGAAACAGGTAAACTAGCAAGTTCTAGATTAGTCCTATTAGTGAATCCTACTCGGTCGGGTCTTGACTCACTAATGCAACCTAATTCCCTACAACCAATGCTCTGATACCAAATGTGATGCCCCGTACAAAACCATCGTGTACGAATCATCAACAACAGGATCATTACAAGGTCAAATACTATATGCTGTTTCAAAATAAGTTTGCATTCATGAATAAAGGTGACGTTTTAACCAACATCAAATGTTTAACATCCGAAAGTATGCTTCTACGAATAGCAAGCAAAAATAATAGTACTTGTCCCATAGGTCGTTACATATACATTGTTTCAAAAATAACATTGTTTGAATGCAAATTAAACGTTTCATGCGAAGACATCTCTAATAAGCGCAGCGGGAGTCTACAAAGCATGACAACTACAGCGGAAGCAATCAAACCTTAAGCACCTGAGAAAAACATGCTTAAAAACATCAACATAAAGGTTGGTGAGCTATAGTTTAAGTATAAAAGTAATGTAAGGTAGGCCACGAGATTTCAGTGCTTCAACAGCGTTTCAAAACAGTATGAAAAGTATATGTATAACCGTGGGTACTTGGTAACTAACTTAACGTAAGTAACACCCCCTAAAAGTACACTTTGGCGAGTGCGTAAGTTTACGAAGTATTAAACACCCGTTAAATGCTAGCGCTACTAGCCCGAGTGGGCATGTCAAACCCTATCGATCCATATCTAAGATTCGCGTTCACCGGTTCAAAGACCAATGACTAAACGTTACGAAGCTAAGGGGAAAGTTTATGTCGTTGTATAACCCACACATATATAAAGTTTAAGTACTCGTGCCTAGTATGTAAAATGTAAAATGCGCATGTATTCTCAGTTCCCAAAATAGTTAAAGTAAAAAGGGATGCTATAACTCACAGTGGAAAGTAGTAAAAGTCGATAAGCGGGAATAGTAAGCAAGTGGTTTGGTCCGAAAGGTCCTCAACCTAAGTCAAAAGTTACTAAGTCAGTAAATCGTTCCCAAAGGTTTAAAATTATGTAAATTAGGTCTTAAGTACCACCATCATTCATCATTAAACAAAAAGTGTAAAGTAAGTTTTAAGTCAAGACTAGGGTTTGAAATAAAGGCTGACTTCGTTCAGTCACCACGACCTCTATACAAACTGAAATGAGGTGAGACCAGTGGCCATGGCTCCGTATATGAGTCCCCTAGGTACTGACCAATTTCCAGAACCAAACTCATCTTCGTTTGACCGTGGTGATGGTTTAAGTACGAGTAGGTCAAAAATTTCAGCACAACGTTAATAGGGTGTAGTGACTTTCGGGAGGCCATAGATCCTAAAACGTAACTCGGATTAAGACGAGGTCTAAATGGAAAATCATCTAACCGAACCGAAATAACTGAAAATCAACTTTCCAGTAGCCCAGGTAGTCTGATCAGTTCCAGAAACAGTAAGTAAAGGTGTTCCAGTGGGTTCTTGGTGCTTGATGCGCATCACGGTTCTCATCCTTGATGCGTATGGCTTCAATGTACAACTCGTTGATGGGTTTGCATCATCTTAACCAAGGTTTGACCATCATAACACTAGTGTAAGTCTAAGATATATAGCACAACTCTCTTAAGAGTTGTATGTAGTTTGATGAACCAAAGTTACATCAAGATCTTAGATCCGACACATACATGAGTTCTAATAACAATATTAAGCTACAAACTTGAAAGTAAACTAAATAAACAAGATCTTAAGTTGTAGAACTTAGATCTTAGTTAGATCTTAAAGATCCTAGACTAGAAAATCTAGATCTAGTGTTCTTAAGTTAGATCCTAAGTTACAAAACTTGGATCTACACTTTAATGAAACCATAAGTTATGAAACTTAGATTTTCAACTTGAAATTGTATGTAAGCTTGTAAGCTCTTATTTACAATAAAAGAAGACCATAAGCTATATAAACTTAGATCCAACATAAGTATATAAAGTTATAACTAGAAAGTTATACTTCCATGTTCTTGAACTTATAAAGTTAACTTTTAGTTTCAAGAAATATGAGATCAAAATTAACTAGTAATACTTGACCAATTTAACAACATCACAACTTTAAAGTACTTACAAAAGAAAGAATTAAACTAAAGTAGAAGTATTATGTTCATGTTTGTTTCATACTTAGGAAGATTCAAATCAAAGTTTGGATCTTAGGATTTAAGTCTACAAAACATGAACACAAGTATAATTATGAAACTTATGAACTTTAAATCTTGAAAACATTTAAATGTAGAACCATAAACTAGTAAGTTTAGATTCTTGTTCTTGGTTCTTCATCAAACAAAAGATGGAAGTAACCAAGATTACATGAAGATACAAGTTAGAAAACTTGATCTTTAACAACAACAAACAACAAGCAAGTAATCAACAAACAAAGACAAGTAATTAGATGATGATGGTGGCGGTTTTTATGAAGGAAAAAGAGAGGAAAATAAAGCTTGTTACTTACAATATTTGAGAGAAAAGAAATGAGAGAAAAAGTGAAGTAAGTTTGTGTGTGTAAAATGAAATGAAACTAGCAATTAAGTAGCAAAGAAAAATTGAAAATGAACCCCCTATTACCCATGTTGGCCGACGGTTTGGGGTATCCCAAAGAGGCAAGTCAAAAGCAATCTTTCATGTATGGGGAGGTGGTGTGAGCTTGAAGAAGTATTAAAGTTAAATGGCATGGGAAAGGGTTGTAAGGATACTTGTAACTAGTCCTTACATAACACTAACTAAACTAGTTTTGTCTTAATGAGTTACTAGTAACAAAATGGGCTCCTAATTAATCCATTAAGAGGAGTAGGGTGGGCTTCCAAGTCCATGTACATTTATAAAGCCCAAGTATGTAAGTATGTAACAAATAAATAAACAAAGCCCAAGTAATTAACTAGTAACCTTAGTTAATTAAAAATGATTAGTAATAAATAATCATGAATGTAAATAATATCCGAAATATTATTCGTGAAAAGCATGTGTGTCACAAAGACGAGTCGGGACATGTAAAGTCAAGTACGGTAACAAGTAACACGTATAAGAACACGTTTATTAAAACGCAAGCATTAATAGTAAATTATTAATAATTAAACGTTGGAAAATTCAGGGTCGTTACAGTTCGAGTTTTGGAGTCAAAGATATAGCATGCCACGTGAGGGTTTGTATGTTACATTTTAGGTGTGTTCTTTCCTGATCCATATATTATAATTGATCAACATCTGAGTTAACTATGTCAGCCATGATGCCATCATAACCACGGGTGCATCTTTGATATATGTTATTCTATTTTAAAAAGTTCATGATACTTTCTATTTTGTAATAATTTTGTTTTTTCATGACTTCAAGTGCTAAGTATATGGTGGTAACCGCACTCTTTAATCATTCCGATTAGAGTATAACTTCATTTGTTGTCTTAAATTATGCTATATGTATTTATAGCAAGGTTTTGATTCAATGTTCACTTATAGGAGTATAGCAATGCTACCAACATCATGATCTAATAGAAGAATCAACAACATGATTTCACAAGGCTCTTTTGATAACATGCAACAAAATATCCAAATCTTCAATGTACTATCAGATTATTGAAATGTGAGATATATTGTGCAACGCACGTGCTTTGCCCCACTAGTATACTATTAGCCACCAGTTTTTTGGTGGTACTCTTCATAAAAACACTCAACACGACATTTCATGTTCCCCTATTTAAATAAGGGAGATGATACTCACACATTACTTTTTGATCCATACACACTTTTTGTCTTAAAACTTATAATTATATCCCTGAATTTATCTAGGGAGTTGAGCTTCCATCATTGTAAATAAGGATATAATAGTAACTTAGGTGTGTATGGATTAAAAACTGGTGTGTGAGTATCACCTCCCAAAAAATAAACCCCTAAATCATGTAACCGACCTTTCTTCTCTGCTCCTCTATGTGCCATTATTCTTCAAATCTAGGGTTCACCATTGTTTTCGATAATCGTTTATTAGTTCCACAAATCGATGAAGCCTTCGATTATCATTAATTTGATCCTCTGTACGTTTTAGTGTGAATATTAAATTAGGGTTTTCTGCTCTTAAAGTCATCAATCAAACAGGTGAGTGGAACTAGTAAGACGTGATACCATCGTTGAAACAAAAAAAACCCTAATTTCGCATACAATCAAATCGTTCGTCAGTCGTGATAATCGAAGTCTGATATTCGATTTGAGTAACCTACAACCAAAACGACAATCTCCTTGATTTTTTGATCGAAGGGTATCACCGTCGGGTATCATCGCAATCTTTTTTCCTTTTAAATTGTTCGATTCAGTAGTAATTGCGATATCTATATACTTAAAAGTTGACTCCTAAGTTAGTAAATGAGGTATAATAAATATGGGTTACTATGGTTAATATAAGTAAAAAAGTGGGTTATTATGAGTTTTAATAATAGTAAAAAAATAAAAAAATGGTAATGAAATTGCTATGATGATTACGGGTGAATGTCTTCTGAGATTAATATCAACTTTTCATATATTAAATAAATAATAATGATTAATATACCATCTCTTCATATCCCTACATTAACTAATCGTCTTAAACACAGTTACATAACAGTACTCTTTCATTTCTTACGTTTCATTATACATATAATCTATAAGTGATAATCATCAAATCATCCTGATTTAAATATTAAACCTAAAATTGTAGTATATAAAAAGAGTTAAAGATATTTGAAAGCAAAACTTGTCGATTTCTTCTCGGTTTATGTACGTTAACTTTTTATTGATCTTTTTGTTTGCTTTTATTATATTTGTGTAATTTGTTAGTTTAAAAATAAGATCATATTTGTTTACTTATCTTGATAAGAAACCATTAACTATATAACTAATTAGCTTTTTTATTATCAGCTTGAAAAGATGAACATCATATCATTTGTAGAAGGCTTCACCATTACTGTTTGGTTTTTCACCTTTAGTAGATCATCAAATACAAACATAGTTTTTCAAATGGGTACTATGTCACATGGGTCACAAGATTTAATCAGTGTTAAGAAATGCATTTTGGTTCGAGTTTTGGAGTCAAAGATATAACATGCCACATGAGGGTTTGTATGTTACATTTTAGGGGTGTTCTTTCCTGATCCATATATTATAATTGATCAACATCTGAGTTAACTATGTCAGCCATGATGCCATCATAACCACGGGTGCATCTTTGATACATGTTATTCTATTTTAAAAAGTTCATGATACTTTCTATTTTGTAATAATTTTGTTTTTTCATGACTTCAAGTGCCAAGTATATGGTGGTAACTGCACTCTTTAATCATTCCGATTAGAGTATAACTTCATTTGTTGTCTTAAATTATGCTACATGTATTTATACCAAGGTTTTGGTTCAATGTTCACTTATAGGAGTATAGCAATGCTACCAACATCATGATCTAATAGAAGAATCAACAACATGATTTCACAAGGCTCTTTTGATAACATGCAACAAAATATCCAAATCTTCAATGTACTATCAGATTATTGAAATGTGAGATATATAGTGCATTGCACGGGCTTTGCCCAACAGTGTACTATTAGCCAACAGTTTTTTTGGTGGTACTCTTCATAAAAACACACAACACTACATTTCATGTTCCCCTATTTAAATAAACCCCCAAATCATGTAACCGACCTTTCTTCTCTGCTCCTCTATGTGCCATTATTCTTCAAATCTAGGGTTTGCCATTGTATTCGATAATCGTTTATTAGTTCCACAAATCGATGAAGCCTTCGATTATCGTTAATTTGATCCTCTGTACGTTTAGTGTGAATGTTAAATTAGGGTTTGCTGCTCTTAAAGTCATCAATCAAACAGGTGAGTGGAACTAGTAAGACGTGATACCATCGTTGAAACAAAAAAAACCCTAATTTCGGATACAATCAAATCGTTCGTCAGTCGTGATAATCGAAGTCTGATATCCGATTTGAGTAACCTACAACCAAAACGACAATCTCCTTGATTTTTTGATCGAAGGGTCGGGTATCATCGCAATCTTTTTTCCTTTTAAATTGTTCGATTCAGCAGTAATTGCGATATTGCATTTTTTTTTTTTTTTTAATTTATTGGATTCAACAGGTTATTGTTTCTTATTTAATTCTTTGTATTTTAGGTGTATTATCTGCATTCCAATTCGTATGCTAAATTTTGATAGAATTTTATATTTCTTTTAAATTCTCAACTGCATTTTTATTTTACATGGTTTATAAATTTGTTTCATATAAT
This sequence comes from Rutidosis leptorrhynchoides, assembly GCF_046630445.1. Classification (NCBI taxonomy): domain Eukaryota; kingdom Viridiplantae; phylum Streptophyta; class Magnoliopsida; order Asterales; family Asteraceae; genus Rutidosis; species Rutidosis leptorrhynchoides. Next base: position 41,506,157 of record NC_092337.1, on the reverse strand, counting down.
GGATTTTTAATAAAACTTGATTTCTGTTGTGCAGATTATCAAACTCAATTGTTTGGTGGTGTTCTGCATTCACTTTCTTAACCGTTATCTCGATCATAAGGAAATTTTTTCAGTTTGTTTTGTTTTTTGTGATATATATATATATATAGTTTGATTGGTTCTATTTGCTGATTTAGTATCTCTGGATAAGCTAATTGAATAAACCCATTAGCTAACGGCCATAGATAAAAGAAATGCTTCAACATGATGTGAAAACTTTTAGTTTATAGTAACAACTACACTTAATTTATAGACGTGTTATGTGAAACTGAAAGTATTAATGATCAAGATTTATTGAATGATTGGGGATTATCGCTTGCATTCTGGAGTTCGTTCAAGGACGTGACAACAAACCCTTTTAAATGCTAATCACTACGTATATATGTTTCTGTTGAAATGAATGTTGTATAGTTGTTTGTGTAAATGTTTTTGAAGGCAACTGATGTGCTCATTAACAAAAGTCTTATTACAGAAGTACATCAACTGTAGTTGTGTTCTAAGGAAGTACCTGAAATGATGGTTAATGCTCCCATATCTTTGGTAATGTCTTCCTCTTTGCATTTGTATTTTGTTCTATCATTGTAGTCGATTTGTTTCTGGATTTTATTTAATGGTTGTCAGATTGGAAGTGTCATAGCATTTGCATTCTTGCTTTTTGACAAATGGTAATGTAAGCTTCTTATGTTAGGTGTACTGTTGCTTTCGTTTATTCTGTACCATGACGATTGTATTATACGTAGAGGTCATTTGTAAGTTGTTGATGCCATTACAGATTGTAGGTTACCTATAGTTCTTAATCCAACCTATCATAAGGTTTGATAACATGCACCACTCTTGGTTTCGAAGTTTTTATACAATATGCCTTCTCATTATTTACTACATTGTATATCTTAGCATGTGTCTCACCTTCTATGTAAATGCAACTAACTGTTTGTTAAAATGTCTCCATAAATTCTTTTTCAGTGAATGATATATAACTTAATTTTTAGTTTTGTGAGTTACTGTGGGTAGTAGGTGTGTGAGTTCATCGTTCCCATTGGCATCTTATGATAGCCTATTAAGTTCTAAGATTTTTGATGGATCTACACTAGCTAACAATTTCGATGGATGCAAATTACAACAATGAAGGTTTTTTTTTTTTTTTTGTTATTTATTTGTTTATTGTAGTGGATATTGTTATATTTTGTTATCGGTTATTGATATTTTAAAAGGTTCTTTTTGTTACAGTTGTTGTTGAAGTCATCCAAGGTACTAACAGTGATTTACAACATTTAAGTGTAGCAGGTATTGCCTTTTTAACATTCTATTGTAACTTGCTATATGTGATGTTAGTTTCTTAACTATTTCTCAGTTGCTCTGTTATACTATACAGGCATCACCCATTATTATAAAGAAGGAAAAAGAACCTCCACAATCAGTGGTAGAGTTGCTTAATAATAGAGGTTTTATGTAACGTGAAATCCGAGTCAAACTGACCCGAATTTATATTCAAGAAAGCGACCTAAAACAACAAAAACCGGGTCAAGATTCCGACTTCTTAGCTGAAGATGACAAACATATAAATGGGTATCAAAACATTTAGATTAAATTGGGCAAAAAGTGCCGTATTGCTTATCCAGAGAGAAGCGGGCCGGGTCATAAAAATGAGTCTGGTGATCAATTAGGTATAGTTGGTTCGGTTCTACTCGAGGTTTCTCATATAGGATGGGGTCATTGGTATAAACTAAGAGAGCTTGAGATTGAAACAAATGGTTTTCCTGATGACAATGTGATGCTAAAGGTGCTGTTAAGAATTTGCTTAATAACAAGTTCAATTATTCCTACAAGAACTTACATTCAATGTTTGTTGTTGATAGAACTAAACATGTAATCCTCATAGTGTACTTTTAATTTGGTTGATACTGATAAGTTTTTATGATACTTTCAAATTTTGTTGTTCAGTGTAATGTTAAATGCACTTTCTTTTATCGAATTACGAAAGCATATTAGTTGTCCCAAAATTTTCTGTTTATTCTGTTTTTATAATAAACTGAAATTGCAAATATTTAGAGTAACTACATCCATTAGTCAACTGTTTATTGTTTCATCTATGAATCTGTATGTCAGGTCACATATTAAAAAAGTATGTATTACCATGGGTATGGTTCCTACTTTTATGCTGTTGTTACTCTTTGTGATTTACGTCTTAGTTTTACCCATGTTGATATCCACTTGTTTGTCACATCGTAATATATTATATTATATCTATATCTATTGTAATAATGTTTCTCATCATAGTCTTATAGAATGTGAAAAATAGCTAATCTCAGTTAACTGTATGTTTTCTACAGTGTTATATACCATTGAATTTCAAAAAGATGGTTGGCACACTTTCATACACTCATTTAGATTCAATCAGCTGTCAAGACTTTTAATCTTCAAGATGTCGATAAATACGTATCTGCTGAACTACCAGATCCGTCATCTAATCCAGACGGTTTCAAAGTGGTGTCTGAAATGATGATGTGTGGTCCGTGCGGGTTAATTAATTCAAATTGCAGGCACATTTGAACCACAACAAAACCAGCACCACCCAAGTCACAGACAACTCGCTACCACAACAAAGAGGGCACCATTTTAGGATACCGATGGCGAAAGAAGAAACCATGAAGAGAACTAACTACAATGTATGTAATGGCTCCTTTAGAGTTTGCTATGAAATGTCACTTAATATCTCTTGACTGTAATGGCACCATTGGCAACCTGCTCTACTGTTAACTTTGCTAATATAAATGTAATTCAACATTGTAATGACAACAACTAGAATCACACTTTCATAAATATAGTACCAAACGCGCCGCAGCAATGCGCGGCTGGTCTTTTTACTAGTTATTAAACACCAAGAATACATTGCCAAACATAAAACACCAAAAGTTCGCTGGAAACGAACATCAACAGGGGTGAATTTAGGTGTAAGCTAGTGAGGTCACGGGACACTACTAGTTCGAATTTTTTTTAATAGAAAATACCGGTTAAATTGTATTGGACACCACTAAATTTATTTGGAGGACCCCATATATTTCTCAAATTTATAGGTTTTTTTTTTTTTTTTTTTTTTTTTTTTTTTTTTGTATAGATCACTACTACATTTAACTATTCGTACCCCATATATTTTTTGAATTTGTAGTTTTTTAAAAGACAAACTACCACTAAAATGACATTCTATTATAATTAGTACTGAAAAATCGTAAACCGTAAACCGTAAACCCCAAACCCTCTAACCCTAAACCCTAAACTCCAAACCCCCAAACCCTACACCATAAACCCCAAACCCAAAACCCCAAACCTCAAACCCTAAACCCCCAAATCCCAAACCCCAAACCCCAAACCCCAAACCCCAAACCTTAAACCCCCTAACCCTAAACCCCCTAACCATAAACCCCAAACCCTAAAGCCCCTAACCATAAACCCCAAACCCTAAACCCCAAACCCTAAGCCCCAAACCCGAAACCCTAAACCGTAAAGCCTAAAGCCTAAATCCTAAACCCTATACCATAAACCCTAACCCCACACCCTATACCCTAAACCCTAAACCCTACACCCTAAACCCTACACCAAAAACCCTCTAAACCCTACACCCTAAACCCCAAACCCTAAATCCTAAACCCTACACCCTACACCCTAAACCCTAAACCCTAAACACTAAATTCTAAACACTTTGAATGGTCCACTCCATCTTGATTTAAACTTACCAGAGAATTTCTTGAATCGTGAATTGAAGCGTAAGACTTTATCTCTAGGAGCGAACTTGGTTGGGATTAATTTTGCATCATACAAAAGTTTGGTTCGTTCCTTGTAGATGTACGGAGTTTTGTATGTTTGATCCCTTAAGTAAGCGAGTTCATTCATTTGCATCTTACGATGCTTACCAGTTACTGAATGATCGAGGTTACAAGTCTTCAACGCCCATAGAGTTTTGTACTCTAGTTCTAGCGGAAGGTGACAAGCTTTGCCGTAAATTATTCGGTAGGGGATAGTACCGAGAGGATTTTTATAGGCGTTCCGGAATTCTCATAGAGCATCGTCCCGTTTATCGGCCCATTTATGTCCATGATGGCCAACTGTGCGCTCCAAGAGTCTCTTAAGTGCTCTATTAGTGACCTCTGCCTATCCATTGGTCTGCAGATGGTAAGCAGTGGACATCTTGTGGGTAACTCCATATGGTTGCATCACTTTCATGATTTGATTATTACAGAAATGTGTCCCTCTATCACTTATAATGCCGCGTGGAGTTTCGAATCGGAAAAATAGTCTTCTGAGAAATTTGGTGACGACTTTGGCATCATTAGTGGGGAATGCTTGAGCTTCTACCCATCGGGATACGTAATCTACTACAACTAGAACGTATTGTTTCCAATTAGATTTGGGGAATGGTCCCATAATATCTAATCCCCATATATCGAAGATTTCGCAAGCTTGGTTGTTAGTTCGCGACATTTCATTCTTAGCAGAAATTATGTCTTGCATCTGACAGGCGTCACATCGTTTCACAAGCTCTTAAGCATTTCTAAATATGGTTGGCCAATAAAATCCTGAGTCGTAGACTTTTCTTATGGTTAAATTTGCTCCGTGATGACCTCTAGTTGGTCCGTGATGACATTAATGAAGGATCTCTGCTGCTTGTTTATCGTCAATGCATCTTCTGATTATCTGGGTAGGATAGACTTTAAACAAGTACGGATCTTCCTAGTAGTAAAATTTGGCATCCCTGAAGAATTTACGCCTTCGGGGTTTACTCATTCCTTTTCGAACTATTCCAGCAACTAGATAGTTAGCTATGTCAGCGTACCAAGGAGTATCACTAAATTGTGATCCTATTTCGGCTTGTCCCAAGCTCATAAGCTGTTCTTCGGGAAATTTGTCTCTGATATCTTGTTCAACAAGCTGCTCCATCGCCGGGTTTTTGAGGCGACTAAAATGATCTGCTGTGACGTTCTCTGCTCCTTTGTTATCCTTAATTTCAATACCGAATTCTTGTAGAAGCAGGATCCCTCGTAGGAGTCTTGATTTAGCGTCTTGTTTAGCGAAAAGATACTTCAGGGCTTATGTGACGATCGCTCCAAATCCATATGGACGAATACGTCATTTATCGATTTCATTGCGAGGTATTTGACCTCTATATGATACGTTTTATAAACATTGCATTCTTTTGAAAAGGTATACCATAAATGAATATTTTAATCTAAGGTTTTCGACATCAGATGATTTCTACATATAGACAATCACCGTAAATAATGGTTTACAATAATACTTCCGTTGACAATGCATTCAAAATAGATACATGGTGATGATTTTGTGAATGCAACGTTTCCTTGAAAAATGTGCCATGTAAGACTCCATGCACATAGCTTGTCTAACATATAAGCAAACAGCGGAAGACTTCTAGGAACCTGAGAATAAACATGCTAACAAGTGTCAACACAAAAGTTGGTGAGTTCATAGTTTTAGTGTTTCGCATAATCTGTATATAAAGGTGGACCACAAGATTTCAGTTGTTTCATCCGAAACGTTTATCAAAAGTTTCTACGAAATTGAGCACCCTGGTAACTAAACTTAACGTCTATATAATAAGTACCCATGTTTTAACATACATGCAACCAACATGTACAATACACGCAATCCAACGTGTACTAAACTCAAATAGCATACGTCTGTTTTATAGTTCAGGCTAGGGTCTCTATACCTGGAACAGTGATGTCAAACCCTATGGATCCATATACAACTATTCGCGCCTAGCAGTTCTTATAACCGGCAGCTACTAGTTACCAAAGCTAAGGGATTTTCGGTTCAAACTCAGTGTAGAATTAAGTATGTACTTGTGTCCATTGCGTATAAAATAAAGTGCATGTATTCTCAGCCCAAAAATATAGATTGCAAAAGCAATTAAAAAGGGAGCAAATGAAACTCACCTTAGCAGCACATATAATCGTTCACCGAAATGTGATCGAAACTCGGAATATCAAATAACCGTAGTCCTCAACCTAGAGAACATATGTTGGTCAATAAATGTCTATCAAGCTAGGTCAGGTCATAGTGTATCACAACCCTAATGCTCGAGATCGACATACAAAAGTTATCAAAAGTTATATCAAAAAGTCAACCTGACCCAATATGATCTTTAAATTTATACATGTTTATTATCATAGTATAAGTCTTGATAATTGAACGAATTTATAGTTTATCAAACTCAAAATATTATTTATTTCAGGAGCTATATTATATTTGAATTATCATGTTGTAAAATCAGATTATAGTGTTTATAAAGCTTTAAAACATGATAAGACAGTCAACTTTGACAATTGTTTAACAAAACGAGACATGCCTTATATAGAAATTCATTTACTCGATTAGTAATATCTAAAAATCCACTTTATCAATCTTATAAACAAGTTGTTTAAATATCAACTGTAGATTCAAAAGCAATTTCAATTAACGTCAATCATAATTCAGTTGATCATATCTTTTAATTCGTTCACCGAAATTACGCGATTTCTAAATGAAAAGTTATTGATTTTTCGCCAGCTTTCCAAAAACATGCATATCATATACCTTTTATCAGTAATATATGTATTTAATTCGTGATTCATCATAAACTGTCTAACGACGAAATTTAGCATACAAGCATGCATAAACATATATACTCGAGCACTAGACATGGATACATTATTAATATATAATAGATAAGATATGAATGCTCACGTATCAATATTGTGATTCAATATTGCAGGAAAGTACGTAGACGCAACAGAGATGATAAACATTAGTTTGACTTGTGAACAATACCCATGAACGTTACTCATAACCTCCATAGCTATAACCCATAGTTTCCTTAGCTCTATCCCGCTCGAAAACCCATTTCAAAAGTGACCCGCTCATGACCTCGTCGTAGTATTTTATGTATAATACTAATAATAATACTCCTAACTATAAGATTAATATTAATATTAATCTTAATAATAATAATAATAATAATAATAATAATAATAATAATAATAATAATAATAATAATAATAATAATAATATGTATATAGATAGAGCAGAGATTGAGAGAAATTGAATTTGTGAATGAAATGAACTGAATCGATCGAGCTTTATAGCACAATTTCTGACCATGTTGGCCATGCGATCTCATGGATTCCCCATGCACTTCCCATGCGATCGCATGGGAGAACTTTACAGCCCATCTTCTTTTGTTCTTATTCTTGTCGACACCCATTTCTCATTTGAGTAATATAAATAATATTATTTAATATATAATATATTTAATCTTTAGAATTAATTAAATATTATATTATATTCTCGTGCATAGTTGATTTGTAATTTTAGTACCGATGAATTGTACGTTGACGCTCGACTTACATACCGGTTTCGGTTTTTCGAACGTCCTTTCGTACGCTTAGAAAACTTGTACTTTACGTTTCGCATTTCGTACCTTTGTCAAAATATAGACTTAAATTATCCATAACTATATCACTCGAAATATAACTTATACCTTTGAGTGTTTTGGTCATTTACTTCTATAAATCTTCGTATTTAACTTTGTTTAATCCCAATCTAATGTCAAACGAGTGTTATCGTTGTTTACTAAATAAATTCGAAACCTCATATATATCCTTATATTAAAAGCTAATAATATTTTTACTAATCTTTAAGTTTTAAAACATGTTTTTACATAACACGTTTCATTACGTAGATGTTTATTTGAATCAAATAAGTATAACGTTATACGTTTAATACTTTGTTAACGTTTTCAAGTCATATTTTGATAATAGACTTCATTACTTAATAAATCATTGTCTTGTTATTTACTACTATAATAGTATTATCAAACGTTTTATAACCAAGTTAATATATATTCAAATAGATATATAAATCAATAAGTTTAAGGCACAGTATCATATACTTAAAACTTTGTTACGTTTTCAAGTTATAGCATATATATGTATCTATTTATATATAATTGTTCGCGAATCGTTGAGAACAATCGAAGGGTAATTGAATAGTACAAAATTTTGAGATTCAACTTCATAGACTTTGTTTATCGTGTCGGAAATATTAAATCGTATCGAGAATTTGGTTCAAAATAAGTCAAAATTTTCCGGGTCATCACAGCTGAATGATCTGTGTAAACCATACTTTTAGATAAGAAAAGGTAAGATCGGAATTTTTCGAAAGCGAATACTACTGCTAGCAACTCCTTTTCCGTGGTAGTGTAAATCTCTTGAGTTCGGGTCAAGGTTTTGCTAGCATAGTAGATTGGATGAAAATGCGTATCCCTTCGTTGTTCTAGCACAGCTCCAACGGCAAAGTTACTAGCACACATGATTTCGAAAGGTAAACTCCAATCTGGAGCTATCATGATGGGTGCATGTATGAGCTATTCCTTCAGATAGCTGAAAGCTTGAACGTATTCTTCACTGAAGATGAATGAAACTTCCTTCCTAAGGAGATAAGTGATTGGTCTGGTAACCTTTGAAAATCCCTTGATGAAACGTCGGTAAAATCCGGCGTGTCCTAGAAAACTCTGCACAACTTACACTGTGGTAGGTTGGGGAAGCTTGGCTATAGTTTCTATCTTAGCCTTTTTGACTTATATCCCTGATTTTGATATCTTATGTCCTAAAACTATTCCTTCTTTGACCATGAAGTGACATTTCTCCCAGTTTAAGACTAGGTTTGAATCTTCACATCGGGTAAGCATCTTATCAAGATTAGAAAGGCACGCCCCAAAGGTGCTTTTTAAAAACAGATAAATCGTCCACGAGGACTTCCATACAATGTTCGATCATGTCATGGAATATTGACACCATACACCTATGGAATCTAGCGGGTGCATTGCATAGCCCGAACGGCATGCGGCGACAAGCAAAAGTTCCATAAGGACATGTGAATGTTGTTTTCTCTTGGTCATCTGAGTCGAGGGGAATTTAAAAGTTACCAGAAAAACCGTCTAGGAAACAGTAGAATTTGTTTCATGACAATCGTTCCAACATCTGATCAATGAACAGAAGTGAAAAATTATCTTTTCAGGTTGCATCGTTTAATTTACGATAATCTATGCAAACCCTCCAACTGGTGACTTCCCGTGTTGGTACGAGCTCACTGTTCTTGATTTTGACAACGGTCATCCGTCCTTTATTGGGTACTACTTGAACATGACTGACCTATGATGAATCGGAGATCGGATAGAGACCAGCGTCCAGAAGTTTGATAACTTCTTTCGTAAAGACTTCTTAAATCATTGGATTTACCCTTCTTTGTCTCTGAACTGATGGTTTGAAGTCGTCTTTTATGATGATCTTTGAACATGAATTTCTGATTTGACTTTTCAAATAGTTTTCTTGAACCTTTGAACATGACTTTCCGATATGACTTTCCTTTTTGACTTTCCAATTTGTTTTATTGAACCTTTGAATATGACTTTCCGATATGACTTTCCTTTTTGACTTTCCAATTAGTTATATTGAGCCATTAAACATGACTTTCCTTTTTGACTTTCCGATTAGTTTTAGTGAACCTTTGAACATGAATTTTCGATCCGACTTTCCTGTTTGTCTTTCCTATTAGTTTTCATAAACCTTTGAACATGACTTTCTGATATGACTTTCCTTATTGTCTTTCCAATTAGTTTTCTTGAACCTTTGAATATGACTTTCCGATCCGACTTTTCTTTTTGACCTTACAATTAGTTTCCTTGAATCTTTAAACATGAGTTTCCTTTTTGACTTTCTAATAGTTTTCTTGAACCTTTGAACGTGACTTTCCGATCTGACTTTCCCTTTTGACTTTTCAAGTAGTTTTCTTGAGCATTTGAACATGACTTTCCAATATGACTTTATTTTTTGACTTTCCAATTAGTTTTCTTGAAACTTTGAACATGACTTTCCGACCAATTAGTTTTTTTAATAGATTTTATTAATTACCAAAAAAACATACACGGGGCAAGGTATGACCATATCCCCCAAACAAACGACATTATAGAAAAACCTAGGATCAATCGAATCTTATCAACACCTACACAATACGCAGAAGCAATCATTCAATCTTGAGCTGCAATCGATTCCCCTTTAATTCCAATCTCCAATTCTTTTCTGCAATCCTTATAGCATTCGAACCCTTAACAATTAGGGTAGTTAATTTCAATTTGATACAATTAGGGTACTTAATCAGAATCAAATCCATCTCATTTCTTCTTTTACCTTTAAAGATTCTACAATTCCTCTCTTGCCATATATGATACACAGCAGCAGCAACTGTAAGTCTATTGATGATATCCCGTATTTGATTTCTGTATGGATAACCTGCTAGTGTATTAACAATGTTACTTAAGTTATATGGCAAACCCTTAAACAACAAATGCTTTTTTGTTTCATTTCATACATTCTTAGAGTAGGCACACTCAAAAAATAGGTGCTGAATTGAGTCTTCACACATCCCACATAGTTCACTTTTGAAACTTTTATTTGGAAAGCACTTCATTAGCTTATCTTGAGTGGTTAGTCTTTCAGGATAGCCAACCATATAATAAAGGCATGTTTGGATTAGCTTGTGGAAACTGTATAACATGATACCATGGTACCTTTGGTTTGATAGTTCTAAGATCATCCCATACCTGACTAGTCCTATAAGGAACTGTCTTAAAATGTCACGTTCATATTGATTATAAACGTTCCATATTAATTGATTTCGTTGCGAGGTTTTGACCTCTATATGAGACGTTTTTCAAAGACTGCATTCGATTTTAAAACAAACCATAACCTTTATTTTATCGATAAAGGTTTAAAATGATAATAAAAAAATATAGCGTTTTCATACTACCATTACATAATGGTTTACAATAATATTACACAACAATATCTGTCTTCGAATGCAGTTTTCAAACAATATTATACAAGTATGGACTCCAAATCTTGTCCTTAATTTAGTATGCAACAACGGAAGCTCTTAATAATTACCTGAGAATAAACATGCTTAAAACATCAACAAAAATGTTGGTGAGTTATAGGTTTAACCTATATATTTATCAATCGTAATAATAGACCACAAGATTTCATATTTTCATTTTTCGTAAACATCATCCCATACATAGAGATAAAAATCATTCATATGGTGAACACCTGGTAACCGACATTAACAAGATGCATATAAGAATATCCCCATCATTCTGGGACATCCATCGGACATGATATAAAAACTCGAAGTACTAAAGCATCCGTTACAACGGATGGGGTTTGTTGGGCCCAATAGATCTATCTTTAGGATTCGCGTCAATTAGTAGATTGGTTTACTAATTCTTAGGTTACCAAGCAAAAGGGGCATATTCGGCTTCGATCATTCAACCATAGAAAGTAGTTTCACATACTTGTGTCTATTTTGTAAAACATTTATAAAATTGCATGTATTCTCATCCCAAAAATATTAGATTTTTAAAATTGGGACTATAACTCACTTTCACAGATTTTTACTTCGTCGGGAAGTAAGACTTGGCCACGGGTTGATTCACGAACCTATAACAAATATGTACATATATATCAAAGTATGATCAAAATATATTTACAACATTATTATTACGTTTTAATGATTTGAGTTTGTTAAGTCAGCAGTCCTTGTTAGTAACCTACAACTAGTTGTCCACAGTTAGATATACAGAAAAAAATCAATATATAATATCTCGAATCAATTCACGACCCAGTGTATACAAGTCTCAGGCTAGATCACAACTCAAAGTATATATATTATTTTGGAATCAACCTCAACCCTGTATAGCTAACTCCAGCATTACTGCATATAGAGTGTCTATGGTTGTTCCGAAATATATATATATATATATATATATATATATATATATATATATATATATATATATATATATATATATATATATATATATATATATATATATATATATATATATATATATATATATATATATATATGGGTCGATATGATATGTCAAAACATTGTATTCGTGTCTATGGTATCCCAACATTACATAATATATGTTAGAATACATGTATAATACAATATAAGTTAGTTAAGTTATGATTTGTATAGATTTGTTACAAATTTCACGTAGCTACAACAAGCAAAATTATCCAATCTTGTTTTACCCATAATTTCTTCGTTTTAAATCCGTTTTGAGTGATTCAAGTTGCTATGGTTTCATATTGAACTTAAGTTTATGAAACTAAACAGAAAAGTATAAGTTTATAGTTAGAAATACAGATTACAAGTCAATATTGTAAGAGGTAGTCATTTCAGTCGAAAGAACGACGTCTTGATGACTATTTTGAAAAACATACTTCCACTTTGAGTTTAACCATGATTTTTGGATATAGTTTCATGTTAATAAGGAAAATCATTTTCCCAGAAGGACAACTTTTAAATCAAAGTTTATCATAGTTTTTAATTATCAAACCCAAAACAGCCCGCGGTGATACTACAACGGCGTATGTCCGGTTTTACGGTATTTTTCGTGTTTTCGGATTTTAAATCATTAAGTTAGCATATCATATAGAACATGTGTTTAGTTGATTTTAAAAGTCAAGTTAGAAGTATTAACTTTATTTGCGAACAAGTTTAGAATTAACTAAACTATGTTCTAGTGATTACATGTTCAAATCTTTGAATAAGATAGTTATATATATATGAATCGAATGATGTTATGAACATCATTACTACCTTAAGTTTAGTAGGTAAACCTACTGGAAGTGACAAAAATTGATCTAGCTTCAAAAGATCTTGGATGGCTTGAAAGTTCTTGAAGTAGAATCATGACACAAAAACATGTTCAAGTAAGATTTTTACTCGAATTAAGATAGTTTATAGTTATAGAAATTGAATAAAAGTTTGAATATTAATATTACCTTGAATTAGAATGATAACCTACTGTAAATAACATAGGTTTCTTGATCTTAGATGATTACTTGGAATGGATTAGAAAGCTTGGAAGTAGACTTGTAAACTTGAAATTCTTGATTTTATGAAACTAGAACTTATAGAATTTATGAAGAACACTTAGAACTTGAAGATAGAACTTGAGAGAGATCAATTAGATGAATAAAATTGAAGAATGAAAGCGTTTGTAGGTATTTTTGGTCGTTGGTATATGGATTAGATATAAAGGATGTGTAAGTTTGTTTTTTTGTAAATAATTCATGAATGATATATAATATTTTTTGTAATTTTGTGAGATATTTCATGCTAGTTGTCAAATGATGGTTCCCACATGTTTAGGTGACTCACAAGGGCTGCTAAGAGCTGATCATTGAAGTGTATATACCAATAGTAAATACATCTAGAAGCTGTGTATTGTACGAGTACGAATACGGGTGCATACGAGTAGAATTGTTGATGAAAATGAATGAGGATGTAATTGTAAGCATTTTTGTTAAGTAGAAGTACTTTGATATGTGTCTTGAAGTCTTTCAAAAGTGTACTAATACATCTAAATACACTACATGTATATACATTTTAACTGAGTCGTTAAGTCATCGTTAGTCGTTACATGTAAGTGTTGTTTTGAAACCTTTAAGTTAACGATCTTGTTAAATGTAATTAATTCATTGTTATTATACTTAAATGAGATGTTAAATTGTTATGTTAACATGATAACATGGTGTATGAATATATCTTAACATCATATATATATATATATATATATATATATATATATATATATATATATATATATATATATATATATATATATATATATATATATATATGTATATATGTTAAAATACTATTACAACGATAATCGTTACATATATATATATATATATATATTGTTTCGAAATCCTTAAGTTAGTAGTCTCATCTTACTTGTATAGTTCATTGTTAATACACTCAATGATATACTTAATTATCATTTTATCATGTTAAATATAGTATATCAATATCTTAATACAATACATATGTATTTAGTGAGACGTTGTTATAACGATAATCGTTATGTATATCGTTTCGAGCTTCATAATTCAATATTCTCATTTTTTATGTATATCACATATTGTTAATATACTTAGTGAGATACTTACTTATCATAATCTCATGTTAACCATATATATGTCCATATATATGTCATCATGTCATTTTTACAAGTTTTAACGTTCGTGAATCGCCGGTCAACTTGGGTGGTCAATTGTCTACATGAAACTCATTTCAAATAATCAAGTCTTAACAAGTTTGATTGCTTAACATGTTGGAAATATTTAATCATGAAAATATAGTTTTCATTTAATATATAATCATGGAATAATCATGGAAAAGTTTGGGTCACTACATGTCTTGCCTTTATTAGTGATCCATTGGATAGAGCCATCATTAGCTTCATATATATGATGTTTTCTGTCTCTCATACTTAGCAGTTGTTTCCAACCCCAGCTATCATTTGGCTTATACTCCACCTTCCATATTGTATTTCATTTGAGTTTAACAATGTTCACCCAATTATACCATAGAGAGTCTTTGTTTGCAACCAATTTCCATATCTGCTTTATTAACAGAACTTCATTCCATTCTTGCAGTGGTTTCAATCCCAACCCTCCTTGATCTTTAGGTGTGCAGAAAACCTTCCAAGTAACTTTAACTTTACCTTTAGATCCATCACCCTGACCCCATATAAAAGCTTTAACAACTCTTTCAATATCTTTCACAATAGTGTTAGGAAGTTTATACATTGAAGTCCAATAAATGTGCATAGATAGCAATAAGTTGTAATTTTCCAGCATATGATAAACGTTTGGTCCTCCAGTTGTCTCTTCTCTTCTTGATTCGGTCTATAATCTCTTCACAATTAGCAACACCTAGCCTTTTAGACAATAATGGAACACCAAGATACTTAACTGGAAATTTACCCACATTAAAAGGTAGTAACTGAATTATTTCATTCTGCAAGCTTCTATTGACAATTTCAAAGAAGATTGTGCTTTTGTTTATGTTTGGGAGAAGACCAGAAGCTTGACTAAATTCATCCAATGCTTGTTTAGCAACCTTCACTGATTTAACATCACCGTGACAGAACACCAGGAGATCATCAGCAAAGCAAACATGTGTAAGTCTCATTTTCTTACAACCCACATGAAATTTGAATTCAGTGTTTTCTTTAACTCTTTGTGCTAGAATTAAATTGAGTATTTCCGTCACTAGTGTAAAAAGGTAAGGAGATAATCCTTTTATTTCATTATTAATACAAATAGAGAATTTGGTTGTGGTAACACATTTCATGATCCACCCAATCATCTTCTCATGGAAACCAAAACATGTTAAAATGGACTTTAGAAAGCTTCAGCTAACTGTATCATATGCCTTTTACAGATCAATCTTAAGAGGACATCTTTTTGATCCAGAAGCCCTATTAGTTTTATGACTTTCCTTTTTGACTTTCCAATTAGTTTTCACAAACCTTTGGACATGAGTTTCCGTTCTAACTTTCCATTTTGACTTTCCAAATAGTTTTCTTGAACTTTTGAACATGACTTTCCAATCCGACTTTCCTGTTTGACTTTCCAATTAATTTTCTTGAACCTTTGAACATGACATTTGGATTTGACTTTCCAATTAGTTTTCTTGAACCTTTAAACATGAATTTCCAATCCGACTCACTACTACAAAAAACATGTTAAAAAGGCTAATTAGACGTGTTTTTCAACACGTCTAGATGTAACAACACTAATTGCTAGATGACATATAGTGCGGTTCACGGAACACGTCAAAATAGTAGTATTTAGATGTGTTCCTCCTTTTATTGTCAATGTCTAATTGATGAAATCAACACGCCTAATTGTAAATGACATGTCTAATTGATTAAATTAACACGTCTAATTGATTAAATTAGAAATGTTCTCGGTAACAATTAAACGTGTTTCCGGTAAATGTTAACCTGGTTAAAATCTCAAATATTTCAAATAATACCCGCTATCAAAAATTTCAAATAATACCCGCCAAATACTAGATATTTTCTCCAGCGCTAAATAAATTAAAATTTTAAATATTTCAAATAATACCCGCCAAATACAAAATGCACCAAATTAATTTACTACATAACCAAACTATATGTATCAATATCATATAAACATAGTTAAAGTATTTACAAAAAAAAAAAAAAAAAATCATAAATGTAATTTACAATGGAGGGAACTCTAAGTAAAAAGGTAGCTACAACTGGTTCTTTGAGCATCCATCCAACATATCATCCCTCCCAAGGCACCTTTTTATGAAACTTATGCCTTCTTATTGACCTCGTCCCCATTAGTCCCCTCTTGCCGCCTTTCTGCCTATTGCCTCCCTCTGCCAATAATATTTTAGAATAATTAACGCTAAATTGATATGCTAAAATGATGAGTACCTGAGATTGTAACTAAGATTGTGATATCTACCTGAGATGAGAACAAATAGGATGCTAAAACAATTACATGAACATCATAAACCAATTACATTCGAGATTTATATATTAGACTTACAAATGAACCGAAGAAGAAATTTATCTGGTAAAAGAGATTTATCTGGTTTCCGTTCGATGAGATGTACATGTTTGCAATTCCATATTAGAGAGGCTGAAGTAAATGGATATGTTAGTAGACTGCCACAACATAAGTATAGTTACGAAAGATAGGAGAGGTTATGTCAATCAGTTTTGAATAAATAAAACATAAGTATATATATATGTAATTAGTAAGATTAAAAAAATAATGAATATGTACACTATTCATCATATGTCGAGTGATGCACAACCACCTTTGTACAGGGAATTTTAGTAGCACTTAATGGTTGGCTGTGAGCAATCTCGATCCAAAAACCAACAATAATGAATACCCGCCCCATAAATGTTACCCAGTACCATTTTTGACCCAGTGACAATAAACAATATCAATCGTAACCCAATATCATGTAGCAGTAGCAATCATAACCCAACACCTCATAAATATAGCATACAATTAATTGAATTCAAGTGTGCCAAAATTCAGATATAAGCCGATCAAATACTTTTTTTATTAATGTAGTACTGTTGAAAGGATGAAGATATCTAATTATCTGAATAATTCGGATGAAATTGCAAGTAAATAACTATAATCTAAACATACCAGAACGGGCTCAATGCATTGGTTGAGATACTGCCAGAACTTGAATGCTTATGCATAATGCATCCAGTAATTCATCAAAAATGATGGCACTGATTAGTTCCCACGATTCTTATTTATGTTTGAATGTTATTAATCCTAACTCTCTATTTCCATTTATACATACACATATACACATAATTATAAATACACATACAAAATATGGATATATAAAAGCTCAAAAGATACGTACCTCAAAATGTCATCTTCTAGCTCCCTTGTTTAACAATTTAACCGCATGAGCGCCTGAGCATGAGACCGTGTCACCACTCAATATTATGGTTTACCGAATCTGCCAAACACACGAACTATGTTCACCTCAATTAATTCACTACTTCAATTCAATTAAAATTTCAAAAGTATAAATTTCAGCAAATTAACTTTCAGCTTCGACGTTGATATCATTATTAACATAGGGACCGATTGATTATATAGTAAATATCAACAGATGATTAAAATTTCTTGTCAGTTATATGTTCCAATATATATTCGAACCCCTGTTAGATCCCAAATTCGCTAATTATTACCCAATTCACATCTCTCAGGTAACTCCTCCGTTGATAATGATAAATCTTGCCTTTGTTTGATGATCTCAACTTTTTTGCTCTCAACATACTGCAACTTGAACATGTGTTACTAATTTAAAATGAGTTGTATGGACACTTACATCATAGAAATTAGATCAATAAATAATTCGCATATATTGTCTATTCGTTTCGAATTGTGAATGCTGCTATGAAGAGTGTTGTTACATGTTTATGAAACAAAAGTTACTTTTGCTAATAAGTATTGCAACTGTGCATAAATGAAGTCATACAAAATTAATGATAACAAAGTATAACTACTAAAAATTTTCCATATCGACTAAAAATTAACAGTTGATGGTGACGACACGAAGAAGAACAACAGAGACGACGATGGTGGATACGATAGAGAGGGTTATAGGCGTGGGAAGGAGAGTAGGTGAATACAGTAAAAATAGTAGGTGGTCGATATATCTGGAGTATTAAGCCAAAATACGAAGTTACCCGAATAAAAAATAGGATAGAATAGTAAATGGGCCTCTTCTACTGATACACTAATAACATACATAGAAAAAAAATTAATAACACGTCTAAATAATACGAGTAACACAATTAGACGTGTTCGTAAAGTGTCTAACACGTCAAAATAATAATATATAGACGTGTTCTTTCTATTTGATCAAGTAGACGTGTCAACACGTCTAAATAATATGTTAACTAGAGATGTTTAACCCTTTATAGCAACAACACGTCTAAATATGTCAAGTAGACGTGTCAACACGTCTAAATAATATGTTAATTAGGGGTGTTCTGCCATTTTTCTAATTAGACGTGTTAATTTACTAACACATCTATATATGGGGGTCTAAATGATGATAAATGCAGTAGTGACTTTTCGATCTGACTTTACAATTAGTTTTTTTGAACATTTGAACATGACTTTTCGATATGACTTTCCTTTTTCTGAATTTTCAATTAGTTTTCTTGAATCTTTGAACATGACTTTTCGATACGACTTTCCTTTTTGACTTTTCAATTAGTTTTCTTGAACCTTTGAACATGAATTTTTGATCTCACTTTCCATTTTGACTTTTCAATTAGTTTTTTCTTGAACCTTTGAACATGACTTTCCGATATAACTTTCCCTTTTGACTTTTCAATTAGTTTTCATGCATCTTTAAACATGACTTTTTTATCTGACTTTTCTATTTTGCTTTCCAATTAGTTTATTGAACCTTTGAACATGACTTTCCGATATGACTTTTTTTTTTGACTCTCCAATTAGTTTTATTGAACCGTTAAACATGATTTTCCTATATGACTTTCCTTTTTGACTTTTTAATTTGTTTTATTGAACCTTTAAATATGACTTTTCGATATGACCTTCCTTTTTGAATTTCCAATTAGTTTTATTGAAATTTTTAACAGGACTTTCCGATATGACTTTCCTTTTTGACTTTTCAATTAGTTTTCTTGAACCTTTGAACATGACTTTCGGATCTGAATTTTCCTTTTTGAGTTTCCAATTAGTTTTCAACCTTTGAACACGACTTTCCGATCTGACTTTCCTTTTTCACTTTTCAATTAGTTTTCTTGAACCTTTCAACATGAATTTACGATCTGACTTTCCTTTTTAACTTTCCAATTAGTTTTCGTGAACCTTTAAACTTGACTTTCCGATCCGACATTCCTTTTTGCCTTTCCTTATTAGTTTTCTTGAACCTTTGATAATGACTTTCCGATATGACTTTCCTTTTTGACAATCCAATTAGTTTTCTTGAACCTTTGAACATGACTTTCTGATATGACTTTCCTGTTTGACTTTCCAATTAGTTTTCTTGAACCTTTGAACATGACTTTACGATCTGACTTTCGTTTTTGACTTTCCAAATAGTTTTCTTGAACCTTTGAACATGACTTTCCGATTTGACTTTCCAAATACTTTTCTTGAACCTTTGAACATGACTTTCCGATATGACTTTCCTTTTTGACTTTCCAATTTATTTTATTGAACCTTTGAACATGACTTTCCGATATGACTTTCCTTTTTGACTTTCCAATAAGTTTTATTAAACCATTAAACATGACTTTCTGATATGCCTATCCTCTTTGACTTTATGATTAGTTTTCGTGAACATTTGAACATGACTTTCCGATCCGACTTTCCTGTTTGACTTTCCTATTAATTTTCTTAAACCTTTGAACATGACTTTCTGATCTGACTTTCCTTATTGTCTTTCCAATTAGTTTTCTTGAACCTTTGAACATAACTTTCCAATCAGACTTTCCTTTTTGACCTTACAATTAGTTTCCTTGAATCTTTGAACATGAGTTTTTTTTTACTTTCTAATTAGTTTTCTTGAACCTTTGAACGTGACTTTCTGATCTGAATTTCCCTTTTAACTTTCCAAGTAGTTTTCTTGAGTATTTGAACATGACTTTCCAATCTGAATTTCTTTTTTGACTTTTCAATTAGTTTTCTTGAAACTTTGAACATGACTTTCCAACCAAATAGTTTTAATGAAACTTTGAACATGACTCTCCGATATGACTTTCCTTTTTAACTTTCCAATTAGTTTTCGTGATCCTTTGAACATGAGTTTCCGATATGAGTTTCCATTTTAACTTTCCAAATAGTTTTCTAGAATCTTTGAATATGACTTTCCAATCTGACTTTCCTGTTTGACATTCGAATTAGTTTTCTTGAACCTTTGAATATGACATTTGGATCTGACTTTCCAATTAATTTTCTTGAACCTTTGAACATGACTTTCCGATCTGAATTTCCGATCTGACTTTCTAATTTGTTTTTTTGAACCTTTGAACATGACTTTCGATATGACTTTCCTTTTTCTGACTTTCCAATTTGTTTTCTTGAATCTTTGAACACAACTTTTGGATAAGACTTTCCTTTTTGACTTTCAATTAGTTTTCTTGAACCTTTGAACATGAATTTCTGATTTAACTTTCCTTTTTGATTTTCCAATTAGTTTTTCTAGAACCTTTGAACATGACTTTTCGATCTGACTTTCCCTTTTAAATTTCCAATTAGTTTTCTTGCATCTTTGAACTTGAATTTTTGATCTGACTTTTCTTTTTATACTTTTCAATTAGTTAATTGAACCTTTGAACACGACTTTCTGATATGACTTATCTTTTTGAGTTTCCAATTAGTTTTATTAAACCTTTGAACATGATTTTCCGATATGACTTTCTTTTTTGACTTTTCAATTAGTTTTATTGAACCATTAAAATGACTTTTCGACATGACTTTCCTTTTTGAATTTCCAATTAGTTTTATTGAAATTTTTAACAAGACTTTCTGATGTGAATTTCCTTTTTAACTTTCCAATTAGTTTTCTTAAACCTTTGAACATGACTTTCGAATCTGACTTTTGACTTTCCAATTAGTTTTTTTTAACCTTTAAACATGACTTTCCGATATGGCTTTCCTTTTTGACTTTTCAATTATTTTCTTGAACCTTTGAACATGAATTTCCGATTCAACTTTTCTTTTTGACTTTCCAATTAGTTTTCGTGAACCTTTATACATGACTTTTCCGATTCGACTTTCCTTTTTGAATTTCCTTATTAGTTTTCTTAAATCTCTGAACATGATTTTCCGATATGACTTTCCTTTTTGACAATCCAATTAGTTTTCTTGAACCTTTGAACATGACTTTCTGATCTGACTTTCTTGTTTGAATTTCCAATTAGTTTTCTTGAACATTTGAACATGACTTTACGATCCGACTTTCCTTTTTGAAATCCCAAATAGTTTTCTTGAACTTTTGAACATGACATTCCGATTTGACTTTCCTTTTTAACTTTCCAAATAGTTTTCTTAAACCTTTGAACATGACTTTCCGAAATGACTTTCCTTTTTGACTTTCCAATTTATTTTATTGAACCTTTGAACATGACTTTACGATCTGACTTTCCTTTTTGACTTTTCTAATAGTTTTCTTGAACCTTTGAACATGACTTTCCGATTTGACTTTCCTTTTTAACTTTCCAAATAGTTTTCTTGATCCTTTGAACATGACTTTCCGATATGACTTTCCTTTTTGACTTTCCAATTAGTTTTATTGAACTATTAAACATGACTTTCCGATATGACTTTCCTTTTTGACTTTCCAATTAGTTTTCATGAACCTTTGGATATGACTTTCCGATTCGACTTTCCTGTTTGACTTTCTTACTAGTTTTCTTAAACCTTTGAACATGACTTACCGATCTGACTCTCCAATTTGTTTTCTCGAACATTTAAATATGACTTTCCGATCTGATTTTTCATTTTGACTTTCCAAGTAGTTTTCTTGAGCATTTGAACATGACACTCTAATCTGACTTTCTTTTTTGACTTTGCAATTAGTTTTCATGAACCTTTGAACATGAGTTTCCGATCTGACTTTCCATTTTGACTTTCCAAATAGTTTTTAACCTTTGAACATGACTTTCCAATCTGACTTTCCTGTTTGACTTTCCAATTCGTTTTCTTATACCTTTGAACATGACATTTGGAGCTGACTTTCCAATTAGTTTTCTGGAACTTTTGAACATGACTTTATAATATGAATTTCCGTTTAGTTTTCTTGAACCTTTGAACATTATTTTTCGATATGACTTTCCTTTTTGACTTTTCAATTAGTTTTCGTGAACCTTTGAACATGACTTTTCGATTCGAATTTCCTTTTTGACTTTCCAAATAGTTTTCTTGAACCTTTGAACATGACTTTTCGATAGGACTTTCTTTTTTGACTTTCCAATTAGTTTTTTTGCGCCTTTAAACATGATTTTCCGATCTGACTTTTCTTTTTTACGTTTCAATTAGTTTTATTGAAACTTTGAACATGACTTTCCGATATGACTTTCCTTTTTTACTTTCAAAATAGATTTATTGAACCTTTAATAAACATGACTTTCCAATATGACTTTTCTTTTTGACTTTCCAATTAGTTTTCATGAACCTTTGAACATGAGTTTCTGATCTGACTTTCCATTTTCACTTTCCAAATAGTTTTCTTGAACCTTTGAACATGATTTTATGATCTGACCTTCCTGTATGACTTTGCAATTAGTTTTCTTGAACCTTTGAACATAACATTCGGGTCCGACTTTCCAATTAGTTTTCTTCAACATTTGAACATGACTTTCCGATCTAACTTTCCAATTAGTTTTCTTGAACCTTTAAACATGAAAACTAAATTTTCAAAGGAAAGTCAAAATCGAAAATTCATGTTCAAAGGTTCAAGAAAACTAATGGGAAAGTCGAATCGGAACGTCATGTTCAAAGATTCAATAAAACAAATTGGAAAGCCAAAAAGGAAAGTCAGAGCGAAAAGTCATGTTCAGGAGTTCCATAAACCAAATTAGAAAGTCAAAAAGAAAAGTTATATCAAAAACTCATGTTCAAAGGTTCAAGAAACCTTAATGGAAAGTCAAAAGGAAAGTCAGATCAGAAAGTCATATTCAAAGGTTCAAGAATACTAATAGGAAAGTCGAAAATGAAAGTTATATCGGAAAGTCATGTTCAAAAATTCAAGAAATCTAATAGGAAAGTCAGATCGGAAAGTCATGTTTGAAGGTTCGAGAAAACAAATTGAAGAGTCAAAAAGGAAAGTCAGATCAGAAAGTAATGTTCAAAGGTTTAAGAAAACTGATTGGAAAGTCAAACCCGAAAGTCAGATCGAAAAGTAATGTTCAAGGATTCAAGAAACTATTTGGAAAGTCAAAAAGGAAAGTCAGATCGAAAAGTCATGTTCAAAGGTTTAATAAATCTAATTGGAAAGTCAAAAAGGAAAGTCAGATCAGAAAATCATGTTCAAAGGTTCAAGAAAACTAAATGGAGAGTCAAAAAGGAAAGTCATTTTCAAGGGTTCAAGAAAACTAATTAGAAAGTCAAAAAATAAAGTCATATCGAAGAGTTATGTTTAAAGGTTCAAGAAAACTAATAGGAAAGTCAACAAAGGAAAGTTATGTCGAAAAGTAATGTTCAGAGGTTCAAGAAAATTAACTGGAAAGTCAAAAAGGAAAGTCAGATCGAAAAGTCATGTTCAAGGTTTCAAGAAAACTAATTGGAAAGTCAATCTCGAAAGTTAGATCGAAAAGTCATATTAAAAGGTTTAAGAAAACTATTTAGAAAGTTAAAAAGGAAAGTCAGATCGAAAAGTCATATTCAAAGGTTCATGAAAACTAATTTGAAAGTCAAAAAAGAAAGATAGATCGGAAAGTCATGTTCAAAGGTAGAAAAAAGTAATTGGAAAGTCAAAAAGGAAAGTCTGATCGGAAAGTCATGTTCAAAAGTTCAAGAAATCTAATTGGAAAGTTAAAAAAGAAAGTCAGATCGGAAATTCATGTTCAAAGGTTCAAGATAAATAATTTTTAAATAAAATAGGAAAGTCGGATCGGAAAGTCATGTGTAAAGGTTCAATAAAACTAACTGGAAAGTTAAAAAGGAAAGTCAGATCGGAAAGTTATGTTCATAGGTTCAAGAAAAGTAAATGAAAACATATCGGAAAGTCATGTTCAAAGGCTTAAGAAAACTAATTAGAAAGTAAAAAAAAAGTCAGATCAGAAGTCATGTTCAAAGGTTCAAGAAAACTAATTTGAAAGTCAAAAAGGAAATTCATATCGGAAAGTCATGTTCAAAGTTCAAGAAAACTAATTCGAAAGTCAAAAAGGAAAGTCAGATCTGAAAGTCATGTTCAAAGGTTCAAGAAAACTTATTGGAAAGTCATATTGAAAAGTCATGTTCAAAGGTTCAAAAACACTAATTGGAAAGTCCAAAAAGAAAGTCCGATTGGAAAGTCATGTTCAAAGGTTGATGAAAACTAATTAGAAAGTCATGTTCAAAGGTTCATAAAAACTAATTGAAAAGTCAAAAAGGAAAGTCAGATCAGAAAGTCATGTTCAAAGGTTCAAGAAAACAAATTAGAAAGTCAAAAAGAAAAGTCAGATCGGAAAGTAATGTTCAAAGGTTCAAGAAAACTGATTGGAAAGTCAAACACGAAAGTCAAATCGAAAAGTCATGTTTAAAGATTCAAAAAAACTATTTAGAAAGTCAAAAAGGAAAGTTGGGTCGAAAAGTCATGTTCAAAGGTTCAATAAAAATAATTGGAAAGTCAAAAAGGAAAATCAGATCGGAATTCATGTTCAAAGTTTTTAGAAAACTAATTGGAGAGTCAAAAAGGAAATTCGGATCGGAAAGTCATTTTCAAATGTTCAAGAAAACCAATTGGAAAGTCAAAAAAGAAAAGTCATGTTTAAAGGTTCAAGAAAACTAATTGTAAAGTCAAAAAAGGAAAGTCATATCGAAAATTCATGTTCAAAGGTTCAAGAAAATTAATTGGAAAGTCAAAATGGAAAGTCAAATCGGAAAGTCATATTCAAAGGTTTAAGAAAACTAATTGGAAAGTCAAAAAGGAAAGTCATATCGAAAAGTCATGTTCAAAGGTTCAAGAAAACTAATTGAAAAGTAAAAAAGGAAAGTCAGATCGGAAAGTCATGTTCAAGAGTTCAATAAAACTAACTGGAAAAGTCAAAAAGAAAAGTCAGATTGGAAAGTCAAGTTCAAAGATTCGATTAACCTAATTGGAAAGTTAAAAAGGAAAGTCAGATCGAAAAGTCATGTTCAAAGGTTCAAGAAAAATAATTGAAAAGTCAAAAGGAAAGTCAGATTAGAAAGTCATGTTCAAAGGTTCAAGAATACTAATTGAAATTTCAAAAAGGAAAGTCACATCGGAAACTCATGTTCAAAGATTTAAGTAATCTAATAGGAAAGTGAAAAAGAAAAGTCAGATCGGAAAGTCATGTTCAAAGGTTCAAGAAAACAAATTGGAGAGTCAAAAAGGAAAGTCAGATCGGAAAGTAATATTGAAAGGTTCAAGAAAACTGATTGGAAAGTCAAACACGAAAGTTAGATCGAAAAGTCATGTTCAAAGGTTCAAGAAAACAAATTGGAGAGTCAAAAAGGAAAGTCAGATCGGAAAGTAATATTGAAAGGTTCAAGAAAACTGATTGGAAAGTCAAACACGAAAGTTAGATCGAAAATTCATGTTTAAAGACTCAAGAAAACTATTTGGAAAGTCAAAAAGGAGAGTCAGATCGGAAAGTCAAAAAATAAAGTCATACCGAAAAGTCTTGTTTCAAAAGTTAAAGAAAACTAATTGGAAAGTTAAAAAAGGAAAGTCATATCGAAAAGTCATGTTCAAAGGTACAAGAAATTAATTGGAAAGTTTAAGAGGAAAGTCAGATCGAAAAGTCATGTTTAAAGGTTCAAGAAAACTAATTAGAAAGTAAATCGGGAAAGTTAGATCGGAAAGTCATGTTTAAAGGTTTAAGGAAAGTCAAAAAGCAAAGTCAGATCGAAAATTCATGTTCAACGGTTCATGAAAACTAATTGAAAAATTAAAAAGGAAAGTTAGATCGAAAAGTTATGTTCAAAGGTTCAAGAGAACAAATTGGAGAGTCAAAAGGAAAGTTAGATCGGAAAGTAATGTTCAAAGGTTCAAGAAAACTGATTGATCGAAAAGTCATGTTCAAAGATTCAAGAAAACTATTTAGAAAGTCAAAAAGGAAAGTCAGGTCAGAAAGTCATGTTCAAAGGTCCAATAAAACTAATTGTAAAGTTGAAAAGGAAAGTCATATCGAAAAGTCATGTTTAAAGGTTCAAGAAAACTAATTGAAAATTCAAAAAGGAAAGTTATTTTCAAAGGTTTAAGAAAACTAATTGGAAAGTCAAAAAAGAAAGTCATGTCGAAAAGTCATGTTCAAAGATTCAAGAAAACTAATTGAAAAGTCAAAAAAGGAAAGTCTTATCGAAAAGTTATGTTTAAAGGTTCAAGAAAATTAATTTGAAAATCAAAAAGGAAAAGTCTAATCGGGAAGTCATGTTAAAAGGTTCAAGAAAACTAATTGGAAAGTCAAAAAGGAAAGTAATATCGGATAATCATGTTGTAAGGTACATGAAAGCTAATTGAAAAGTCAATCAGGAAAGTCAGATCGAAAAATAATGTTAAGTTGAATTCAGATATCTTTATATATATATAAAAACTATATATAACATCGCTATCTCGTCCTTACAACCAGATTCGACGATTTTTTGATAACACGGATGTAGCATTGTTCTTGAAAAATGTTATCATTTAAGAGAATAAGATTAAAAACTCTTATAAACTCGCTTGTCAAAACACCCAAAGAGTATTTTTTTCAAAAGTTAATACTTCCTTCGTCCCAAAATAATTGTCACATTTGACTTTCATCAAATATTATATAACACAAATAAAGAGACGTCGTATAAAGAGACGTTATATGATATAATATTTGATGAAAGTTATATGAATTGATGAAAGTTATTATATAACACAAATAAAGAGACGTCGTATTTAAAGTCAAAGTTTTTAATTGATTCGATTTAAATATTATATAACACAAATAAAGTTATTTAAAATGAAAGTTATATGAATTGATGAAAGTTATTATATAACACAAATATAATATTTAATTAAAGTTATATGAATTGATTCGTTTTTAAAATATGTTTTCATTAGTATAATTTTCATTAAATATACACAAATAAAGAGACGTCATATTTAAAGTCAAAATTGTAAATAAAAAAAAATTAAAAAGTAAAGTTATGACAATAATTTTGAGTCGAATGAAGTCTCAATTATACTGCTATCTTCATCACCAAATAATTATTCTCTATCAAACATTTATAAGATAGATTGATTAATTGTCAATTTTTTTTTTTAAACTAAAAGAAATCAACCATGAATTAAATAATTTTAATAATAAATGAGGTAAAGTATTGTGACAACCCGAAAAGTTTTGACTTATTTTGAACCAAATCTTTATATGATTAAAGTTTCCGACACGATAAGCAAAGTCTGTAAAGTTGAATCTCAAAATTTTCGAACTATTCAAATACCCTTCGGTTGTTCTCGACGATTCGCGAACAATTATGTGTATATTATAACTTGAAAACGTTAACAAAGTATTAAATATATAATGCTTTACATTAAACTTATTTGTTTCAATATATATTTAATATATCTACCTACGGAACTAAAAGATAATATCAAAATGATTAAATTAGAAGATATTTTGTTTAGCATTTATCAATCCCATAAGTCTTGTGATATTGTTACGGGTCTCTATTGTGAGGTCCACTGTGATTTAAGAAATACGACTTTTTAAAATTTTAAAAATTCATTCGATTGAATTAATTCCCTGATTTACGGTGCAATAATTAGAGTAAGGCACGAAATATCGGCCCGTGATAAAGTAAAAACAAAAGAAATCAGACCGGCCCTGTTTAGGAGGCGCATGATAAAATTTTATTTTTAAACTATAAACTTTATATATTACATTTTGGGTGGCCATTTTTCTTTAAACAAACGTATAAAGTATTTTAGACATGGGTACATTTTTACCACACGTTTCTCATAGATCATGACACTTAAACTTTAAAACTCATTCTTATCTTATGTTACTAATAAGAGAAAATTAGTTTAAATAATAATATTTGTCTAACAAAATATGAGGTTTAATTAATTAAAAATGAAAATGACACCATAAACCACTATGATGGCATTTAGTGTAAAAGATACGTTTGCTTCCTTGACTTCTTACACGTGGACCCTGCAAACAATACTAGCACTCAATTTAAATTGTAATTGCTTCTTTTGTTTTTTATGTGTCGACAGAAAAATACTAACAAAAGTCACGGAATGCTTCTTTGTGTTTATCACGTGGGATAGAAACCAAAAAGAAAAAAAAATTAAGATTGCGTCTGTTTCAAATTTTTGTTTGTTACTTCATGCGCACAAATAGGGGTTATATAAGTTAGTCTTTTTGTTCGATGAAGAGAACACATAAACACTCTAATAATAATATTTTCCTTCTCTTCTCTTCTTACTAACTGAACGAGACTCTTAGATACATATATTTTATCATTATTATTAGTATTATTATACAATACATAAAATACTACGACGGGGTTATGTTCGGGTGGTTTCAAAATGAGTTTTCGAACTGGATAGAGCTAAGGAAATTATGGGTTATAGCTATGGAGGTTATGGGTAATGTTCGTGGGTATTATTCGCAAGTCAAACCTAGTGTTTATCATCTCTGTTGCGTCTACATACTTTCCTGCAATATTGAATCACAATATTGATACGTTGAGATCTACGGTTATTTTGCATTCCGAGTTTCGGTCACATTTCGGTGAACGATTTTATGTGCTGCTAAGGTGAGTTTCATTTGCTCCCTTTTTAATTGCTTTTACAATCTATATTTTTAAGCTGAGAATACATGCACTTTATTTTAAACGCAATGGATACAAGTACATACTAAATTCTACACCGAGTTTGAATCGAAAATCCTTAGCTTTGGTAACTAGTAACTGTTGGTTATAAGAACTGGTGGGCGCGAGTAGTTATATATGGATCCATAGGGCTTGACATCCCCGTCCGTTTCAGGTATAGAGACCCTATCATGAACTATAAAGCGGACGTATGCTATTTGAGTTTAGTACACGTTGGTTTGCGTGTATTATACATGTTGGTTGCATGTATGTTAAAACAGGGGTACTTATTATATATACGTTAAGTTTAGTTACCAGGGTGCTCAATTTCGTAGAATATTTTGATAAACGTTTTGGATGAAACAACTGATATCTTAGGGTCCACCTATATATACAGATTATGCGCAATATTAAAACTATGAACTCACCAACCTTTGTATTGAAACTTTCAAGCATGTTTATTCTCAGGTCCCTAGAAGTCTTCCACTGTTTGCTTATATATTATACAAGCTATGTGCATGGAGTCATACATGCTTTATTCGAGAAAACGTTGCATTCACAAAATCATCACCATGTATCATATTTTCACTGCATTGTCAACGGAAGTATTATTGTAAACCATTATTTATGGTGATTGTCTATATGTAGAAATCATCAGATGTCGAAAACCTTGGAATTAAATATTCATTTATGGTGTGCCTTTTCAAAAGAATGCAATGTTTGTAAAACGTATCATATAGAGGTCAATTACCTCGTAATGAAATCGATGAATGATGTATTCGTCCATATGGATTTGGACGGGTCATCACAGTTGGCATCAGAGCTTGAGGTCATAGGGAACCAGAATTTGCATTAGTGTGTTTAACTGGTAATTGTTAGGATGCATTAGTGAGTCTGGACTATGACCGTATTTGTTTTTACCAAGTTTTGCTTATCATTTCTTGTCGAAAATTACCTGCTTATCATTCTTAAGTCTAGATGCGTTTTCCTGCATTTATTGCATGGATAGTGTACAGACGAATTCATATCTTAGCATATCTGTTACTGTAAACTTTGCCTGGCATCTTCCGAAAATTCCTCCTTGATTTATGGAATTTTGGTATTATATATACATATGTAAATTATGTGTTGAAGAATACCAATCTAAATCATATAATCTATTTCATATCAAAAATCATTTCCCTGAGTATACAAGATGGATCCCGCATCTAGCTCAAATTCCTCGGATTCCGACAGCTATTCCGATATGGAATTCGAACTGAGCTCCGATGGCAGCGTAACCGGAATGAACCAACCAATTAGTCATCATCTTTTCTGGATGAATTGGGGGTGGGTTCGTAGTCGACTTGATCAATGGAGACAAGAATAAGGTGATCCCTTCCACCCAACAAATTGCCCTATTGGTGAAGAACCTGAAGCGCTTACCGGCGAACCAGTCCGAAACACCATTTTCTCTCTTATTTCCAGGATATCTCGCCACGATTATATAATATCTAGAATTCTAGATCTTATTCGTCCCCTTGTTCCAACCGCCAATCATCCGGGAGTAATGAAAGAAGTCAACGAGCTTCGCGCTAGAGTGGTGGCTTTGAAGAATATGATGCAAAACTTACAAGCATCACAAGCCCCACAAACACCAACTGCACCACCCGCATCAACACCAATAGTACCATTACCACCACCAACAACGTCCGCATCACATGCCTCAACATCACAATCTGTACCTCGAGCATTAACGTCATACGCACCGTAGATACCAAGGAGTACCAACAACAATAAACGATGAAGTCTTGATTCATAATTTCATTGGAGAAATATTATACGGTGATTATGTAATATCTAAAGTTTTAGAGATTATTCATTTCTAGTCGAAAATTAAATGAGTTTAATAGTATATTAACTCATTAAATCCGTATTACATATGAAGAAAATATACATACATATATTTTCATAAAGACTGTAATAAAAATTCTTTTGTACAAAATATTACTTGTGAAATTTTTTTAACGGGTAGGTAATACCCGGGAAAGATATAAGTTCACAATTGATATGTTACGCTGTACATTTTCAATTTTGATTCAAAAATCATTAACGGTACTCACTACCTTCACAACGATATACATTCCTTCATAGAAATCTGAGCAACCATACTGATGTAAAGAAATCGTGTATATAATTTATCGTATGGAAAACACCGGTTTTAAAGATTGCTACACACTAACGGGCAGTGTACCCGATCGTGTAGTAGTATAGTAACTGGTTTAGTTCCGTGTATCGTTCCAAGGACAGTTATATCAGTCAAACTAGAATTAGAAGCTATATTATGATTAACTAAGTAAATTAAAGTTAAAAGTACAAGTTTATGTTTTGGTGGCTATTTAACGATTTAGCCAAATCAAAGAAGGTTAAATGTAAAAACAATATTTTTTTGTCTTTTAAGTTTATGAAATGATAATAAATGCAAATAAAGCAAGTAAGATAGTTTTGAATTAAATCAAAGAGATGAAATGTTTATCTAGATATTTTACCCTCGGTATTGGATGTAAGTTTAGATATTAAGTCTTGATTGAATAATTATGTGTGTAGTTATCTAATAGGTTCACTAAGAGTTCTCTCGGATAAACACGCAAATACAATAACAAGATCAAGGGTTCCCTTTTCACTATGGTTCTTGTATTTGTAATCAAATAACTATAAGCATGCTAATCACCTAAATCGACTCGCCAAGAATTCTCTTTAGCAAGTACTCAAACTAGAATTACTAAGCGAGGGTTCCCTATTACTTAGATCTTTTCGTTTGTGACTAGTTGATCAACAAGATCAAAGACTTGAATAACAATTGTCTTTGCGTTCGCTCTACACAATTCATTCCTATTTTGTTTAACCGTTTTAATCTAGTTTACCCCCTTGGTCCGGTTTAGCAAACAATCAATCTAAGACAAGTTGATTGTAAATCAATATGATACATCAACAAGAGTTCTCTTTATCAACAACATATCAATTAACTAGATACAAATGATTTTAACAACAATAAGCATGGTTCTTAATTCAAGCTTCAATCTATCACGCATAATACATTCAATCAATAAGATTACATCCAATACCTTGGTTATTAATCTAGACAAACATTATAGAAACTAGCCAACAATAATGGTAACAGACAACAATACAATCAAATTATTAACTGAAATCATTGCTGAGAACAAGTAAATAACCTACAAGAACAAGAGTTCTTGGATGAAGAAGGTTTTGATGGATGATGCCTTGATGTTGAGCCTCTTCAAAGAGGTTGGAGTTCTCCAATTTGCTCCTGAAAATCGCCTATAAACTCTCTGGTTCGTATTCTCCTCCTTTACAGTCCCTCAAAAACTGAAGTTTTAAAGTGGAGAAATTAGGTAAAAAGCCAAAAAGTCGGCCACACCTACTACGGGACGTTGTCCCAAAATTCAGGACGGCGTCCCACTAAACAGAGCTAGACGGCGTCCCGTTAACCCTAAACGGCGTCCCAGAACAAAGGGCAGGACGTCGTCCCACCTTCCAGGACGGCGTCCTGTTGTGCCAATTTTGACTGTTACGTTTTCTTTTCAATATTACTTCATTTGGACGAACCCTAACATATCGGAAGCCTTGTTTTATCATTTTAGAGTGCTATCTTGACCCTAACTCGTATCGGGATCGACCAATGTCATAAATCATCAAAATTCTTTGCAAATCATTCTTCCAATACAAATTCGCGCATCTTGGCTTATCACTTGTAGGACACCTTCATTATCTTCGATTCTAGAGCGTTTTTAGTGATATTGCGATAGATATATATGATGTTATTGAATAATATCAAAACACCCCACACTTAAACCTTGCTTGTCCTCAAGCAATTCTTTCGTTACAAAGTAGAACATTATCAAATATAATCACACAATATAGATTACATACATGAATCACTCGAAGCACACGAAACACACACGTTGATATGAAACACAAGTCACACTATATGAAACACACGCTTTAAGTATAGCACACTTTTATTGAAATCACACGCACGCTATATATATGATGGAAACACACACACATTTTTGGGAGATTAGAGCCAAGTATCCGAAAAATTTGATCCTAGGGAAATCAGGACCTTGATAAAAAACGTTTTATGGTTTTGAAAATATCATGCTAGTTTTTAATACTAGACACGTTTTCCGATTTTGTCGGATTTTCTGAATTTTGAAAAATGAGTGCGGGTTTCCCGCTATTGGTCAAGCCAATCCCTCCCACGGTACCTAACATCATGAGATGTCGGTAGAAAATAATGTGCTTAGGAGGATACACATTACGTCCGGATATCATCGATAATCATGAGGTAATCATCTAATCTGTTAAGTCAATCATAAAGATTGAAGTTCATCAGGTTTAAAAGCTGATATATTACCTTTCCGGAGGTTATCCACTGGGAATCTGATCAATCACTGACAATTGGTGTATCATGGTGCGCTTCCCATTTGGCTAGCAAATCTCCCTCATTGAGATAAGCTTTGACTACCAGTTTCCCTGTTTGATGTTGAGGCCTGGTAGATTTCCAGTCGATTTTAGCAATGACTTTTCAAGATTTTTCGTCACCCTACAACTGGTCTGGACTACAACTTCTGAAATAAATCAGCAAGTGTGTCGTTCGGGAGACTTGACTCCCTTTAGGATGGAATGGATACATCCTGTATGGTCATATAAGTGGTCGGACGCAACATTGTCCTTGTTAGGAGAAACAATGAGGATCGTCCTTAGGGTTTTCGATCTGGCGCGAGATCCGGTTTCCGACCACGCTATACAATCACCGCTCTCTCACGGTTTACACTCGTTTTGGTACAAGTGACCTACAAGTTAGCTTACTAAACTAGTAGGATTTTCATTCAAATAATTGAATGATAGTGCAACTTCAAAGACTATTAATAATTTAAAATGTATACCAACATTTATTTTCTAGATTTTAAGACCATAATGTGTATAACGTGGTTTTTGGGCTTTTAATCGTTTTTAAGGCTACTTGAATAATCTTATAATCGTTTTTAAATAATCTTATAATCAATTAAGTTTATAAAATATCTTTTAAAAATTTATATTTATAACGGAAATTCGGTTGTTATACCTGATCTTAATCCGTCGATAAATTTTAAAATCAATTTATAAAATTTAACCTTTTACAAGTTATGTTGCCTTGAACGCCTTAATTTTAGTAAAACGAGTTCCCGATAAATTTCTACTCCCCACCCCACACTTGAGATCATGCAAGGCCCTCATTGCATGAAATCAGAAAAAGGATTAAATTTAGAGGGCAAAGTGATAGGGTGATTGTAGAAATTTTCAATTTTTAACCTGTAAATCGTGAAACATGTAGACGGATGCTGCTGAACTTACTGCCAGCATAAGAGCATCGTCCAGTCCGCGATTATCATCATACACACATCATAATATCAAATGTCGCTGAACTTAATGCCAGTCTTTGAAGTTCAATCATGCTGCACAAATTAACAAACCACACAATTTATAATAAAAAGAACGGTGTTTTTACAACCACAACCGTTCACAAATCCACACAATTAGCCAGTTATTACAAACCAAATATTGTCTAAAATCACACCACACAAATTAAATTGTCTCAAAACAAAGTACAAAATGATCAAAGGCACGCAGGCCTAGTTATCAAACGGCCAAAAATAATTACCCGAACCATCTCTGTACGGGCGTCCCTGTGGATATTGCTGCTCAAATCTGTTCCGAGCATCCTGCAACGCAGCGGTATTATCATAAATCGGGTGAGGCGGAGGTGGGTTTTGAGGATCCGTGTAATATTGGGGTGTCAGACGTGTCGTCCCATAGTACTGCTCGGGGTTGGAATAAAACAACTCTGAGTTATGGTTATTCCAATCAATACCATAACTCATCCATCCCTGATCGTGCACTTGAGCAATCTGTCGTTGCTCCATTCGCTGCTGACTATCCCACATTCGATCGTTGTGCATCCTTTGTTCGTTCGGGCTCAACCTCATGTTATTAACACTACCAACCAAACTGTCCCAACTTGATTGGGACGGATGCCACGGAACCTGTTCACCAACATTAGTCTGTGCCTCCATTTCCGCCTCCTCTCCCTGCCGCTGCTCTTGCTGAACACCACTACCACTTGCGTCACCTGCACCAACTGCCACAAAAGGCACCAAATGCCCATTTCTATCTTTCATAATGATTTCAGCATTAATATAAAAAACCTTTTTTAATGGTTTCATTACGCTCGTGTACTCCTGTAATCTACTGAAATCAATGTTAAAATGTCGGGCAATTCGGGTGATGTAGTGGCCTCCCAGAAGTGGCTTCTGTAGCCGTGTCTCAGTCGCAATGGCAAGGAAATAATTACCGATTAGCCCAGGAATGTCGGTATAGGAACCCCGCTTGATTTGATCCATAATCCACAAATCTAATGTTTTCACCTTCTCATGACCCTCAATCCTCGCATTAAACGTGCATGCGATGAGTCGATGAAGCAGCTTATCATCCCGGGCTGCGATTTCGATGTACCTGTGCTTGCTTGATCTAAAATGTGCAGGCGCAATATTTGGCTTACAAATTCTGCGCCAATAAGAGGTGTCATCAAAAACATGCCGGCCAACGTAATCAGAAGCCCGCAAATATTCAACTAACTGATTATCGGTGAATTCCCCAAAAATTCCCAGAACTCTACAAAGCTGTAAACTGCTTATACCCCTATCTTGGCCCCCGAGACGAAACCGTAGAAACTCATTCGATAAATAATCGCTGACATTGTTAAACCGCATGGTAGAGTAAAATTCTTTAAGCAGCACCGGATAGATTGGTTCATTGATGCTAAAAACATGTTCCCAAGCGTGGGCGACTACTCTATTGTACGGGATGGCTAGTAAATTAGTAACATGTCGGCGCATGCCCGCTTCTTCCAATGGCCCCCAGATAAAATATCAAGTGGCATTAATCGGCCTGCGGTTTATTCTCTCAAACGTTTCGGTGTAGTCTTCGTCGTTCTGAACCTGTGTTAACCAAACTCGAGGATCATTTAGATCCTCCTCCTCTTCTTCTCCGGAAGACAATGATGAATGATGTTGTTGTTGTGGTGGTGGTGGTTGTCGTGGAGGAGCCAAACCTGCTGTCCTTCCTCTTTTTGCCGGTCCTCCTCTGCTTGGTTGTCCCTGCAAAACATTATACACCAAACCAAAAGAACATAGAAACCGTTGTGTTAATGTTAGCTAAAACATAACCGAGTAGCAGGAGAACTTAATCATTCAATTCCTAGTTCAAAAGTATCAGGATTCATTTACACAAAAGTGCATGTTCACCGTTTCAAACCAAAATCAACCAAAGTCAACATGAATTCGTTAAGACACCTTTAAAAATGAAAATCATAACTTCGCAAAGTAGCACAAACTTAGGACTCAAAGATTCAAGTATGTTGTGTCATAGGTCATAACATTTAACTTTGCATTCTAATCATATTCATCACAAATCATAATACAATTTTCACAATTTTTAGCTCAAATGACCATTATAACATCATACATTAAGGCATTCCATTCCCTTAATTTGATTCAACAGGCCCTTACAAATGAAAAACAAGCATACACATTTCATAAATTCATTACAATTCAACAATATGCTTAGAAATTTACTAACATTCAAAAACGACCCGGCCAAGTTGACATCAACATCACCAACACAATCATATAATTCACAAGAATCATAAACATCATACATAAACTCAACTTCATAAGTTAAGCACCCTAAATTCGGATTTAATTTCTACAAACCCTAGAATCATGAACAAAACCCTTAAAAGCATGTAATCTTTGCAAAATAAACACATTAAGGGCAATTAAAACATCTAAGGCATGTTAATCTTAACAATAATCATGCAAATCAAACACCCCACACTTATCTTTAACCAATTGATAGATATAAACATACAATTCAAGTAATTGATAAAGAAAAGTGTAAAAATGGAGTATCCATACCCAAAAGTTCATGATTTGAAGCTTGAATTTGAAGAAGGAAACGCGAAATTGAAGTAGAAATTAGGGTTTTTGGAGAGTGGTTCGGGTTAGGGCAGAGAGAAATAGAGAAGAGTGTGTTTTGTGGATGAAAAATGAGTGGGTAAGTGTTAAAAACGCGTAATTTTTTTTCTGTCAGGGGTTTCGGGACGACGTCTAGACAACCAGGACGGCGTCTAGGTCTTAACGTTGGGACGGCGTTTAGAAAACCAGGACGGCATCTAGGCCTTTAATTCAGGACGGCGTCTAGGACTAATGGGACGACGTCCCGTTATGCTAAAACCCACTGATCTGTTTTTTCGAGTCGTTCGCGTTTAGAGGTCATACGTTAATCATTTTGTACCAAACTAAAATTTATCGTGCACACAATACAAACTTAATTACAATTGTGAACCATTTTTTTACGAGTCGTTCACCAAACTCGTCCCCATTTAGATTTAGGCGTTTTTCTTGAAGTTGAGGCTAACCTCATCCTCAATTTCTAGGGGACCATCAACATAGTGTTTGACCCGGTGGCCATTCACTTTAAAAATATCACCCTTCCCGTTCTCCATTTCGACTGTACCATAAGGGTACACCTTTCTAACAACAAACGGTCCCGTCCATCGGGACTTAAGCTTTCCGGGTGATAACTTGAAACGGGAATTATAAACAAGGACACGATCGCCTTCCATGAATTCCTTTGGACGTTTCAATCTTTTGTCGTGCCATTGTTTGATTTTTTTCTTGTAAATTAAAGAGTTGTCATAGGCTTCAAGCCTCAACTCGTCTAATTCATTTAGTTGGGTCAAACGTAACCGACCCGCTTCTTGGTAATCCAAATTGCATGCCCTTAGCGCCCAATGTGCTTTATGTTCAATCTCCAACGGGAGATGGCATGCTTTTCCGTATACCATACAGAAAGGAGTTGTTCCAATCGGTGTTTTGTAGGCCGTGCGAAAGGCCCACAATGCATCGTTTAACTTGGTTGACCACTCTTTTGGATTGGCACCAACGGTCTTTTCAAGTATGCATTTTAATGATCGGTTGGTGTTTTCTACTTGCCCACTCGTTTGGGGATGATAAGATGTCGAAATTTTATGGATTACTCCATATCTTTTCAACACCTTTTCCAATTGCTTATTGCAAAAGTGGGTGCCCCGGTCACTTATAAGAGCTTTTGGTGTGCCGAACCTAGAGAAAAGTTCCATCAAAAAGTTTACCACTACTCGGCCATCATTTGTTGGTAGAGGTTTTGCCTCCGCCCATTTAGAAACATAATCTATGGCGACAAGTATGTAGAGGTAAGAATGAGATTTTGGAAAGGGGCCCATAAAGTCAATTCCCCAAACATCGAACACCTCGCATACTTGGATGCTTTGTTGAGGCATTTCATCCCGTTTAGTTATTTGACCGGCCCGTTGGCACGCGTCACAAGCTTTACAGACAGCGTAGGCATCTTTGAATATGGTAGGCCAATAGAAACCGGCCTCGTAAACTTTCCTCCCCGTGATTTGGGGACCAAAGTGCCCACCTGTTGGACCAAGGTGACAGTCAAGCAGAATTTCGGTGCATTCCTTCCCCGAAACACACCGACGGATTATCCCATCGGGACACTGTTTAAAGAGATATGGGTGTTCCCAAAAATAGTATTTTAAGTCACTAAAGAATTTCTTTCTTTTCTGGTGTGACATACCGGTTTCTAGGAATCCACCCGCAAGATAGTTGGCAATGTCTACAAACCATGGATCATCAATTTTCTCAACTCTCATGAGATTTTCATCAGGAAAATTATCTTGGATAACTGTCTCATGTAGAACCCCAAGATTCGGGTTCTCAAGTCGAGAAAGGTGATCGGCAGCTAGGTTTTCGGCACCCTTTTTATCCTTTATATCGATGTCGAATTCTTGCAAAAGCAAGACCCAACGTATTAAACGGGGTTTAGCATCTTGCTTAGAAAGCAAGTACTTTAAAGCCGAGTGGTCGGTGTAGACAACCGTCTTTGCTAGCACTAAATAGGATCGGAATTTGTCAAACGAAAAGACGATTGCAAGGAGTTCCTTCTCGGTGGTAGTGTAATTAAGTTGGGCTCCTTGCAGTGTCTTACTAGCATAGTAAATGGGCTTGAAATGTTTTTCTATTCTTTGCCCCAAGATGGCACCAATAGCAAAGTCACTGGCGTCACACATAAGTTCGAATGGTATTGACCAATTCGGCGATATGAGAATCGGTGACTGCGTGAGCTTTGCTTTAAGTAGGTTAAAGGCGGTAAGACACTCGTCCGTAAAGACGAATGGAGAGTCCTTCTCAAGAAGTTTGTTCATGGGGGTTGCAATTTTGGAAAAATCCTTAATGAACCGCCGGTAAAAACCGGCGTGCCCCAGAAAACTTCTAACACCTTTCACATTCGTTGGTGGTGGTAATTTGGCTATTACTTCCACTTTAGCCCGATCCACCTCCAGACCTGCACAAGAAATTTTATGACCCAATACAATGCCCTCTTTTACCATAAAATGGCATTTTTCCCAGTTTAGTACAAGATTTGATTCTTCACACCTAATCAACATACGCTCAAGATTTTTAAGACATGAGTCAAAAGAATCACCGAAGACTGAGAAGTCATCCATGAATACTTTCATAAAATCTTCAATCATGTCATGAAAAATAGCCACCATACACCTTTGGAAGGTAGCAGGAGCATTGCATAAGCCAAAAGGCATACGCCGATAGGAGAAAGTACCATAAGGACATGTAAAGGTCGTTTTCTCTTGGTCCTCGGGTGCTATAGGGATTTGGAAATATCCCGAGAAACCGTCAAGAAAACAATAAAAATTCTTTCCCGCTAATCTTTCCAACATTTGATCAATGTAAGGAAGGGGAAAATGGTCTTTTCGGGTAGCATCATTTAATTTCCTGTAGTCAATGCATACCCTCCAACCCGTGATAGTCCTGGTAGAAATTAATTGGTCGTCTTCATTTGTGACAACGGTCATGCCACCCTTTTTGGGAACGCATTGGACCGGACTCACCCAAGGACTATCCGAAATTGGATAAATAAGACCCGCATCTAGGAGTTTTACAATCTCCTTCTTAACAACTTCTTGCATATTGGGGTTGAGTCGCCTTTGTCTTTGTACACAAGGCTTATAGTTATCTTCCATTAATATCTTATGTGTACAATAAGAGGGACTTATACCCTTGATGTCATGAATTTTCCATGCTAGAGCCGTTTTATGGGCTTTTAACATGGAAACAAGCTTAGATTTCTCACTTACAGAGAGTTCGGATGAAATGATCACCGGGAGAGTAGAACCTTCTTGTAGGTAACCATATTCCAAGTGACTTGGAAGTGGCTTTAGTTCCAAAACGGGAGGTTCTTCAATCGATGTTTTACATCGGTATTCATTCCCTAAATCCAACTTTCTGTATTCTTCATCATTTGGCTCATACCCGTTAGCCATCAAAGTGGTCAACATCTCCACTTCTTCCACCATTGTTTCATCATCACCTTCCGTAAAAATGCATTCTCCTGTACCTTGCAATTCTGGAAATTCCTGCAATAACTCCGAATACGTGTCTACGGTTTGCAAATAATAACATTGATCATCAGTAGACTCGGGGTATTGCAAGGCATGGTCAACGGAAAAGGTAACCTTCATATCCTCAATACTAAGGGTCAATTTCTACCCATGAACATCTATCATAGCTCTAGCGGTATTGAGGAAAGGTCGACCTAATATAAGAGGCACACGTGTGTCCTCCTCCATGTCTAGAATTACAAAATCAGCCGGAAATACTAGGGTACCTACTTTTACTAACATATTCTCTAAAATTCCACGAGGGAATTTAACAGAGCGGTCTGCTAGTTGGATTGCCATTCGAGTTGGTTTCAGTTCCCCGGGGTTTAGCTTAACATATAATGAATAAGGCATTAAATTTATGCTAGCCCCTAAATCCGCTAATGCTTTAATGCATTCCAAATCTCCCAGGAGACATGGTATGGTAAAACTTCCAGGATCAGCTAAATTTTTCGGTATTTTGTTCATCAAAATTGCTGAACAATTAGCATTCATGGTGATGGATGAAAGTTCCTCCATTTTCTTCCGATTAGTAAGTAAGTCTTTTAAAAACTTAGCATACTTGGGCATATGTAACGACCCAGAAATTTCCGACCAAATTTAAACCTTAAACTCTATATGTTTCCGACACGATAAGCAAAAACCTTAATGTTGAGTCTAGAAAGTCTGAAATCTATATCTGGATAATTAGTTACCCTCTTGACCAAGCCTGACGATTCACGAACATTTTGTGCGTATACGATATATACTTATTATGTAACAAAGTATTAAATATACAATATTAGGTTTCGAAATAAGATTAATATATTTATCGGCAAGTGTAAAAGATAATATGACTTTATAAATATCTGAAACTGTCTTTGTTAAACTATTAACGAGTCATTAAAAGATTTAACGATATTTTAAAAGTTAAAAGTTTTCTAGAAATCTTTTTGTCAAACGATAAATGTTAACGGTCCAGGATTTTTATAAAAATAAATATTTAAATAAAACGTGTTCATTAAATATATTTGTGTATTCTATAAAATAATTAAATATAATATTTATTTAAATATAGAACGTTTTCGATTTAAATATACTTTGAAAAATAATTAGACTTTAAGTAAATGACCACAACACTCAAAAGGTTAAGTTACATTTTCAGTGGGATTGTTTTCATAATTTAAAATCTATTATTTTTGATAAAGGAACGTGTCACGAAACGTAAAAAGTTAATTTTCTTAGCGTACGAAACATTATTTGAAAAACTGGAACCGGGACTTTAGTCGTGTGACAAAGTAAAAGTAATTTTTGTAAAAAAATTGTTTTTTTACCCTAAGCGTAAATTTAATATAATATTCACTTAATTATATAATTTAAATAAATATATTAAAATATAAATATCTAAAACATTGGATTCGTTTTTTTAATGGGTCCCAGTGAAGGCCTT
Source organism: Rutidosis leptorrhynchoides (assembly GCF_046630445.1). NCBI lineage: Eukaryota > Viridiplantae > Streptophyta > Magnoliopsida > Asterales > Asteraceae > Rutidosis > Rutidosis leptorrhynchoides. The sequence continues at coordinate 41,464,084 of NC_092337.1, read as the reverse complement.
TAAATCACAAACGTAATTCAACTTGTTTCATTCCAACTTTTCATATTTCTTCCTTTTTCCTTTTCTGATCTATACAATACTCCGTAAACATCTATCTTTAAAAAAAAATTATTATTATTATTAGTATTATTAATTATATTATTATCATTAAGATTAATAAACTTTTGAATACTAATCTTGTTATTTCTAGTATTAGTATTATTTTGAACAAAAATTGTTGGTATTATACACAAAACACTATGACGGGGCTCTGCCCAACTGTTCCAAAAACGGTTTCATGAATGGGATAAGATTAAGGAGATTATGGGTCAAATCTTTGAAAGTTATGGGTACGGATCAGGGGTTTTACTTGTGAAACAAACTAGTGTTTATCATCTCCGTGGCGTTTATATACCTTTCCTGCGATATTGAATCTCAATATTGATACGTGAGCACTCTGAGCTTAACTTTTATTTACTTTTAGTGTGTCCCTGACTAGTGCTCGAGAATTTAGGATCAAGCATGTTTATTTATTTATTTTTGTCAAAATATGTTTAAAGATAGAATCTGAATTAGTTATTTTTGCGGTTGAGATAAGCTATATGATATATATGTTTTTGGAAAGGTGGCGAAAAACTATAAACTTTTCATATAGATGTCGAATGGATTCGACGGACAAATTTGAAGTTATAGTCAATTAAACTTTTGTACAAATTATTAAAAATGAATATTTTTATTATTACGTTATCGTTAAAAACAACGTTATTATTACTTGAGTATTATTATCATTATTACTATTATTATTGTTATGATTTTATTATAAAAAAAAAATTTAATATTTTTATTAAAACTACCAAATTATTATGTTGATCGTAAATATTATTAGAACTATCAATTTATTTACATTAACACTAAAACTATCATTTTTACTAAAAGTAGTATTTTTTTTTTATAAAAATATTATTATTACTAGTATTATGATTATTATTATTATTATTATTATTATTAAAAACAGATAATATTAATTAATTTTTTTTTTTTTTTGATTATTATTACTAAAACTGTTAATTTGTTGTTATTAACCTCAAAATTAAAAATATTTATCAAAAGTATTATTTTAATGAAATTATTATTTATTAACTTATCATTTTAATATATTGTTATTTATTAATAAATAAGTTATATTAATTATTATAATAAGTTTTGTAAAGGTATTTAAACGATATTTAATCATGTATAAACTTTTGGAAATCATTTTGAGTCAAATGAATTTCTGTTAACTTTTACATATTAGTCTCGAGCATTAGGATTGTGATACACTATAAATTAACTTTAATTGTTAAACAGATATTAATCTATATACAAACATATATAATTAATTAGGTTCGTGAATCGAAGGCCAATCTTATAAGTTACAAATGGTGTTATATGTATTTTTACTACAAAATACATTAGGTGAGTATATAGATCCCTTTTAAACTCTAAATATTTTTGGGCTGAGAATACATGCGCTGTTTTTATAAATGATTTACATTATGGACACAAGTGATCAAAAATAAATTCTACGTTGAGTTGTACCATGGCATATCTCTTTATACTTGGTAACTGCTAATTACGTGAGGAGCGTAAACGCGAATCCTGTTGATAGATCTATCGGGCTGACATCCCCAACCGGGCTGGACGACCAGCATTTAACGGTTGCACAGTACTTCGTTCTCGTTACTACACTTTGGTACGGTGTAGGGTTTATTTAAGAGTATGCTGCTGTGACTTTTAGTTAAGTATGGTTACCAAGTGCTCAACGTCTTTTCTATACACGAGGAGTGTATTATGTATAAACTTTAAATCTTGCGGTCCATTGTTATAACGCTGCTAGCATCAAACCTATATATCTCACCAACTTTATGTTGACGTTTTAAAGCATGTTATTCTCAGGTACGAATTAAGTCTTCCGCTGTGCATTTGCTCATTTTAAGGACATTATTTGGTGTCGATCATCGCAATGGAACCAACTGTTGAAGACTTCGTCCGGGAGGATTAGTCGCGGACGTTTCAGTTGGTATCAGAGCGTTGGTCTTAGCGAACCAGGTCTTGCATTAGTGTGTCTAACTGTTAGTTGTTTAGATGCATTAATGGGTCTGGACTTTGACCGTGTCTGCATGTCAAAAGTTTTGCTTATCATTTCTAGTCGGAAATCACCTGCTTACCATCCTTAGAAAATTACCTGTTATTCATTCCTAAGTCTAGACACGTCTTACTGCATCTAGTGCATCGATAGTGTATAGACAAAATTCATATCTTAGCATATCTGTTACTTTGGACTTTAGTTGACATCTTTTCAAAGATTATCCGTAATTTACGGGATTTTGGTATTATATATACATATGTAAAGTATGTATTGAAGAGTACTAAATCTAACTTCTATAATCTATTTCATACCAAAAATTCATTTTTCCGATTATACAAGATGGATTCCGCATCTAGTTCGAATTCCTCAGATTATGACAGCTATGCCGATATGGATTTTCATTCAAACTCCGACGACAGTATCACCGGAATGGATCAACCAATTTCCCATCATCTATTCTGGATGAATTGGGGATGGGTTCGTAGTATACTAAATCACTGGAGACAAGAAGAAGGTGATCCATTCCATCCACCAAATTGTCCTCTTAACGATGAACCTGAAGCACTTACCGGCAAACCTGTTCGAGAAACCATTTTCTCTCTCATCTCGAGAGTATCTCGTCACGATTATATACTATCCCATATTTCGAATCTTGTTCATTCGCTCGTCCCAACCGCCAATCATCCCGGCATAATAGAAAAAGTTAACGAACTACGCGCTCGTGTGACGGCTTTGGAGAACATGGTGCGAAGGTTACAAACACCAGCAGCAGCACCAGCAGCATAATCTGTACCACCATCATCAACGCCGACAGTACCCTTATCATCTTTAAACTATAACCGCGCCGTAACTCTCAACATCACAATCTGCACCTCGAATATCAACATCACACGCCTCAATATTACCATCTGTATTTAGAGTATGATCTCCGTCCTACATATCGTTCTACATCGATTAATTTCGTTCTACGTATTGTTCTACCTCATTTACCTTCGTTCGACATGGCAATTATGTAATCTCTAATGTTTTAGAGATCATGTAATCAAGTGCCAACAATAAATCAAATGAGTATAATATTTTATTGACTCATTAAATCCATGATTGTATCCGATGAAAATATATATGCAAGTATATTTTCATAAAGATTGTAATTAAAAATTCTCTTGTACAAACTGTTAATGATGAAAATATTTTAACGGGTGGGTAGTACCCGAGGAATATTTAGAATTCACATTAATAAGTTACACTTTCGAATCTGATTCAACGATCATTTACTATCCTACTTATAACTATCGATATACGTATCCGTTCACCCCAGAATAACCATTTCCATTCAAATTTTTATATTTGGATTTTGACCTATCAGAATCCAACAAGTGGCATAAAGAAGAAAACATTGGACAAAATAAAATTTGTTAGAAACAGACGAATTAACTAATTAAAATATTGTTAGGAATCCACGCTAACTGTTCCTAGCTAACTGTTCCCGGCTAACATTTAATTTATCGCAATTTACATTCTCGCAATTTTATTTATTGTTATTTAATTTCTGCACTCTACATACCGTCGGGACACATGTACAACAATACGTCGGATTAATTCTGAGACAACACGTTGTATAATGGGTCATGATATATATTTATTTATTTTACGCACTTTAAATAACGGGACACGTATACAAGGTTTCGACTTATCATATTGACCCATATATATATATATTTCGGAACAACCATAGACACTCTATATGTGAAGGTGGGAGTTGGCTATACAGGGTCGGAGTTGATTCCAAAATATATATATACTTTGAGTTGTGATCGACACTGAGACCGGTACACGGGTCACGATACGTATTAATTAATTCGAATATTATATATATATATATATATATATATATATATATATATATATATATATATATATATATATATATATATATATATATATATATGTTATTGAACTATCGGACTATTAGACTATTGGACTGCTAATTCTGGACAAATAAAATGAATTAAAATGTTGATTGTAACATATGAAACTAAACAATTCTTCAAGTTTGTCACTTGATTCTATTTTAAACCTCATTCTTATCTTGACGATTACAATTCGCATTCACAATTTTTCATGATTCTTGAAAACACCTCGATCGAGAAGTTGAACCCGCCGCACCTCGCCTACGGAAGAAAGATTTATGCATACAGTTATGCACCTGAAAAACTCTCGGAACTCAAATTCATAGTTTTAACATGTACCTGTGTTAAATCCTTTACCATTTATTAGCAAAAACAACCTTAAGATTTCTTTTCAAAGTAGCCAATTTTGTCACAGCTCCAGCAAGATAACCTCGATTTTTCATCAAGATTTGTCTTATTATAACCTCGATATATATACGTCATTCTTTCGCCGTCGTTACCGGAGAACCTATTATATTCCATAACATCATCGGCAGATGTACCAGCAAATCGTTATCTCTTTGACGAAATCCGCAATCAGTATTTTGAAAATCTCGTAGAAATTCTCCCAGTTATACCGAAAACGTCGATCCCTAAGAATTACATATTTCGAATGTGAAGTTTCTGAAAAACATCTTGGACTATGAAGTAGTTCTTGAAATGCTGATGAAGCAGCAAAAACCGTAAATGACCTTAATAGTCAAAAGTTTACAATGAAGTACAGTATGTGGGAAAAGCCCAGAAAAAGAGAAGTGTTGAAACTGGAAAACGGATTGAGCAAAGTATGAAGGAGACCGTGGACAAATCATGAAAACTAAACCCGACTTCAAAGAATCCAAATGATTCAGTGCCTGCTGAAATCGTTAGAAAGAACCCTACTCCTTATTCTAAACCTTTCCAGATGATATTCTTCATCAACATCTTATCTTAGATATTATAAGATATCTTCATATCTTCCGTTATACATATTCTCCATATTTTTTTTTTGGAAATATTTTCACAACCATCCTTATCTGAAATCATTCATCACTCCGTAACATCTACGTTACAACATAAAAGAAAACTGTGTCAGTTTCTAAATTTTGAAACCTCCAAGTTTAAAATATGAATGTTTTGAAGTAGTGTTGGGAACTGATGCATGAATTAGTATAATATAATGAAACTTGATCAACTTCATTATATTACAGTAATACATGTTAAGTTTCTAATGAAGCATGATGATTCACAGTACCACCATCATGTGCCATGTTACACGGCTCTTACATTCTATCCAATCTCCAAACATATTAGAACGTATCACCCTGATAGTTCTAATTTTCCGAAATATTCTGGTAATTTAACCAATCAAAATCGTGCCATTACCATTTCTTTCTAAGAGCAATAGCTATGTTCATTCCGAATCTCATACCTACGAATTTCGGACCATTACAAGAGACGCTTAAACACAAGAAGAGGGAACGAAAGAATGAAGCTTCGAAATAGAAAATTAGGGTATAGATCGCAATAAATAGGAGAAAGCATTAACTGTGAATGACAACAATTATGGAAGACAGAAGTAAGGACATTGAAATATAGGGGAAGATATAAAACCCAACAACCACCCAGAAACTACAAACCGTGTATATCAATACGTATTGCAACATAAAGGCACGGGAGAATTAGAAACATTATAATTCCAAGGAAAAATCAATTCTAGTCACGTCATCGGTTAAAACAATTCCATATTTACTCATTTCACTCTTTTGTGATAGCTTCATTCGTGCGCTTCATAGGATCGAATCGTTTTATTCATATTTTCCAATAATGATAAAACTCTAGTAATACCTCATAATCGTCATGAAAACATTCCCATTGTTATCTATGACAACCTCTACCAAATTTCGGGGACGAAATTTCTGTAACGGGTGGGTACTGTAACGACCCAGAAATTTCCGACCAAATTTAAACCTTAAACTCTATATGTTTCCGACACGATAAGCAAAAACCTTAATGTTGAGTCTAGAAAGTCTGAAATCTATATCTGGATAATTAGTTACCCTCTTGACCAAGCCTGACGATTCACGAACATTTTGTGCGTATACGATATATACTTATTATGTAACAAAGTATTAAATATACAATATTAGGTTTCGAAATAAGATTAATATATTTATCGGCAAGTGTAAAAGATAATATGACTTTATAAATATCTGAAACTGTCTTTGTTAAACTATTAACGAGTCATTAAAAGATTTAACGATATTTTAAAAGTTAAAAGTTTTCTAGAAATCTTTTTGTCAAACGATAAATGTTAACGGTCCAGGATTTTTATAAAAATAAATATTTAAATAAAACGTGTTCATTAAATATATTTGTGTATTCTATAAAATAATTAAATATAATATTTATTTAAATATAGAACGTTTTCGATTTAAATATACTTTGAAAAATAATTAGACTTTAAGTAAATGACCACAACACTCAAAAGGTTAAGTTACATTTTCAGTGGGATTGTTTTCATAATTTAAAATCTATTATTTTTGATAAAGGAACGTGTCACGAAACGTAAAAAGTTAATTTTCTTAGCGTACGAAACATTGTTTGAAAAACTGGAACCGGGACTTTAGTCGTGTGACAAAGTAAAAGTAATTTTTGTAAAAAAATTGTTTTTTTACCCTAAGCGTAAATTTAATATAATATTTACTTAATTATATAATTTAAATAAATATATTAAAATATAAATATCTAAAACATTGGATTCGTTTTTTTAATGGGTCCCAGCGAAGGCCTTTAAATCACAAACGTAATTCAACTTGTTTCATTCCAACTTTTCATATTTCTTCCTTTTTCCTTTTCTGATCTATACAATACTCCGTAAACATCTATCTTTAAAAAAAAATTATTATTATTATTAGTATTATTAATTATATTATTATCATTAAGATTAATAAACTTTTGAATACTAATCTTGTTATTTCTAGTATTAGTATTATTTTGAACAAAAATTGTTGGTATTATACACAAAACACTATGACGGGGCTCTGCCCAACTGTTCCAAAAACGGTTTCATGAATGGGATAAGATTAAGGAGATTATGGGTCAAATCTTTGAGAGTTATGGGTACGGATCAGGGGTTTTACTTGTGAAACAAACTAGTGTTTATCATCTCCGTGGCGTTTATATACCTTTCCTGCGATATTGAATCTCAATATTGATACGTGAGCACTCTGAGCTTAACTTTTATTTACTTTTAGTGTGTCCCTGACTAGTGCTCGAGAATTTAGGATCAAGCATGTTTATTTATTTATTTTTGTCAAAATATGTTTAAAGATAGAATCTGAATTAGTTATTTTTGCGGTTGAGATAAGCTATATGATATATATGTTTTTGGAAAGGTGGCGAAAAACTATAAACTTTTCATATAGATGTCGAATGGATTCGACGGACAAATTTGAAGTTATAGTCAATTAAACTTTTGTACAAATTATTAAAAATGAATATTTTTATTATTACGTTATCGTTAAAAACAACGTTATTATTACTTGAGTATTATTATCATTATTACTATTATTATTGTTATGATTTTATTATAAAAAAAAAATTTAATATTTTTATTAAAACTACCAAATTATTATGTTGATCGTAAATATTATTAGAACTATCAATTTATTTACATTAACACTAAAACTATCATTTTTACTAAAAGTAGTATTTTTTTTTATAAAAATATTATTATTACTAGTATTATGATTATTATTATTATTATTATTATTAAAAACAGATAATATTAATTAATTTTTTTTTTTTGATTATTATTACTAAAACTGTTAATTTGTTGTTATTAACCTCAAAATTAAAAATATTTATCAAATGTATTATTTTAATGAAATTATTATTTATTAACTTATCATTTTAATATATTGTTATTTATTAATAAATAAATTATATTAATTATTATAATAAGTTTTGTAAAGGTATTTAAACGATATTTAATCATGTATAAACTTTTGGAAATCATTTTGAGTCAAATGAATTTCTGTTAACTTTTACATATTAGTCTCGAGCATTAGAATTGTGATACACTATAAATTAACTTTAATTGTTAAACATATATTAATCTATATACAAACATATATAATTAATTAGGTTCGTGAATCGAAGGCCAATCTTATAAGTTACAAATGGTGTTATATGTATTTTTACTACAAAATACATTAGGTGAGTATATAGATCCCTTTTAAACTCTAAATATTTTTGGGCTGAGAATACATGCGCTGTTTTTATAAATGATTTACATTATGGACACAAGTGATCAAAAATAAATTCTACGTTGAGTTGTACCATGGCATATCTCTTTATACTTGGTAACTGCTAATTACGTGAGGAGCGTAAACGCGAATCCTGTTGATAGATCTATCGGGCTGACATCCCCAACCGGGCTGGACGACCAGCATTTAACGGTTGCACAGTACTTCGTTCTCGTTACTACACTTTGGTACGGTGTAGGGTTTATTTAAGAGTATGCTGCTGTGACTTTTAGTTAAGTATGGTTACCAAGTGCTCAACGTCTTTTCTATACACGAGGAGTGTATTATGTATAAACTTTAAATCTTGCGGTCCATTGTTATAACTCTGCTAGCATCAAACCTATATATCTCACCAACTTTATGTTGACGTTTTAAAGCATGTTATTCTCAGGTACGAATTAAGTCTTCCGCTGTGCATTTGCTCATTTTAAGGACATTATTTGGTGTCGATCATCGCAATGGAACCAACTGTTGAAGACTTCGTCCGGGAGGATTAGTCGCGGACGTTTCAGCATACCTGAGATTACATCAATCAAAGGCATGTTTATGTTAATTTGTTTAAACATATCTAGGAATTTCGACCTTTTGGTCTCTAGCCTCTCTTGTTGTTGTTTTCTTGGGTATGGGAGCGGTGGTTGATATGGTTTTACTACGGGTTTTTCCCGTTCTTCCTTTTCAACCACTTTTTCCGGCTCCTTAACCGGTTCATCATTTTGGTTCAATGGAACCCTGAAATTAGAATTTTCGGGCATTTTTGGAGCATCGTATGCTAGACCACTCCGTGTGGTGATAACATTTGCGTGCTCATTTCGTGGGTTTTTACTGGTATCGCCCGGTAAACTACCTGGTTTCCTCTCGCTCAGTAAATTGGCTAAACCACTCATTTGTTTTTCTAAATTTTGAATTGATGCTTGTTGGTTTCTAAATTGATGTTCGTTTTTCTCGTTGGTTTGGTTTATATTTGTGACAAGCTGAGTTTGTGATGTAATTAACTTTTCCAACATACTCTCTAAATTTGACTTTTTCTCTTCCTGTTGGGGTTTTTGGTAAAAACCCGGAGTTTGTTGTTGGAACCCACTACTTGACCCTTGTTGAAAATTGGAAGTTTGACCTTGAGGGTTGTAGGGGTTGTTAAAGTTCCGGTTAAATTGGGCTCTTCCCTGAAACTGGTTATTATTTCTTTGGCTTATGAAAGCCACTTCTTCTTTTTGAGCCATGGTTAACCCGGCATCACAATCTTTTCCTAAGTGGAGACCTCCACAGTATTCACAACCTACTTTCATACTATGGATTTCCTTGGTGATTTTGTCCATGTTTCGGACAACACCATCTATTTTTACACCTAGGGAGCTTAAGTCATCATAAGCACCGGCGCTTTGGACTTGAGCATTTTGAGTAATTGGGCGTTCTTGATGCCACTCATGAGAATAATAGGCTAGTTTCTCGATTATCTCATAAGCCTCTTGCTCGGTTTTGTCCATAAGAGAACCACCGGCCGCTTGGTCAATTGAAATTCGGGTTGCTACATCACAACCTTTGTAAAAGATTTGGACCTTTTGAAAGGTATCCAAACCATGGTTTGGACAACCTCTTAGCATTTTGGAAAATAGATTCCATGCTTCGTACAGGGTTTCCATCGGCTTTTGACAGAATTGGGTAATTTCGTGTTGGAGTCTCGCGGACTTGGATGCTGGAAAATATTTCTTAAGAAATTTTTCCAACATACCATCCCACGTTTCTATCGTAGCCTCGGCCAATGAATCTAACCAACTTCGTGCTTCCCCTTGGAGTGTCTAAGGGAAAAGTCTTAATAATATGGCCTGGTCAGTTTCTGGTTTAAGTTTAAATAGAAGACATATCTCTTGAAAGAGACGAATATGTTCGTTTGCATCTTCATTCGGACCACCACCAAATTGACACCTGTTATTAATCATTTGAAGAATAGGTCCTTTTATTTCAAAAGTTACCTCACCAGTAGGTGGAGTAATAGCACTACCTTGTCCGGTCCGGGTTGCTTTCATCTTTGCTGCCATTGATTGTCGTGGTACCAACGGTCTTTCTCCTTCCATTTCAAAATTTGGGGGTTGAACGGGTTTACCAAAGTCTGAATATCGAGGCTTGGTCGTACTTGATTCTGAATCAAAGGTTTCTTGCTTTGATGAAGATTCAAAAATTTCAAGTACTTCTTTTGAAATCCTACCAAGCTTTCTATCAGGTTCTGTAAACGGTGTAAGTAATGGAGATTCTGAACTTCGGGTATGTGGCATATGCGACCTATAAACTGTCAATCACACAACTAACAAAAATTATTAAACATACCGATTCTATAAGTTTAAAATCAAAGACTATTAATAATTTAAAATAATTAAGAAACTACTTAATCACAAATTTAGTTAATAATCCTATTTTGACACAAAACTCTCCCCGGCAGCGGTGCCAAAAACTTGATGTAAAGAAATCGTGTATATAATTTATCGTATGGAAAACACCGGTTTTAAAGATTTCTACACACTAACGGGCAGTGTACCCGATCGTGTAGTAGTATAGTAACTGGTTTAGTTCCGTGTATCGTTCCAAGGACAGTTATATCAGTCAAACTAGAATTAGAAGCTATATTATGATTAACTAAGTAAATTAAAGTTAAAAGTACAAGTTTATGTTTTGGTGGCTATTTAACGATTTAGCCAAATCAAAGAAGGTTAAATGTAAAAACAATATTTTTTTGTCTTTTAAGTTTATGAAATGATAATAAATGCAAATAAAGCAAGTAAGATAGTTTTGAATTAAATCAAAGAGATGAAATGTTTATTTAGATATTTTACCCTCGGTATTGGATGTAAGTTTAGATATTAAGTCCTGATTGAATAATTATGTGTGTAGTTATCTAATAGGTTCACTAAGAGTTCTCTCGGATAAACACGCAAATACAATAACAAGATCAAGGATTCCCTTTTCACTATGGTTCTTGTATTTGTAATCAAATAACTATAAGCATGCTAATCACCTAAATCGACTCGCCAAGAATTCTCTTTAGCAAGTACTCAAACTAGAATTACTAAGCGAGGGTTCCCTATTACTTAGATCTTTTCGTTTGTGACTAGTTGATCAACAAGATCAAAGACTTGAATAACAATTGTCTTTGCGTTCGCTCTACACAATTCATTCCTATTTTGTTTAACCGTTTTAATCTAGTTTACCCCCTTGGTCCGGTTTAGCAAACAATCAATCTAAGACAAGTTGATTGTAAATCAATATGATACATCAACAAGAGTTCTCTTTATCAACAACATATCAATTAACTAGATACAAATGATTTTAACAACAAAAAGCATGGTTCTTAATTCAAGCTTCAATCTATCACACATAATACATTCAATCAATAAGATTACATCCAATACCTTGGTTATTAAGCTAGACAAACATTATAGAAACTAGCCAACAATCATGGTAACAGACAACAATACAATCAAATTATTAACTGAAATCATTGCTGAGAACAAGTAAATAACCTACAAGAACAAGAGTTCTTGGATGAAGAAGGTTTTGATGGATGATGCCTTGATGTTGAGCCTCTTCAAAGAGGTTGGAGTTCTCCAATTTGCTCCTGAAAATCGCCTATAAACTCTCTGGTTCGTATTCTCCTCCTTTACAGTCCCTCAAAAACTGAAGTTTTAAAGTGGAGAAATTAGGTAAAAAGCCAAAAAGTCGGCCACACCTACTACGGGACGTCGTCCCAAAATTCAGGATGGCGTCCCACTAAACAGAGCTAGACGGCATCCCGTTAACCCTAGACGGCGTCCCAGAACAAAGGGCAGGACGTCGTCCCACCTTCCAGGACGGCGTCCTGTTGTGCCAATTTTGACTGTTACGTTTTCTTTTCAATATTACTTCATTTGGACGAACCCTAACATATCGGAAGCCTTGTTTTATCATTTTAGAGTGCTATCTTGACCCTAACTCGTATCGGGATCGACCAATGTCATAAATCATCAAAATTCTTTGCAAATCATTCTTCTAATACAAATTCGCGCATCTTGGCTTATCACTTGTAGGACACCTTCATTATCTTCGATTCTAGAGCGTTTTTAGTGATATTGCGATAGATATATATGATGTTATTGAATAATATCACATACTCATTCAAATCCAATTACATATTCTGATTTTAACAGATCAGAATCCAAGTCGAGATATAACCGATATTCACTCTTAGATTTCTACATCTTTCAAAGCTATACTTTGACTTCAAAACTGTGTTAGAACAATCACTTCTATTCACAAAACCCAGAAAAAAAATATTCGTATTGTTCAAAACTCTAGAACATCATATGTTGATGATTACAATCTGCGTTCAAACCCTTCATGATTCTTGAGGATCCCTCAATTTAGAAACATCGAGCTGATGATCCAACCACACATTATCTGCGAAAAGAAAGATTTGTGCATATAGTTTTGCACCTGAAAACTCCCGGAACCTAAGTAAAGATTTAACATAAAATCTGTGATTGATTGGCATTGTTTTTACCGAAAATAACCTTGCAATTCTTTTTCAAGGTATCCAGTGCTATCACCCTTGCAACCAGTCAATTTCAACTTTTCAGATTTGTAACCTTGACATATACTCCGTACGTTCTTGTTACCGGGGAACCTTTTATGTTCCACCATATTAATAGTAAAAGTACCAACAACTTCAGTAACCATTGACTTAAGCCACTCCGAAAGTCACTATACTTATTCATTGAAACCTTATCATGTACTCATCCGCATATTGTAACGGTAGTTGTCATACCAAAAGGCTTGAATCATTATTCTCTAATTTCGCAACAATTCTACGCCAACAGTTATATATATATATATATATATATATATATATATATATATATATATATATATATATATATATATATATATATATATATATATAAAACATCTATCTCCTAGACTTACATACTTCGAATGTGAAGTTTCTGAAAAACACCCAAACTGCGAACTAGTTCTCCAAATTTTGAAAAAATACTGATGAAGCAGCAAGAACTGTAAACAACCTTAACAATCAAAAGTTTGCTGATAAAGAGTAGTGTGTTGAAAAAGCTCAGAAAATAAGAAAATTTGGTACTGAAAAACGAATTGAGCAAACCAAGAAGGAGGCTGTGGATAAATCACAAAGACTAAACCTGCCTTCAAAGAATCCAAATGATTCAGTGTCTCCTGAAGTCTTTAGCGAACACCTTACTCCTTATTCTAAACCTTCACAGACAAATTTTCTTCATCATCCTTCGATATTAGAAATTCTAAGATATTATCATATCTTTCATTATAAATATCATCGATATTTCTGAAGATATTTTCTTAGTTATTCTTATCTGAAATCATTTATCTCTTCGCGTTATCTGTATTACATCATAAAAGAGACTGTTTAGTTTCTATATTCTGTAAACTTTTGAGTTTAAATTATGAATGTTTTTTTGAAGTAATGTTAGGGACTGAAGCATGAGTTAGTATAATATAATGACACTTGATCAACGTGATTATATTACAGTAAGTCATGCTGAGTTTCTAATGAAACATGATGATTCACAGACCATACCATCATCATGTGCCATGTTATACGACTCTTACATTCTATCTAATCTCTAAACATATCAAGAACATATTCTCTTGATAGTTTATCTCTTCCTTTGAATTCTAGTAATTTGACAAATCAAGATCGTGCCATTACAATTTCTTCCTTAGAACATTAACTATGTTCATTCCGAAATGCATAGCTACGAATTCTGGACCATTACTTTCTTCACACAAAGTCGAGCAGAGAAAACAATAACACAAAGCTTCGAAATATAAAGAGGAGTATAAATCACAGCAAATAGAAGAGATCATTAACCGTAGATGTTAATAATTATGAAAAGACAAATGCAAGGAAGGATTATTAAAACACTACCCCAAGAGCAAAGTAGAAGTAAACAGATTCCTCCGGCTGGAGTTGGAATCGAAGGATGATTGTAGTGACAGTCAAAATGAGATCAAGGATCAGAACTGGATGAAGCATTTTCACAATCTTTTGAAATTATGAAATGAGGAAGAAGATGTAGGAGTGATGAAAATAATGGAACGGAAGTGGTTAATTTATAGCAAAATAACAGACAGAGCAATCGAGGCAGATGACTGCATTTAATTAAAGAAGATCTTAATCTCCTTAATTCCCGAAGAATCAAATCTTATTTAGATTATGAAGATTTTCTATTCCTTGAATTCCGGAAATCCACCGTGACTACGTCAAAAGTTAAATCTCTATCTCAATCTTTTGAGACAGCTTCACTCGTACACATGATCGAATCGTTTTATCTATATTAATCAATAATGATAAAACTCTATATATCAACTCATATTCGTCATAAAAAATTTTTTATTGTTAGCCATGACAACCTCATTCAAATTTCGGGACGAAATTTCTTTAACAGGTAGGTACTGTGACGACCCGAAAATTTTTGACTTATTTTGAACCAAATCTTTATATGATTAAAGTTCCCGACACGATAAGCAAAGTCTGTAAAGTTGAATCTCAAAATTTTCGAACTATTCAAATACCCTTCGGTTGTTCTCGACGATTCGCGAACAATTATGTGTATATTATAACTTGAAAACGTTAACAAAGTATTAAATATATAATGCTTTACATTAAACTTATTTGTTTCAATATATATTTAATATATTTACCTACGGAACTAAAAGATAATATCAAAATGATTAAATTAGAAGATATTTTGTTTAGCATTTATCAATCCCATAAGTCTTGTGATATTGTTACGGGTCTCTGTTGTGAGGTCCACTGTGATTTAAGAAATACGAATTTTTAAAATTTTAAAAATTCATTCAATTGAATTAATTCCCTGATTTACGGTGCAATAATTAGAGTAAGGCACGAAATACCGGCCCGTGATAAAGTAAAAACAAAAGAAACCGGGCCGGCCCTGTTTAGGAGGCGAATGATAAAATTTCATTTTTAAACTATAAACTTTATATATTACATTTTGGGTGGTCATTTTTCTTTAAACAAACGTATAAAGTATTTTAGACATGGGTACATTTTTACCACACGTTTCTCATAGATCATGACACTTAAACTTTAAAACTCATTCTTATCTTATGTTACTAATAAGAGAAAATTAGTTTAAATAATAATATTTGTCTAACAAAATATGAGGTTTAATTAATTAAAAATGAAAATGACACCATAAACCACTATGATGGCATTTAGTGTAAAAGATACGTTTGCTTTCTTGACTTCTCACACGTGGACCCCGCAAACAATACTAGCACTCAATTTAAATTGTAATTGCTTCTTTTGTTTTTTATGTGTCGACAGATAAATACTAACAAAAGTCACGGAATGCTTCTTTGTGTTTATCACGTGGGATAGAAACCAAAAAGAAAAAAAAAAAATTAAGATTGCGGCTGTTTCAAATTTTTGTTTGTTCCTTTATGCGCACAAATAGGGGTTATATATGTTAGTCTTTTTGTTCGATGAAGAGAACACATAAACACTCTAATAATAATATTTTCCTTCTCTTCTCTTCTTACTAACTGATCGAGACTCTTAGATACATATATTTTATCATCATTATTATTAGTATTATTATATAATACATAAAATACTACGACGGGGTTATGTTCGGGTGGTTTCAAAATGAGTTTTCGAACGGGATAGAGCTAAGAAAATTATGAGTTATTGCTATGGAGGTTATGGGTAATGTTCGTGGATATTATTCGCAAGTCAAACCTAGTGTTTATCATCTCTGTTGCGTCTACGTACTTTCCTGCAATATTGAATCACAATATTGATACGTTGAGATCTACGGTTATTTTGCATTCCGAGTTTCGGTCACATTTCGGTGAACGATTTTATGTGCTACTAAGGTGAGTTTAATTTGCTCCCTTTTTAATTGCTTTTGCAATCTATATTTTTGGGCTGAGAATACATGCACTTTATTTTAAACGCAATGGATACAAGTACATACTAAATTCTACACCAAGTTTGAACCGAAAATCCCTTAGCTTTGGTAACTAGTAACTGCCGGTTATAAGAACTGGTGGGCGCGAGTAGTTATATATGGATCCATAGGGCTTGACATCCCCGTCCGTTCCAGGTATAGAGACCCTAGCCTGAACTATAAAGCGGACGTATGCTATTTGAGTTTAGTACACGTTGGTTTGCGTGTATTGTATATGTTGGTTGCATGTATGTTAAAACATGGGTACTTATTATATATACGTTAAGTTTAGTTATCAGGGTGCTCAATTTCGTAGAATATTTTGATAAACGTTTTGGATGAAACAACTGATATCTTGGGGTCCACCTTTATATACAGATTATGCGCAATATTAAAACTATGAACTCACCAACCTTTGTGTTGACGCTTTCAAGCATGTTTATTCTCAGGTCCCTAGAAGTCTTCCGCTGTTTGCTTATATGTTATACAAGCTATGTGCATGGAGTCATACATGCCTTATTCGAGAAAACGTTGCATTCACAAAATCATCACCATGTATCATATTTTGACTGCATTGTCAATGGAAGTATTATTGTAAACCATTATTTATGGTGATTGTCTATATGTAGAAATCATCAGATGTCGAAAATCTTGGATTTAAATATTCATTTATGGTGTGCCTTTTCAAAAGAATGCAATATTTGTAAAACGTATCATATAGAGGTCAATTACCTCGCAATGAAATCGATGAATGATGTATTCGTCCATATAGATTTGGACGGGTCATCACAAATATTAGTCTAGTCTATTTGTTGTTAGCAGTTATTTTTTATAAGTGAATTTTAAGATGCAGAAAAAAAAGTTAGGTGCATAAATAAAGTAAACTTTGTGAAAAATATGTGGATAAAAATGTAAAGTTAATTATTTAGTTTTGAAAATAATTTCTTTGACACAAATTTAAATATGAGCACTTATTTTGGAAGAAAGATGGATATAATTTCATCTTTTACATTTTCCAAACATCTTTATTTCTTTATTAGGTTTTTTTGTTTACGTGTGAACACAAAACGCTTCATAATTTCTAGAAAGCTAAAAATGGTAGTTTTCATAGTTAACGGTAAATTAAACTTGATTGATGAGAATGATATGTTTGTAAATATGTATACGAAATTGAAGCGAGTAAATAAAATCATAACATATTACTCAACCAAGTAAATCAGATTATAAACATTTATAATACATAATGTGAATAAGAATGGAATAGTAAAATGATCAAACCGAATTAAAGTGTTGAACCGGACTTGTGTTTGACAATTCCCTTAAAAGATTTTTCGCCTGTACACATGGTACACTGGCTCGAAGCAGCGTACTGCTGGACTTTAAGCTATTGCCCAAAAGATAACCAGAACGAGAAGACCATGTTGCGGCTGAGAGGAAACACTATAGTGGAAACCTAGACATTAGGTTTGCTCCTACTACCGATTTGGGACAAGTGCCAAATCTTCTAGATTTTGCACCAAACTGATAACTTTGAGATTAGATATTTCATTCATCTTTAATCCGTTTTGAACATACTATCGTTTGTTGTAAAGCCCTCGTCAGAGGCTAAAAAATTCACCTCATAAATATATAACACTGCATCATATATTAAATTATGTTCAAAGTTGATGAAAACACATATTTATCCAACATGATATAGAGGTAAAACGTGTAAAACTACGCTATCTTAACTTTCAATCTTTCTTTTAAAATATAACAAACAAAAAAAAAATTACACAAATTACTTAGTTTTGATTGTTTTCTTTAAAAAAAGAAGAAAGAAGCATGTCTAATTACTTTTTCTCCTTTTAATAATGGTTTTACCAATTACCAAAGCCAGAAATCAAAAGCATAGATGAAACAAAACTTTAAGATGTTTGCCACTAACCCTGCTTCATAGTGAAGCAATTTAATACTGTTGGATTAAAACATTTAAATTGTGCAACTCAAAAACTACTTTGAGTAAAAGCAAAAGCACTTCAATAATTCACAGTTAAATAATTAATCAACCCTCAACTTTACAAAAAATAACACATTAGCCCAAACAAATAATAAAAAACCACATGTGATGGAAATCCCACCTTAAATAACCCTCTTTTCAATCCCTATATATTATACCACCTCAATTACTCTATGTTCAACCATAGGAATTACAACATCTACTAACAATAGATATAAAACCACCCTTTTTCAATCTTTCATCCGAAAGATTTGTTTTCGGTTAAAAAACCTGCTCAGGAATGGATTCTATAAAGATATATGATTCTAAGAATCGATCAATCAAGAAGCATAAGGGGCAACAAATGTTGAATGATTTCATCTTGTATTCCTTGACTGCATTAGCATGTACCTTATTTTGTTCTAATCCTTTATGGTATCCTCCATTTTGTGCCACGTTCAACGTTTTTTTCATCGTTGCATTTTCGAAAGTAACTTCATTTTTCTTCACTAGTAAGGTTTTGTTTATTGTGGGCAACCTTATTGTTATCTTTCTACTAGGAGAATCAAAGTTCTGTGTTACTAAGTCTAATAGGGCTTATAATGAAGTTTGTAACAATAAGTATGAAATGAATTGTCTAGATCAAGTTCAAGTTATTTTCCCATCACAAGATCAAAAGGGTATAAAAACCATTAAGGACACCCCGAAATAAGAGATGCTAGTAAAGGTTTTGGAATCAACAACTCGTGAAGAGAACAATATTGAGGAGTTATTTGAATTGGATAATGATGAGGAAACTTGCGAATCAAATGTTGATCAAATAGCTGAATCATCTGATTATGAAGATGACGATTTAGGTTGTACCACGCATGTGGTGGATGTTGAGGAAGAAAAAGATGACGTTCTAGAGGGAGATGATGGCGTGGTTATGCCTACCGAAAAGTTGAACAAGTTGGTTGATGATTTTATTGCTAGAATTAATAGACAAAGAATGTTTGATGATGAATTTTGTAGGGGTTAATAATGTGTATATTAGAATGGTGGAAAGTGCAGTTTTATTTTGAGAATGCTAGCAAGAATGCATGGAAAAAAAGATAAAAGAAAAAAGAATGTTCCTACGTGCATAGTAATAAACACTTTAAAACTGAGATATTTGCCTTTGTTTTGCCGTGCAAATGACATAATTTGACCAAATTATATACTCCGTATAACAATTAGCAACAAATTATATGACTATTTAGAATTCGGTGTTTTAGAACATATAAATATTATATTTCATAAATATATATTTGTGGATAATATTTAGTGAAAGATATGGAGGGTTAAGTTAAAGAAATGTTAAAAAAAATTTGTGCTAATGTAGGGTGATGTGAAGAAGAGAAGTTTAGTAAAAAGAAAAAAAGAAAAAATAGCCATTAAAACAAAGTTTTTTCATCATACTATCGCGCTTCTTGTCGAGTGGTAACCTCATTCCTTGTGTTTGAGACTGAGGTTGAGGTCATGAGTTCGAGTCTCGGTCAGCTCACCTTTTTAATTAATCTGAGCTCACCCTTTTAATTAATTAATATGTCTGAAATATAGTGCTCCAGATTGACTCTGAGGGGGGTTTTTCCCGAATTCATTCAGGATTCAAACGCGGTCCGCGTGCCCATCATGATGGTTTAAGGATCGAATTTCTGTAATGCGATTCAGTTGACCAAAAGCATTTCAAGGATCGGGATCAGTAAACGATTCCTATCATTAAAAAAAAGCTAAAGGAAATCTGGTTATTACTACATACTAGCTAGTTTATTAATCAATTAAAACTTTATACCTAAATTTAACGTTATGACTTAAATACACCTAATAAATAAAACTGAAAGTATAAAAGTATGATCATCACTTGGTTGTCAACTTTGATCGAACATCGATCAATCTAGTTATGAAATTGGGATTTGGCGATACGAGAGTCTCTAAATATAACACTCCCCCCAATTTGGATTGTGCTGAATACAAACACAACTCGTCCCACGTAAACCCTTCATCATATTCATCACCCGACTTCGAATGCTCCCAAATTACAACCGACTTCTCACCCTTATCTTCATATCTTAAGCTCCATCTAAACGGCATCATTTGTTGATGCACAACTGAATAAGAAACCACATGTATCCATTCACATTCATCATCATCATCATCAACCATCCTCCACACATCAATTTGCTCATTATTTGTACTCACAACACATAAGTGAACACACCCTTTAACAACTACTAAATTTTCACGAATACTTGTTGCATCACATGAATCATAAAACGATGGATATTGTATTGTCCTAAAATTTTCCCTCTTCACATCAAACCCAACAATTGTTTGTCTTCCTTTCATCGTAAAATAAACTCTTCCCCGAAAAAAAGTACCATGAGACCACTTGCTACGACAAAAATGTTTCCGCTTGTTTTTTTCAAATTCGAATTTTCTCCAAATATCTTTTCTCAGTGAATAAATATAATAACAACACCACAACGGATTCACATGTAAAATCTTGTAATCAAGATCAAAAAACCGATCTTTATATAAACCGATAGCATCTCTATTTTCCATAAAACCAATATCTTCCCAAACATTATATTTATACAATTTTTTATAAATATTAGTCAATGGATTCCATAACGCTAACTCGCCAGTATGGCGTATAGCTACGCATACTAATCCATCCAAACTGGATAAAAGAGAGATACCGTTATAATCAAGATCATGACCATGATAAAAAGGGGTAGACGACATCAAACATTTATTATCATTGTTAGACTCGTTTATTGTCACCTTAGGTTCACGATTAAACGATTCAAAAGCGGTTGATGGTGGAGATTTAGATTCAACGACCATAAGTAGTTTAGGGTTGGGTGTAATTTGGTTAATGCGGAACAAGAATGTTGTGAACTCACGTGACGAATGCATGATATTCCATCGTTTACAAACACACTTCAAACGAGGTAAATAATGGTAGTTTTGACACAATTTGTAATAGGAAAAGATCAAGGGGAAGATCGATATTCGACATGGAAGTAATAAAAGAGGTTTAATAAATTATACGATTATTGAATTATATTGTACGTGCAGGTATGCCACAAGTTTTTTTTTTTTTTTTATATATAAATACAAGGGAGACAAGGGAGATGATTTGTTCAATATGGAAAGCTAATGCAAATACAATTTGAAGGTATATATGGTTTCCAAATTTGGTCACGATATCTAAATATGTACCATATATATGTTTATATTTAATATTTATATTAACTTAAATTAAAAATAAAAAATTTATAGATATTTAGTCAACACGATCATGTGTATTAATAGACGATTTACACTCATAGATTCATACATTAAAATTAGAAGTATTTTTATACTCCGTATATATATTTATATAAAACGAGTTAATATATTACTGCGTGTTGCTGCGAAAATCACTTGTAAATATCAAACATTATTTTAAAGTTTACAACTACAATCCGTATATGGAACATCGATACAAAATTATACGTTTTCATTTGACTTTTTTACCCGTAGTGAATCAAACAAAGAAAACATAATAACCCAATTTATCCATTAATATATGTGTGTGTGTGTGTAAATCAATAATTATTAAGCTTATAATGAAATTTGTATTTATTTACTGAAAGAAAAGAAGAATGAATATTAAAGTGAAGAAAAAAAAAATCTTAAATACCATTGGATTATGAGATGAACCTACAATTTTTGGAATGTTTTTTTCGTGTTACGTATAATCAATAATCAATAACAAGGTTGCAAAATTCGTTATTCAGAGATTAATTGGTCGGAACTTTGGAAAGATTAATCGGTAATTCGAAAATTAATCGGGGATTAATCGGATTGTACTGTATACATTTAAATATTAAATTTTAAAAATTATATGTGTAAATATAGAAAAAAACCACAAATATAAAAATAAACTTTAACATAATTGTCTAAAATTATTCATTTTGCTACAAAACTATAAAGTTCTAGTTTAAATTCATGTTAGGATGTTATCCATTTTTTACTTTGACCGATTTTGATTACCAAATTCGGTTTTGACCCATCAATTGACGTTGACCATTTAATTAAACGATTTTTTAGAAATCGAAACGGATTGCTCTTGAAAATGATTAATCGGAGATTAATCGGCGATTAATCGGTTTTTTTTTACAACACTGATCAATAATATCAAACTTAAGTGATTGTTAGCATAGCCCTCTTTAAGGGCATGTAAAATATAAACGCTCGTACATGGCCCATAATTTTCAGAAGGGCCACAAATTTAAAAATTCCTATACTATTTACCAAGAAACAGATCAATGTTAAATTTTATGCAATTAATAAAAAGATTGATTTCCAAGTTAAAGATTATGCCAATAAAGAGAAAATGATGTGGTTGATCCCTGATGTTTAAGAAAAATGCACGATAGCCATATGTATGTTTTTTTAAACGTTGTTGGTTACTTACGTTTGATTCATTTTCAACGTTTGATGCAACACAGTTAATAAGGTTAAGTGAGTTATATCCAAGAGATTTTGATAGTTCGGAGACGATTGAGCTTGAAGAACAACTTGACATGTACTATGTATTACAGTATAATGTTCGAAAAAATGACAAATTTGTTAACTTGATTGGTATTGACGATCTTGCTAGAGTGATGGTGGAAACACGGAAACATCTATCATATCATTTGGTTTATCGATCACTGAAGCGTGAGTCGAGTTTTTCCGTTGCAACAACCGTTGAGAGATGTTTTTCGGCGATAAAGATTGTAAAGTCGAATTTGCGCAACGGTATTTGGGAGGAGTTTTTGAATGCTTGGTGATTTGTACGGTAGAGAAAGAAGCCTTCTCAAACGTTAAGAATGAAGATGTAATTCAACGTTTTCAAAAGTTACGTTTTCAAAAGGGAAAAGTGTAGTTTTGACCTTTTGAGACTATCTTGTGCTGTTTTTACTATAACTTGTGATGTTTTTAAGCATGTCTAATTACTCATTTACCCTTTAATAATTGTATTTACCAAGCCTGAAAGCAAAAGCAAAAGCATAAAATAAAGCAAAACTTTAAATGTTTGCCACTAACCCTGCTTCTTAGTGAAGTAATTTTATACTCCTATTTTGGATTGAACATTTAAATTTAAATTGTGCAACTCAAAACAAGCTTGAGTAAAAGCAAGAGCACTTCAATAATACACCGTTAATTAATTTACTCCCTCAACTTTACAAAAAGTAACACAAACAAATAACAAAAAGCCACATGTGATGGAAATCCGACTTAAATAACCCTCTTTTTCATCCCTATATATTACTCCACTACAATTACGCTATGTTCAGCCATATGAATTACAACACCACTAACTTTCAATAGATAGGAAAACCACCCTTTTTCAATCTTTCATCCGAAAGATTTGTTTCCGGTTTAAAAAACCGTTAAGGAATGGATTCTATAAAGATACATACTTTTAAGAATCGATCAATCAAGAAGCATAAGGGGCAACAATTGTTGAATGATTTCATCTTGTATTCCTTGACTGCATTAGCATGTACCTTTTTTTGTTCTAATCCTATGTGGTATCCTCCATTTTGTGCAACATTCAACATTTTTTTCAACTTTGCATTTTCTGAAGTAACGTCTTTTTTCTTCACAATTAAGCCTTTGTTTATTGTGAGTAACCTCATTGTTATATATCTACTAGTCGAATCAAAGTTTTTCGTCTCCAAGTCTAAGACTTGTAATAATGCTTGTAACAATAAGTATATAACGAAGAGTCTAAATCAAGTTATTTCTCCCTCACAAGAACAAAAGGAAACAAAAACCATTAAGGACACCCCAAAACAAGAAATCCTAATGAAGGTCTTGGAATCAAAATTTTGTGAAGAGAACGATCATGAGGAATTTTTTGAATTGTATAATGATGCGGAAACTTGCGAATCAGATGTTAATCAAATGGTTGAATCGTCTGGTAATGACGATGAGGATTGTCGTACAACACATGTGATGAATATAGTTAAGGAAGAAAACGATGGTGTTTTAGAGGGAGATGAGGGTGTGGTTATGCCTACCGAAAAGTTGAACAAGTTGGTTGATGATTTTATTGCTAGAATTAATAGACAAAGAATGTTTGATGCTGAATTTTGTAGGGGTTAATAATGTATATATAATGGTAGATATTAGTGGAAAAAGTGCAGTTTTACTTTGAGAATGCTAGCAAGAATTATGGTTGTTCATGGTCCACTTTGATTCAATTTTTACTAAATCTCACACTGTTATAAAAGTAATAATTGGATGATAATTTTATTATTATTATAGATATTACATAGTATATTTTTTGAGTATAAATAGGTATGTTGAGTTAAAGTTTATTGTATGTATTTTTTGATTAACAAAAACACTCTCTCTCTCTGGATTCCAAATGCCACCAAACTCTCATTGTACATTTTTCTATAAATAAAAATCAATTACTCATACCTTTTGTTCAACCTTTGTTTTCTCCGTTTTACAGTATCTCTATCTCTATATACCTTCTACAATCAAGAACCACTAAAGGTAGTTATAAGCATACTGAATTATAACACGTTATCAGCACGATTATCTCAACATTTATACTAAATATGGTTGGCTCTGCCACCTAACTAATATATGGTCGGTTATACCACCTAAATGATATATGGTCGACACTGTCGCCTAATTTACATTTATGTTATCTAACATTTATTTATGTATACTAACATTTACATTTATGTTATCTAACATTTATTTATGTATACTAACATTTACAGTTATGTTCACTAACATTTATATTTATGTTATTTAAGTTATATATGGTCGGTTATACCGCCTGAATTATATTTCTGTAATCTAACTTTCATTAACTTCACTAACATTTATATTTATGTTATTTAAGTTATATATGGTCGGTTATACCGCCTGAATTATATTTTCTGTAATCTGACTCTTATTAACTTCACTAACATTTATATTTATGTTAATAAGACCTCATGATTGTACGCAACACGTCATTTGACAACACGGTACTTTATGTACGCAACACGTCATTTGACAACACGGTACCATGGGTTGAGATTAATTCCGATCAATACGAATACGATGGGGTCTTTATATGTTATCTAACATTTATGATTACTTATGCAATTAATCATTATTTATTTCATGCATACTAATGTTTATTCTTAAAAGTAAATCTTAAAAGTTAAAATAAGAAAAAAATAGTTTGTATTTTTATTAAAAGTAAATCTTAAAAGTTAAAATAAGAAAAAGTAGTTTGTATTTTTATTAAAAGTAAATCTTAAAAGTTAAAATAAGAAAAGTAGTTTATATTTTTATTAAAAGTAAATCTTAAAAGTTAAAATAAGAAAAAGTAGTTTGTATTTTTATTAAAAGTAAATCTTAAAAGTTAAAATAAGAAAAAGTAGTTTGTATTTTTATTAAAAGTAAATCTTAAAAGTTAAAATAAGAAAAAAATCTTGTCCTTTATATTACTCATACACGTTTTGATATAGTGACTTTATTCGTTAACGTCAACTAACGACGTTACAACGGTCATATATACATAACGGTTGTTAACGTCAACTGACGACGTTACAACAACTATATTTTTCAAATATAAAATAAACATCTCCGTTTTCACATTTTCACAAATCAATCTTCATTTTTCAGATTACTACTCTCAAAAAGTTTTTGTAAAAATGATTCACACAAGGATGATTTTTCCTATTGTATTGGTCATATTAACTATCATCATTGTTGCTAATATACCACCGGGTGAACCTATATTCTATCCTGCCCTTGTGGTTTTATTATTTGTAATCATACCATTATTCTGTTGTTTGCTGCTTATGAATTTAAAATGATTCTAATTTCATTTTATTATTTGTCTATGAATAGAAGTTGATTATGATTATGATTTATGTTATTCATCTTTATGATAATAGAAAATGTCGAATTTGAAAAGGCTTAAATTTGCTCATTTAGAACAAGTGGGAACAACTACTTAACATGGGTTATGAATGTAGAAAAACATCTCGAATCAAACTGTAATTTAGAAACCCTGAATGAAAATAACAATTATTCCGAACAAGAGAAAGCAATAGTAAGTATTTTTCTTAGCAAACATATTAACGAGTCCTTAGAATCTACATATTATATGATCAAAAATCCAAGTGTATTATGGAAAATACTCAAAGATAGATACGATATTAATTATCAAAAAATAAAATAAAAAAATAAAATAAAAAATAAAAAATAAAATAAAAAATAAAAAATAATAATAGTGATCCATGAAAGAATAAAATTAAAGATATTAGTAGACGCTCTTATAAGAATTCCGGAGATTCTTATTAATGATCTGGTAACGTGGATCACCAGTCTAGTATTTCTTGAATACATGAACATCTTGTTTAGCTCTACAAATAAGTCCCAAAAGAAAAGAAAACGAGAGTGAATCTGTTGACAAATCTTGATTAAATTAACCCTGAGCTACCTTGAGACTTGAATGGTTTGAATTTTCTAAGATGCCTAGTTTTTTTTATGTATCATTCATAAATAAATGGTTTTAGACCATAACGCATATGTTTTATTAAGTGTTATCTTTTATGTACTTCAGATTATAACTTGTTTGCAGGTAATATAATTTGATTATCTTGCTGAAATATAACTCATTATTTGCATATCTTATTTGAAGTTTTAGTATGAATCCTGCAGAAATACAACATCAATTAAATGGTAAAGACCTATGTATTGCAGATAGTAGTAACATACACACTATGATCAAATCTAAGAAATATTTCATTGATTTAAATCAAATGAAGGAATTATAAATACTATATCAGCTCTTGCAAACTTGATATAAGAAACGAAAAAGGCAAAATTTCATATTACCAAATGGTACGAATTTTTTGGTAAACAATGTCTTGTTTTCTCCCAAATCAAAGAGAAATTTGTTAAGTTTCTCTGATATATATCATAATGGATATGATTATCAGTCAATGATAATCGAAAATGAGAAATATCTATGTAGCACCGAAAAGCGCATAGGATTAAAAGCGCATATGATAAAAAGCGCATATGATGAAAAGCGCAGCGCATATGATTAAAAGCGCATATGATAAAAAGCGCATATGATGAAAAGCGCATCGCATATAATTAAAAGCGCATATAATGAAAAGTGCATATGACGAAAAGCGCAGCACATATGATTAAAAGCGCATACGGTGAAAATGATATATGATGAAAAGCACATATGGTGATTAATGAAAATCACATATGGTGATTAATGAAAAGCACAAATAGTGATTAATGAAAAGCACATATAGTGATTAACGAAAAACACATATGGTGATTAATGAAAATCACATATGGCGATTAATGAAAAGCACATTGAGAAATAATCACCAATGTTTCTTGAAAGAATTCAAGGGTATATATATGGACCAATTCATCCATCATGTGGACCATTTTTCTAATAGACGCATCTAACGCATGGTCTCATGTTTGTGTGTTATCAAGCCATAATATGGCATTTGCAAAGTTTCTTGCACAAATTGTTAAATTAAGAACACATTATTCTGATTACACCATTAAAAGGATGAGACTTGATAATGCTGGTGAGTTAACATCTCAAGCTTTTAATGATTATTATATGTCTACAAGGATTGTTGTTGAACATCCAGTTGCTCATGTGCATACACAAAATTGGTTTAGCTGAATCAATAGATAAACGCTTACAGCTAATAACTAGACAATTAGAAATGAGTACAAAACTCTCAATATTTATATGGGGACATGTAAATTTACATGATGTGACATTAATTCGCATTAAATCAAGTGCAAGTTATAAATATTCTCCATTACCAACTTAATTTTGGCGGAGACCAAATATTTTCCATCTTAGAACATTTGATTGTGCAGTGTATTTTTAATTGAACAACCACAACAAATGGTTCCTCAAAGAAGGATTGAAATATATGTTAGATATGAAACATCTTCAATCATAAGATATATTGAACCCATGACGGGTGATGTTTTTACAGCAAGTTTTGTCAATTGTCACTTTAATGAAACATTGTTCCCTATATTAGGGGGAGAAATGAAATATAAATAAAATGATGTTTCATGGTGTGAACATCAATTAAGGAATATTGATCATCGCACAAAAGAATGCGAAAAGAAAGTTCAAATATAATGCATATGCAAGAACTTGCAAATTAATTACTTTATGCATTTAAAGATACAAAAAATAAGTGACTAAATCATATATACCAGCAGTAAATGCTTCAGCTAGAATTGAAATTACAAAAGCTGGCAATAATGTCACTCATGAGTCTTTGCTACGGCAGAAACATGGGAGACCAATTGGTTCCAAAGATAAAAATCCTCGAAAAAAAATTAGCTGATAATGAGGTAAAAGAAAGTGTTCAACAAGAACCACAAATCAATACTCCTTCTGCAGAGGATATTGATAAATGTAAATACATAAATTGCAATAAATTATGCAATATTATGAAACTGAAATGAAATGAAAAATCTTGATGAGATATTTTTATATAATGTTACAATGACATCATGAATAAAGATGATGATCTGGAACCAAAATCTGTCATTGAATATCAAAATAGACATGATTGAGCTCAACAGAAAGGAGCAATACGAGCTGAATTAGAATCACTCAATAAAAGAAAAATTTTCGGATCAATCGTTATCACTTTTAAAGATGTGAAACGTATGGATATAAATGAATTTTTATCCGAAAAAGAAATGTGCAAATGAAGATACAAGGCAAAACTAGACTTGTAACTCAAGGTTTCCCACAAAGACCAGAAATGAATTATGAGGAAAACTTATCCTTATGTAATGGATACAATTACTTATTAGATACTTAATCAACCTGGTAGTTACTTAAATGCATCTCATGGATGTTGTTACTACTTATCTATATGGATCACTTGATAGTGATATATATGAATATACCTGAAGGGTTTAAGGTATCAGAAACATCTAACGCAAAACCTAAAGAAATGTATTCCATTGAATCACAAAGATTTTTATATGGGTTGATACAATAGTATAACGGATTAAGTGATTACTTGATAAGAAAAGTGTATACATATAAACTTATTTGCACATGTGTTTTAATTATGAAAACAATGACCAGATATATATCGTAGTTATTTATGTCAATGGTCTTAATATCATAGGTACCAAAAAAAAAAAAAAAAAAAAAAAAAAGAGATCCATGAAGCCATTCAACTTCTAAAGAAAGAATTTGAAATGAAAGATCTCGGAAAAACCAAGTATTGCCTTGGTTTACAAATTGAACATATTCCTAATGGTTTACTTGTACATCAAACAACATATACTGAAAAGATTTTAAAACGTTTTAATATGGACAAGGCAAAACCATTAAGTACTCCTATGGTTGTTAGATCACTTAATGTTGACACTGATCCATTTCTTCCCTGTGAAGATCATGAAGATATCCTAGGACCAGAAGTACCATATCTTAGTGCAATTGGAGCTCTTATGTATCTTACAAATTGTACAAGATCTGACATTTCTTTTGTAGTTAATTTGTTGGCAAGGTTCAGCTCAGCTCCTACCAAAAGACACTGGAATGGGATCAAACACATATTTCGATACCTTCGAGGAACTACTGATTTAGGATTATTTTATTCTAACGAATCGAAACAAGATTTGGTTAGTTATGCAGATGCAGGTTATTTATCTGATCCACATAAAGCTAAATCTCAAAATGGATATGTATTCCTAAATGGAGGTACCGCAATATCATGGCGTTCTCAAAAATAAACACTTGTTGCAACATCATCAAATCATGCCGAAGTAATTGCATTACATGAAGCCAGTCGGGAATGTTTTTGGTTGGATCAATGACACAACTCATTACTGATTCTTGTGGACTAGAACGCAATAAAAGTTCAACAACTATCTATGAAGATAATGTAACTTGCATAACACAGATGAAAGAAGGGTATATCAAAAGTGACCGAACAAAACACATACCCCCTAGATTCTTCTCATACACTCAAAATCTCATTAAGGACAACCAGATTGAAATGAGATATGTTCAGTCCAGCAAAAACTCTGCTGACCTTTTCACCAAAGCACTTTCAACTGCTATTTTCAGAACACACGTTCATAATATTGGCATGAGGCATGTTCAGAAGATGTAACAACTCAGGCGTTGCCTACTTGAGGGGGAGTCAACTCTATGCTGCACTCTTTTTCCCTTAGCTAAAGTTTTAACCCAAAGGGTTTTCTTTAGCAAGGTTTTTAACGAGGCAGTACTAGTTATTCTCTAATAAAATTATCATCCAAGGGGGAGTGTTATAAAAGTAATAATTGGATGATAATTTTATTATTATTATAGATATTGCATAGTATATTTTTTGAGTATAAATAGGTGTGTTGAGTTAGAGTTTATTGTATGTATTTTTTGGTTAACAAAAACACTCTCTCTCTCTAGATTCCAAATGCCACCAAACTCTCATTGTACATTTTTCTATAAATAAAAACCAATTACTCATACCTTTTGTTCAACCTTTGTTTTCTCCGTTTTACAGTATCTCTATCTCTATATACCTTCTACAATCAAGAACCACTAAAGGTAGTTATAAGCCTACTGAATTATAACACAAACCAAATAAACGTCCATGATTTCAATATATATCAAATCAGATCGGGCCGAGATAGTTATCTGGTTGAACAGTTTGATCTGAGTTGGACTGTTCGGTTTGATTGTTTGACGGCTTCAATTTTTTTTCTTTTTCCTTTTTTCTTTTTCCTTTTTTCTTTTCTGAGTTATATAGGTGCATCCTTCACCTCTTCAATGAATACAGGTGATATAATCCATTATGTGTAGAATTACAAATAATTAAAATAATTAAGTTGAGCTATGTAACGTAATATTCATCAAGGTCATATAAGTGTTAGTTGTTAATTCATATTCCTAAATTGTGTATTTGGGGATCAAGTTGGACTTTAGGACTAAACAGAGGTAAAGCCAGAATTCACGTATAGGGAATGCATTTAAAAAAAATTAAATATCAACATAAAATTTTCATATATACATCGTAACTATGAGTTATTTAAGGAATGCATGTGTTTATTAATTGAGGATATTGACAACTAATATACAATTTTTAACACACTATAATTCGCTTATTTAAAGAGTTTAGGGATGCAAAACATCCACATGCATCCCCCTGTCTCGACTTCTGGGACTAAGATATACTTGGAGATTGTGTTGACCAAGTCAAAGTTAGAGAATAAGGTGTGCTTGGTGACCAAATTAAACTTGGTAACCAAGTTGAAGCTGGTTATATAAGAAGATTATGCATGGATTTTATTCCAACTTTCACAAAAATAATACACTTTAAGATTTCGTGTGAGTTAAGTGTGACACCCCACCAAATTCCCATCTGACGACGTGTTACACATAGGTTCCACAGTTCACAGTTACGCCCTCTATATGAGACGTTTCAAAACAATTGCATTTAATTTTATTAAAAACTTGACTTTCAAAACATTAGTCAACAAACTCAAAATAAGTAACACTATTGTGATCGTAACCACAAGCCAATAGTATCAAACATATGCAAAAGTTTAAATGCGATAGTAATAATTGTCTTTATTAAAATATGCTGACTCCTCGGCCAGTCCATAACATCAAACACAGCGGAAGCAAATACCTCTTAAAGACCTGAGAATACAAACACGCAAAAACAGATCAACAATAATGTTGGTTAATCCACAGGTTTAATAACTTAACAATGCCTGAAAAACAGTTATCAGAAAATAGTTTAATTCCATTGACCACAAAATTTTAATACGCACAACCCGAAGTTGTAAATTACTGCATAATTCCTGAGCACCTGAATATTAACAATGACCAGAGTATAGAAACCACTACACTCCCCTTACCCCATGAATAAAATGTTTACACCTGTTCAAGTGTAATAAAAAGTTCAAAGTAAATGCGCCACGTTTAATAATGTTTGGGCGAGGTTTGTCTAACCTAACGGATCCGTCCATCTAAATTGTGCTTTCCAGAAGGTAATAAAAGTATTCAAGCTAGGGGATTTTTCAGACATAGCTCAATATGCAATAAATAAGTACTCATGTCAATCATAAAAATATTTGAAAAATGTAAGTAATAAGCATGTATTCTCATCCCAGAAATAGTAAGTAAAAATGGGACTGTAGACTCACCTTTGAATAGCGTTTGAACAAACGTAAGCAAATAACTTGTATATTTTATATCCGAGTAAAGCAACCTAAGTATACGTATATAGGTTGATCATTATTTATGTCTTATAATATAGTAGTTTCATAGTGTAAGTTGTCTTATTGCTCGACTCGACTCGTTTCAAAGTAAAAGTCAACTAATTCATGCAAGTCAAACAAAGTCAAACCAAAGTCAAACTAAAAGTCAAACTTGGTCCAAGTGGTAAACTAAAGTCAACATCAGTAGATTCATGTCAAATGTTGGTCAACATGTCAAACCTAAGTCAACTAACACCTTTCAGATCATAATTAGTCAAATACGCGATCACAGTTTATCGTCTAGCATAACGTTCATGTACAAGTTGCAAACAATGCACAATATGACAAGATCCTAATCTTAACTAAACATATAAACGTTTCCAAAAAGCAATAGCAGGGTCTCATACGATACATATAAGTTGGGTTTCAGAACGGACGCATTTATGATTCACTAAATCAGTTTCTGACTGCGCACCAATCTCGTTTTGGCTATAACCGGAGCTAGGGAGATGAAAATAAAGCTAGGTCAGTGGCCATGGTTCAAGTACAAATCAAATTACAAAAAATCCAAAATTTAGCCATTTTTATTTAGCCAATTAGTACAGTTAATTCAATCAAGTGGGATGTTCTGTTTCATCTCAAATCAGAAGTCACCGTAACTATGGCCTTAGTGTGCACAATAGATCAGTTTTCACAACTTGACATAGACTAAACATAAGTCAAATAACATACAAAGTTTCATTATCCAAAAGGGCAAGGTCTCAATTGGTACACAACTCATTCTATAAGACTATAGGTGCATATGTTACAGATTTGGACTGATTTCAGGTTACCATTTCGATTCGCATATTACTCAAGTTTCACAAAATCCAAATGATGCAAGGAATAGATGAAAAGGTAACAGAAATTTCCAGAAATGAAAATACCTAAATCATTAACGCATGGCAAACGAATTAAAAAGTCAATTTCAAGATAACGAGCAAATCAGTTTTTCAAGAATGCTCAAACAAACATAACGTGAGCTATACAAATCCAAATCGCATGATATCCTAGTCTATCTTGAGTTTTTTCAAGTCATCTATACAATAGTTAACATGTCATAACATAATTTCCAAAGAAATTAACTCAGAAAATTCGGATTCATTGCAAGATCACAACAAAACTTCGATTTAACATAACTAGAAAATACGATAACGAAATCAATTGATTCTTGAGCCTAACGTTATTAATTTTTCGATCTATTTCCATATAGATAATAATAATTTACAGAAAATATGTTCAACATATCAGTTCCATCAATATCAAATTCGGTTTTCGCCCAAAACAATCAATACGAACAAATCAACAATTAATAACACATACAAAACGCGATGAATCGAGCAATTGACCAACATAATCTATAAAACTCTATCAAATCAGAAATTTTAGATCTAGGGTTTGTAAAATTATACCTTTGATCGCCAAACAAATCACAACTATGCGTAGAGAACGAAGAGAATTGCACTTTTCGTGTTCGAGGTTTAATCTTAAAATCAAAAATTGATGGTGTTGTGTGTGTGTTGGTGATTGACGAAACAAGGGAGGGGAGGGAGAAGAATGTCAACTAAAAATAGGGTGGTGAGGGTTTTGATTAAGTTAGGGCAACACTTATGCATTTATACTAATCCATAATATCACTAATTAGTAACTAAGCCCCTCAAGTATGCAAAATTTAAAAACATAAGGGGGAGGGGTGGGGGTATTCGGCCGATTGGGGCCCACATGGATTTCTCGAGCTCTCGTTTTACAAAAGCGTTTACTCGTGGTCCGTTTCAAGTGCCGTTTAAACGTACCGAAGGCCCGGAACGCTAAAGCGATCGCTAAAACGCAACCAAACGTTTAATTCACTAAAAACCCAATAAATTAATTATTTTTTTAAAAAGTTAATAATTATTAAAATAATTATTAAAATGAACCCGAGCGTTTTGTCGCTCGAAAAACAGTTTTTGTCGTTATTCGAATCGTAACGTTTTGTATTTCTTTATCCAAAATATTTGTATCGATTAATATTAACCCATATTAATTTAAATAACCCTCCAAGGATCACGTATGTAATTAATACACTTAAACACACACAAAATCAAATATTCACCGTTAAATCAACTAACGGACAGTTAACAGAAGTGACGAAAAAAGCAGGGTTGTTACATTACCCACCTGTTATTGAAAATTTCGTTTCGAAATTTTAGTGAACGTTCTCTGAAGTAGTTTCTTCTGGAAACAGTTACGAGTATTTCAGTCTCATGTGATCTTCACGCTTCTACGTAAACTTCTGGTCCTCTTCTCGCATTCCACTGAACCTTAATGATAGGAAATCCTGCTTTGCTTTAACTGTTTGACCTCAGTGAAATGAAGTTTGTCGTCGATACACGGTTTCTCTAAAGGAATTACCAAATCCTTGTCGGCTAGACATTTCTTCAGGTTGGACATATGGGAAGTATCATGTATTCCACTGGTGCTCGTGGCAGTTTCAATATATAAGCCACTGATCCAGATCCTTCCGTTATCTCGAAGGGTCCAACATATCTCGGACTAAATTTATCTCGTTTACCGTATCATACCACACTCTTCCAGGGTGATACTTTAAGCATGACTTTGTCGCCAACTTGGAATTCTAAATCTTTCCGCCTAACATCAGCCTAACTCTTTTGGCGATTACGAGTCGTTTCAATCGTTCTTGAATCTGTACGACTTTCTCTGTTGTCTCCTGAATAATCTCAGGACCTTGTCATCTGACTATCTCCCAACTCGCTTCACACACGGGAGATCTACATTTCCTTCAGTACAACACTTCGAAAGGTGCAGCTTTAATGCTCGCCACATGTCCTCAAGAGTTGGAATAGTCCATTCGCTTTGGCCATCCGTCTGGGGATGACATGTTGTACTCATTTCTAGACGAGTTCCCATTGCCTTCTGTAATGTCTGCCAGAATCTAGAAGTAAATCTGCTGTCACGATCGGACATAATAGATATGGGCACTCCATGCCCAGAGACGATTTCCTTAATGTAAACCTGAGCCAACTTTTTCATCTTACCGGTTTCTCTTATCGGTAGGAAGTGTGCAGACTGAGTGAGACGATGTATGACAACCCAAATGGTGTCATATCCTCCCACGGTTCTTGGAAATTTCGTGATGAAGTCCATTGTAATACATTCTCATTTCCACTGGGGAATCTCTGGTCGGGTTAGTAGCCCTGATGGCTTCTGATGTTCAGCCTTGACCTTAGTGCAAGTCATACACTTCCCAACATAAGTAGCAAT
Source organism: Rutidosis leptorrhynchoides (assembly GCF_046630445.1). Taxonomy (NCBI): domain Eukaryota; kingdom Viridiplantae; phylum Streptophyta; class Magnoliopsida; order Asterales; family Asteraceae; genus Rutidosis; species Rutidosis leptorrhynchoides. The sequence continues at coordinate 41,428,160 of NC_092337.1, read as the reverse complement.
GTCAGCTTTCAAATTTGGCCACCAATAAAAACACTTCAAATCTTGGTACATTTTACCTTATCTAGGATGAATTGAGTAACTCGACTTGTGTGCTTCCTCCAACACTAGTTCTCTCAATCCACTAAACTTTGGTACTCAGATTTGGTTAGCAAAATATCGTGTTCCATCTTCTTTGATGTCAAACTTCTTATCCATTTGTGACAACCCAGAAATTTTTGACCAAATTTAAACTTTATCTTTAAATGATTTATTGTTTTCGACACGATAAGCAAAGTCTGTAATGTTGAGTCACGAAAGTTTTGGAACTATATTCACGTAATCAATTATTCTTTGACTGTTCTCGAAGATTCACAAAGAATATATATATATATATATATATATAACTTAATGTGCATATATATATATATATATATATATATATATATATATATATATATATATATATATATATATATATATATATATATGATTTCAAGTTATTTAGTAAACGATAGTAACATTCGATTATTGATTCGATTGATATTTAGATAAGTTAACTAAAACGTTTAAGATGAACCAGCAAAACACTAATTTGCTACAGTATTTTCGAATTGCTACAGTACCCGAAAAGCTACAGTGTTTTCGAAAATCACTATTTGCTACAGTAACTTTGCTACAGTAAAACACTATTTTAAAATGAAAATGTATATATGTATATAATACGAGACGATGATTTATAAAAGCAAATAACCAAAACACTTAATTGATTAAAGCTACACTTCAAGTGACATAGTTTATCAATGATTAAGTTTAATTTTTGATAAAGGTACACGTCGCGTAACGAAAAGTACTAGTTTTCTCAGCATACGAAAAGACGTTCGAAAAACCGGAACCGGGACATGAGTCGAGTGACGACATACGACTTAACGGAATGAAAATTGCAAGACACCTATGCACGAGAATATAATATAATATATAATTAATTAATTTAAATTATATATATTATATTAATATTTAAATATGTCGACAAACTAGAAGTTAAACGAATGTGAGCTGGATCAGAGGGCCATGCGATCGCATGGCCATGATGCCCAAAAACCATGCGATCGCATGGAGGGCTGGGACAGGCCAAGTGCTATAAATTCGATCGAATTCTTTGTTTTGTTTGCTCATTCACTCCTCTCTATCTCCGTATATATATTTATTATTATTATTATTATTATTATTATTATTATTATTATTATTATTATTATTATTATTATTATTATTAAGATTAATATTATTATTATTAATCTTATTATTATTATTAGTAGTATTATACATAAAATATTACGACAAGGTTATGAGTGTGTCACTTTCAAAATGGGTTTTCGAGTGGGATAGAGATAAGGAAACTATGGGTTATAGCTATGGAGGTTATGGGTATTGTTCACAAGTCAAACCTAGTGTTTATCATCTCCGGTGCGTTTACGTACTTTCCTGCAATATTAAATCACAATATTGATACGTGAGCATTCATATCTTATCTTTTATATATTAATTGTGCATCCATGTCTAGTGCTCGAGTATATATATATTTATGCATGCTTGTATGCTAAATTTTGTCGTTAAACAGTTTATAATTAATCACGAATTAAATACATATATTACTGGTAAAAGGTATATGATATACATGTTTTTGGAAAGCTGACGAAAAATCAATAACTTTTCATTTAGAAATCGAATAATTTCGATGAACGAATTAAAAGATATGGTCAACTGAATTATGATTGACGTTAATTGGAATTGCTTTTGAATCTGCAATTAATATTTAAACAACTTGTTTGTAAGATTGATAAATTGGATTTTTGAATATTACTAACCGAGTAAATGAATCCTTATATAAGGGACGTCTCGTTTTGTTGAACTATAGTCAAAATTGACTTTTTGAAACGACTTTGGATAACTTTTGTATGTTGATCTCGAGCATTATAATTGTGACCTGACCTAGCTTGATAGACATTTATTGACCAACATATGTTCTCTAGGTTGAGATCTACGATTATTTGGTATTCCGAGTTTCGGTCACATTTCGGTGAACGACTTTATGTGCTGCTAAAGTGAGTTTCATTTGCTCCCTTTTTAATTGCTTTTGCAATCTATATTATTGGGCTGAGAATACATGATACAAGTACATACTAAATTCTACACCGAGTTTGAACCGAAAATCCCTTAGCTTTGGTAACTAGTAACTGCCGGTTATAAGAACTGGTGGGTGCGAGTAGTTATATATGGATCCATAGGGCTTGACATTCCCGTCTATTCCAGGTATAGAAACTCTAGCCTGAACTATAAAACAGACGCATACTATTTGAGTTTAGTACACGTTGGTTTGCGTGTATTGTACATGTTGGTTGCATGTATGTTAAAACAGGGGTAGTTATTATATAGACGTTAAAGTTTAGTTACTAGGATGCTCAATCTTGTAGAATATTTTGATAAACGTTTCTGGATGAAACAACTGAAATCTTGTGATCCACCTTTATATACAGATTATACGAAACATTAAAACTCTGAACTCACCAACCTTTGTGTTGACACTTGTTAGCATGTTTATTCTCAGGTTCTCTAGAAGTCTTCCGCTGTTTGCTTATATGTTATACAAGATATGTGCATGGAGTCATACATGCTTTATTCGAGAAAACGTTGAATTCACAAATCATCACCATCTATCTTATTTTGACTGCATTGTCAACAGAAGTATTATTGTAAACTATTTTATTACGGTGATTGTCTATATGTAGAAATCATCAGATGTAGAAAACCTTTGATTTAAATATTCATTTATGGTGTGCCTTTTCAAAAGAATGCAATGTTTACAAAACGTATCATATAGAGGTCAAATACCTCGCAATGAAATCGATGAATGACGTGTTCGTCCAAGTGGATTTTGGAGCGATCGTCACACCATTCCTTTAATAATTTCAACATCGACGTCCCCTTGCTTCACGGCCTCCTGTTGTGCTTAGCGGATCTGTGATGTGAGATCCGTACGGACAACTATGTTAAGCGCTTTAATCCTGAGAGGTTCTCTCTCTCACTTATGCACAACCTTCGCTTGACATAATGGTATTGAAGCTCACAATTTGATCGTTAAGTAATTCCGTCCAACATCGTCATCTCGTGTCGAGCTGTTTCCGTTCAATTATGTGTTGTAAGCTCTTACAGTCAGTGAAGGTAGTAAACTTGGTTTCGTACAAGTAGTGTCTCCACTTTTTGAGTGTAAATATTACAACTCCTACTTCAAGGTCGTGCGTAGCGTAGTTCTGTTCGTGAATCTTCCATGCTCTTGGAGTTCGCCAATACGTCATTCATAAACAAAATGATGAATTTGTTTAAGTTATGGCCTACACACACGGTTCATGAGATTCATGGACACTGTCGGTGTGTTCGTTAAACCAAACGGCATCACTGTAACTTCATGATGTCCTTAGCGTGTTTAAAACACCGTCTTCGGGACATCAGCTTCTTTAACTCTCTATCGGTGATATCCGGATCTCAAATCAATCTTCGAATAACAACTAGATCACTGTAGTTGATCAACCAAGTAATCAATCCTCGGTAGCGGATATCGATTCTTGATCGTCAACTTGTTCAATTCTCTATAGTCATTACATAGTCTCATCGGCCCATCCTTCTTCTTTATAAACAGTGCAGGAACTTCAATTCTAAGGTATATGACCATGTGGTTGCCTTCTTTCACTTTCCACAGATCAACACATTATGATCATTATGTTATCCACCATTGGGGCTCTTCCACACAAAATAAAAGAAACGTTATAGAAATAGACTAACAATGTGTAGCAGTGCATAGTAATAAGTGGTGAATCGTAGGGATTTCCGTAGTGATGAACAATACTTAGTAGTGATAAGCAACAGTAGGTAGCATTACGCAATAACTAGTAATGACAAACGGCAACGAGTAGTGATTGATATTGACCAGGAGTTATAGTGATTATCAATGATCGATAGTAATGAACTGTAGTATGAAATGATGGGTATGTTCAAAATATGTCCACTAATGATAGGTAGTGACAAGTGGGGTTATTAGCGATGAGTTGCAGTATAGATATGTGTTATCAATAGATCGTCAGAGACTATTATGTTCATTTTGTAAGCAATGTATATTAGAATAATTTTATTTGACTAGCCTCATATCCCTTATGCCATGCTGTCGGGACTTCCATATAAGTCACCGTAATGTAATCCCAGTCATTACATTACGCTGACTCATACTTTCATTCTGGCATCACTTCACAAGTTTAGATTAGCAAAACACCACAGCTAGTCCATTGTATGTAGCGAGAATCTATGTGCACTTTTACCAATCGAAGGAAATACTAAATTAAAAATTTGAGGTGATAGCGTTATCGGCCTCGAAAAACTACTGAATTTGGACACAAAATTCACATTAAATAAAAAAATCGTCAAAGTTCCTTATATTTTAAATAAGTACTGAAATATTTCATAATTACAGTCGGGTGTGTTTTAAATCACTACGACTTTTCTGCAAACGTTTGGGTCGGATACCTGAATATGTTATGAATGACATCATTACGAAACCTTTGACGATTATTTCAAAACAGACAGAGCTGTACTTATTTTTATTTAAAAAGAAATTTTCAGAAGTTGATTGTACACTATATTTTACCAATTTGTAATGAAAGTGTATGAAACAAGTGCTTTAGTTTTAAATTAACGTTGGTGTAAATGTTCACATGACATAGCTTTAGTGTAAATAAATAATAGTAGTGGTAAGAACGTCTTCGATGGAACTCACGCATCGATTTAATATGAAGAAATAGCATTCAATATATGGAAGTACAATAAAAGGTCTCAAAGCGGTAGAATATGTCTCGCAAAACAAATGACAAAAACACGTCTGCTAGTCATAACACGAAACAAGATGTCATAGATCATGCATGATAAAATTAACTCTCTATCAATCGGATTCATCCTTATCCAGAAATTTCCGCTCTAAACGGAGAATACTCGGCCCAACACACCCTTAAAAGGTGGCCAACTCGTCATGTAGGTCAGCATACTTTTCGCTAAGGTGTTCATAGTCTTCTTGGATAGCTGCAGCGGCCTTTCGCTCTTCTTCTAACACAGAAACTCTAGCTACCAAACTCCTAACAATCTTCTTTAATTCTTGAATTTCATCAGTAGGGGCTGATGAAGGCCTCGCAACATTGGTAGTTGATATATTAGAACGGTGACGAACAACACGAGGTAGCGAAGTGCTCGAGCCATAGTAACGCGTAGCATCAGTGTCATGAGAGCTAAATCCAATCTTACACTTACGGGGATTCTCAGGGAGTGGTAATACGCGGGATCCAGTAAGTGTAGTGAAATGTCCTGTTCATATTGATTATAAACGTTTCATATTAATTGATTTCGTTGCGAGGTTTTGACCTCTATATGAGACGTTTTTCAAAGACTGCATTCATTTTTAAAACAACCATAACCTTTATTTTATCAATAAAGGTTTTAAAAACATTACGTAGATTATCAAATAATGATAATCTAAAATATACTGTTTACACACGACCATTACATAATGGTTTACAATAGAAATATATTACATCGACATATGTTTCTTGAATGCAGTTTTTACACAATATCATACAAACATGGATTCCAAATCTTGTCCTTATTTTAGTATGCAACAGCGGAAGCTCTTAATATTCACCTGAGAATAAACATGCTTTAAACGTCAACAAAAATGTTGGTGAGTTATAGGTTTAACCTATATATATCAAATCGTAACAATAAACCACAAGATTTCATATTTCAATACGCATCCCATACATAGAGATAAAAATCATTCATATGGTGAACACCTGGTAACCGACATTAACAAGATGCATATATAAGAATATCCCCATCATTCCGGGATACCCTTCGGATATGATATAAATTTCGAAGTACTAAAGCATCCGGTACTTTGGATGGGGTTTGTTAGGCCCAATAGATCTATCTTTAGGATTCGCGTCAATTAGGGTGTCTGTTCCCTAATTCTTAGATTACCAGACTTAATAAAAAGGGGCATATTTGATTTCGATAATTCAACCATAGAATGTAGTTTCATGTACTTGTGTCTATTTTGTAAATCATTTATAAAACCTGCATGTATTCTCATCCCAAAAATATTAGATTTTAAAAGTGGGACTATAACTCACTTTCACAGATATTTCCTTCCTCGGAAATAAGATTTGGGCACGGATCGATTCACGAACCTATACAAATATGTACATATATATCAAAGTATGATCAAAATATAATTACAACCATTTTTATTATGTTTTAAATATTTAAGTGTATTAAGTCAGCTGTCCTCGTTAGTAACCTACAACTAGTTGTCCACAGTTAGATGTACAGAAATAAATCAATATATATTATCTTGAATCAATCCACAACCCAGTGTATACACGTCTCAGGCTAGATCACAACTCAAAGTATATATATTTTTGGAATCAACCTCAACCCTGTATAGCTAACTCCAACATTACTGCATATAGTGTGTCTATGGTTGTTCCAAATAATATATATACATGGGTCGATATGATATGTCAAAACATTTGCATACGTGTCTATGGTATCCTAAGATTACATAATATATTAGAATACATGTATAATACAATATAAGTTAGCTAGGATATGATTTGTATAGATTTGTTAAACATTTCCCGTAGCTAAAAAGATCAAAAATATCCAATCTTGTTTTACCCATAACTTCTTCATTTTAAATCCGTTTTGAGTGAATCAAATTGCTATGGTTTCATATTGAACTCTATTTTATGAATCTAAACAGAAAGGGTATAGGTTTATAGTCGGAAATATAAGTTAAAAGTTATTTTTGTAAAGGTATTCATTTCAGTCGAAAGAACGACGTCTAGATGACCATTTTAGAAAACATACTTTCACTTTGAGTTTAACCTTGATTTTTGGATATAGTTTCATGTTCATATGAAAAATCATTTTTCCAGAAGAACAACTTTTAAATCAAAGTTTATCATAGATTTTAATTATCTAAACCAAAATAGCCCCCGGTTTTACTATGACGGTGTATATCCGATTTTATGGTGTTCATCGTGTTTCCAGGTTTTAAATCATTAAGTTAGCATATCATATAGATATAGAACATGTGTTTAGTTGATTTTAAAAGTCAAGTTAGAAGGATTAACTTTTGTTTGCGAACAAGTTTAGAATTAACTAAACTATGTTCTAGTGATTACAAGTTTAAACCTTCGAATACGATAGCTTTATATGTATGAATCGAATGATGTTATGAATATCATTACTACCTCAAGTTTTCTGTATAAAACTACTAGAAATGAGAAAAATGGATCTAGCTTCAAAGGATCCTTGGATGGCTTGAAAGTTCTTGAAGCAGAATCATGACACGAAAACAGTTCAAGTAAGATTTTCACTCGAAATAAGATTGTTATAGTTGTAGAAATTGAATCAAAGTTTGAATATGAATATTACCTTGAATTAAAAAGATAACCTAATGTAAATAACAAAGGTTCCTTGATCTTAGATGATTACTTGGAATGGATTAGAAAGCTTGGAAGTAGACTTGCAAACTTGGAAGTATTCTTGATTTTTATGAAACTATACTTATGGAATTTATGAAGAACACTTAGAACTTGAAGATGGAACTTGAGAGAGATCAATTAGATGAAGAAAATTGAGAAATGAAAGTGTTTGTAGGTGTTTTTGGTCGTTGGTATATGGATTAGATATAAAGGATATGTAATTTTGTTTTCATGTAAATAAGTCATGAATGATTACTAATATTTTTGTAATTTTAAGAGATATTTCATGCTAGTTGCCAAATGATGGTTCCCACATGTGTTAGGTGACTCACATAGGATGCTAAGAGCTGATAATTGGAGTGTATATACCAATAGTACGTGCATCTAAAAGCTGTGTATTCTATGAGTACGAATACGGGTGCATACGAGTAGAATTGTTGATGAAACTGAACGAGGATGTAATTGTAAGCATTTTTGTTAAGTAGAAGTATTTTGATAAGTGTCTTGAAGTCTTTCAAAAGTGTATGAATACATATTAAAACACTACATGTATATACATTTTAACTGAGTCGTTAAGTCATCGTTAGTCGTTACATGTAAATGTTGTTTTGAAACCATTAGGTTAACAATCTTGTTAAATGTTGTTAACCCATTGTTTATTGTATCAAATGAGATGTTAAATTGTTACATTATCATGAAATTATGATATATAATATATCTTAGTATGATACATATACAGTTAAATGTCGTTACAACGATAATCGTTACATATATGACTCGTTTCGAAATCATTAAGTTAGTAGTCTTATTTTTACATATGTATTTCATTGTTAATACACTTAATGATATATTTACTTATCATTTAACATAATTAACCAAGTGTATCAATATCTTAATATGATTCATATGTACTTAGTAAGACGTTGATATAACGATAATCGTTATATATAACGTTTTCGAGTTTCTTAAATTCAATAGTCTCATTTTTATGTATATAACTCATTGTTAAAATACCTGATGAGATACTTACTTATCATAATCTCATGTAAACCATATATATATGTCTATATACCACAACATGTAGTTTTTACAATTTTGTAAAGTTCGTGAATCGCCGGTCAACTTGGGTGATCAATTGTCTATATGAAACTTATTTCATTTAATCAAGTCTTAACAAGTTTGATTGCTTAACACGTTGGAAACATTTAGTCATGTAAATATCAATCTCAATTAATATATATAAACAAGGAAAATTTTGGGTCACTACAGTACCTACCCGTTAAATAAATTCCGTCCCGAAATTTTAAGCTGTTGAAGGTGTTGACGAATCTTCTGGAAATAGATGCGGGTATTTCTTCTTCATCTGATCTTCATGCTCCCAGGTGAACTCGGGTCCTCTACGAGCATTCCATCGAACCTTAACAATTGGTATCTTGTTTTGCTTAAGTCTCTTAACCTCACGATCCATTATTTCGACGGGTTCTTCAATGAATTGAAGTTTTTCATTGATTTGGATTTCGTCCAATGGAATAGTGAGATCTTCTTTAGCAAAACATTTCTTCAAATTCGAGACGTGGAAAGTGTTATGTACAGCCGCGAGTTGTTGAGGTAGCTCCAGTTGGTAAGCTACTGGTCTGACACGATCTATAATCTTGAATGGTCCAATGTACCTTGGATTTAGTTTCCCCCGTTTACCAAATCGAACAACACCTTTCCAAGGTGAAACCTTAAGCATGACTATTTCTCTAATTTCAAACTCTATATCTTTTCTTTTACTGTCCGCGTAGCTCTTTTGTCGACTCTGGGAGGTTTTCAATCGTTGTTGAATTTGGATGATCTTCTCGGTGGTTTCTTGTATTATCTCTGGACCCGTAATCTGTCTATCCCCTACTTCATTCCAACAAATCAGAGACCTGCAATTTCTACCATAAAGTGCCTCAAATGGCGCCATCTCAATACTAGAATGATAACTGTTGTTGTAGGAAAATTCTGCTAATGGTAGGTGTCGATCCCAACTGTTTCCGAAATCAATAACACATGCTCGTAGCATGTCTTCAAGCGTTTGTATCATCCTTTCGTTCTGCCCATCAGTTTGTGGATGATAGGCAGTACTCATGTCTAGACGAGTCCCCAATGCTTGTTGCAACGTCTGCCAGAACCTTGAAACAAATCTACCATCCCTATCAGAGATAATAGAGACGGGTATTCCATGTCTGGAGACAACCTCCTTCAAATACAATCGCGCCAACTTCTCTATTTTGTCATCTTCTCTCATTGTTAGGAAGTGTGATGACTTGGTGAGACGATCAACTATTACCCAAATAGTATCATAACCACTTGCAGTCCTTGGCAATTTAGTAATGAAATCCATGGTAATATTTTTCCATTTCCATTCCGGGATTTCAGGTTGTTGTAGTAGACCTGATGGTTTTTGATGTTCAGTTTTGACCTTAGAACACGTCAAACATTCTCCTACATATTTAGCAATATCGGCTTTCATACCCGGCCACCAAAAGTGTTTCTTGAGATCTTTATACATCTTCCCCGCTCCGGAATGTATTGAATATCTGGTTTTATGTGCTTCTTTAAGTACAATTTCTCTCACATCTCCAAACCTTGGTACCCAAATTCTATCAGCCCTATATCGGGTTCCGTCTTCCCGAATATTAATATGTTTATCTGATCCTTTGGGTATCTCATTCTTCAACTTTCCTTCTTTTACAACCCCATGTTGCGCCTCCTTTATTTGAGTAGTAAGGTTAGTACGAATAATTATATTCATAGCTTTTACCCGTATAGGTTCTCTGTCCTTTCTACTCAAAGCGTCGGCTACCACATTCGCCTTCCCTGGGTGGTATCGAATCTCAAAATCATAATCATTCAACAGTTCAATCCACATGCGTTGTCTCATATTCAGTTGCTTCTGATTAAATATATGTTGGAGGCTTTTGTGGTCGGTATATATAATACTTTTGACTCCATATAAATAATGCCTCCAAGTCTTTAATGCAAAAACAACAGCACCCAATTCCAAATCGTGAGTTGTATAATTTTGCTCGTGAATCTTCAATTGTCTAGACGCATAAGCAATCACCTTCGTTCGTTGCATTAATACACAACCGAGACCTTGCTTTGATGCGTCACAATAAATCACAAAATCATCATTCCCTTCAGGCAATGACAATATAGGTGCCGTAGTTAGCTTTTTCTTTAATAACTGAAACGCCTTCTCTTGTTCATCCTTCCATTCAAATTTCTTCTCTTTATGCGTTAATGCAGTCAAGGGTTTTGCTATTTTGGAGAAATCTTGGATGAATCTTCTGTAGTAACCAGCCAATCCTAAAAATTGACGTATATGCTTCGGAGTTTTTGGGGTTTCCCACTTTTCAACGGTTTCGATCTTTGCTGGGTCCACCTGGATACCTTCTTTGTTCACTATGTGACCAAGGAATTGAACTTCTTCCAACCAAAATGCACACTTTGAAAACTTTGCGTACAGTTTTTCTTTCCTCAATACTTCTAGCACTTTTCTCAAATGTTCTTCGTGCTCTTGATCCTTCTTTGAGTAAATAAGTATGTCATCGATGAAAACAATGATAAACTTGTCAAGATATGGCCCACACACTCGGTTCATAAGGTCCATGAACACAGCTGGTGCGTTAGTCAATCCAAACGGCATAACCATAAACTCGTAATGATCATAACGCGTCCTAAAAGCAGTTTTTGGAATATCATCCTCCTTTACTCGCATTTGATGATATCCAGAACGTAAATCGATTTTCGAATAAACCGTCGAGCCTTGTAGTTGATCAAATAAGTCGTCAATTCTCAGCAGTAGATAACGGTTTTTGATGGTAAGTTTATTCAACTCTCTGTAGTCAATACACAACCTAAATGTACCATCCTTCTTCTTGACAAACAAAACAGGAGCTCCCCATGGTGATGTGCTTGGTCGAATGAAACCACGTTATAATAGTTCTTGCAGTTGGCTTTGTAATTCTTTCATCTTGTTGGGTGCGAGTCTGTAAGGAGCACGAGCTATTGGTGCAGCTCCTGGTACAAGATCTATTTGAAATTCAACAGATCGATGTGGAGGTAGTCCCGGTAATTCTTTCGGAAATACATCAGGAAATTCTTTTGTGACGGGAACATCATTGATGCTCTTTTCTTCAGTTTGTACTTTCTCGACATGTGCTAGAACAGCATAGCAACCTTTTCTTATTAGTTTTTGTGCCTTCAAATTACTAATAAGATGTAGCTTCGTGTTGCCCTTTTCTCCATACACCATTAAGGGTTCTCCTTCTTCTCGTACAATGCGAATTGCATTTTTGTAACTTACGATCTCTGCTTTCATCTCCTTCAGCCAGTCCATGCCAACTATTACATCAAAACTCCCTAACTCTATTGGTATCAAATCAATCTTAAATATTTCGCTACCCAGTTTAATTTCTCGATTCCGGCATATATAATCTGCTGAAATTAATTTACCGTTTGCTAATTCGAGTAAAAATTTACTATCCAACGGCGTCAATGGACAACTTAATTTAGCACAAAAATCTCTACTCATATAGCTTCTATCCGCACCCGAATCAAATAAAACGTAAGCAGATTTATTGTCAATAAGAAACGTACCCGTAACAAGCTCCGGTTCTTCCTGTGCCTCTGCCGCATTAATATTGAAAACTCTTCCGCGGCCTTGTCCATTCGTGTTCTCTTGGTTTGGGCAATTTCTAATAATGTGGCCCGGTTTTCCACATTTATAACAAACTACATTGGCATAACTTGCTCCGACACTACTTGCTCTGCCATTACTCGTTCCGACACCATTTGTTCCTTTCGTTCTGTTAACCCTGGTCCGTAGACCTCACACCCGCGCTATGACCATTTCTTTTACACTTGTTACAAAATTTGGTACAGAACCCCGAGTGATACTTTTCACACCTTTGGCATAGCTGCTTCTGATTGTTGTTGTTGTTGTTGCGGTTGTTATTGTTGTTGGGATGATTGTTGTAGTTGTTGTTGTTGTTGTTGTTGTTGTTGTTGTTGTTGTTGTTGTGCCGTTTGTTGTAGTTGCGATTGTTGGGATAGTTGTTGTTGTTGTTTTGGTGACTCTTATCAGCATTTTCCTCCCACTTTCTTTTGACTAACTTCACGTTGGCCTCTTCGGCCGCCTGTTCTTTAATTCTTCCCTCAATCTGGTTCACTAGTTTATGAGCCATTCTACATGCCTTTTGTATGGAGGCAGGCTCGTGTGAACTTATATCTTCTTGGATTCTCTCCGGTAACCCTTTCACAAACGCGTCGATCTTCTCTTCCTCATCTTCAAACACTCTCGGACACAATAGGCACAATTCTGTGAATCGTCTTTCGTACGAAGTAATATCGAATCCCTGTGCTCGTAACCCTCTAAGTTCTGACTTGAGCTTATTGACCTCGATTCTGGGACGGTACTTCTCGTTCATCAAGTGCTTGAATGCTGACCACGGTAGCACGTAAGCAGCATCTTGTCCCACTTGCTCTAGATAGGTATTCCACTATGTTAACGCAATACATGTGAAGGTATGCGTAGCGTACTTTACTTTATCTCCTTCAGCACACTTACTTATGGCAAACACCGATTCAACTTTCTCGGTCCACCATTTCAATCCGATTGGTCCTTCGGTCCCATCAAATTCTGAAGGTTTGCAGGCAGTGAATTCCTTGTAGGAGCATCCTACACGATTTCTTGCGCCGTTAGCTGTATTGCTAGATTCAGAGTTATTGTTGGTATGTAGCGTGGCTTGTACTGCAGCTATGTTTCAAGCAAGAAAGGCACGAAATTCCTCTTCGCTCATATTCAAGGTGTGTCGAGTAGTCGGTGCCATTTTCTTCAAAATAGTCAAATGAAACAATTTAATCATACAGAATATTAAGAGTAGTCAATAGTATCTCGTAGCATAATATGAACTCATTTATAAAAGCTTTTTCTTCATATTAGCGTTTTATAAGTTTAAATTCGGGTACTACCTACCCGTTAAGTTCATACTTAGTAGCTAATATACAATTCAACTACTACAATTCCATATGAAAAACTGATTATAATAATATATCACATACAAATATTCTTCAAACTTACAACTTCGCTATATTACATATAACATGAAATATAGTACACTATGATACAAGACAGTTTTGAAGATAAATCTAGTTAATACGCAAGTTGTTCAGCAAAGGAAATAAAGACACGTAATTCATAAGTCCAGAAACACGTCATGCATTCTGGTTTTACTAAGACGACTTCCCATCCTTGGTCTTGTGGAAAATAACCGTTATGACCATTGGCTAGGCAGCATGTTGTAATGTCGTCAAAAGGACGAGGGTTTCGTAATGTCCAACAGCCCCGTAATAATCTAAAAACCTTGTTTCTCACCCCAAATACTGAATCCGTCACTTGTGGGAAGGTTTTATTTAAAAGTTGCAATCCAATGTTCTTTTTCTCACTTTGGTAAGAAGCGAACATCACTAACCCGTAAGCATAACATGCTTCTTTATGTTGCATGTTAGAAGCTCTTTCTAATTCACGAAATCCTATGTTGGGATATGTTGAGTCAAAATAGGTTCTTAACCCGTAGCGTAAAATTGCATTTGGGTTCCCCGCATTTAACGCTTTAAAGAAAACACGGCGTAACTTACGGTCTCCCCAATGTGATATACCCCACCTATCAAAGGAAAGCCTTTTATAAACTAAGACATTTCTGGAAAGTCTTTCAAATGTTTGACAAGTTAATTTTGCCATAACTAAATGTGCTGATGAATTCTGATCGACTCTAGACAAGATTTCCTCAATCATATCCTCTGGTAGGTCTTCTAAAATATTCGGTTGTCTACCCTTAACGTCCATTTTGTTTTTATACTGTAAAATAGACAAGGATTAGATTCGTAAAAGATAATTAACAAAAAATACAAGCAATATTTACATAGAACATAAAAGTACAAGCACACTACAATACATATAATACACAACATGATTACAACCTTCTAATCTGAATCACTGGTTTCTTCTTCTTCGGACTTGGTTCTTTTTCCTAATCTTCTAGGGATATATGATGTTCCTCTAATACGAGTCATCATTTTCCACATTGGTTTAGAAAAACTTGGTGGTTTAGAGGTTCCCGGGTTATTGTCACGATATTGAAAATACGGGTGTTGACGGTACATATAAAGTTCATCGGGGTCGGAATCAGATTTCTCTATTTTGATGCCTTTTCCCTTATTATTTTCTTTTGCCTCATTAAATTGGGTCGGGGTAATTTCTATAACATCATCGGAATCCTCATCAGGATCCGATTCATCGGAAAATTGGTAATTTTCCCAATATTTTGCTTCCTTAGCAGAAACGCCATTGACCATTATTAACTTTGGTCCATTGGTTGAGGATTTTCTTTTATTTGACCAGTTTTCTGTGGTTCCTACTATTCCCCCTCCGAAACCTCTTCTTCTTCCGTTCCTCTTCTTCTGGTTCCTCTTCTTCCGGTTCCACTTCTTCCGGTTCCGTTTCCTCTTCTTCCGGTTCTTCGGGAACTTGTGAATCTTGCCAATATATATTCGACTATTCGTTATTATTAGGTGAGTCAATGGAATTTGTGCTAGAGGTAGACATCTATCACACAATATCAAATATGTTAAGAGATTAATATATCACATAATATTTACATGTTAATAATATATAGTTTTCAACAAAAATGTTAAGTAATCATCTTTAAAGAAAACACGGTCGAAGTCCAGACTCACTAATGCATCCTAACAAACTCGATAAGACACACTAATATAAATTTTCTGGTTCTCTAAGACCAACGCTCTGATACCAACTGAAATGTCCCGTTCATATTGATTATAAACGTTCCATATTAATTGATTTCGTTGCGAGGTTTTAACCTCTATATGAGACGTTTTTCAAAGACTGCATTCATTTTTAAAACAACCATAACCTTTATTTTATCAATAAAGGTTTTAAAAACATTACGTAGATTATCAAATAATGATAATCTAAAATATATTGTTTACACACGACCATTACATAATGATTTACAATAGAAATATATTACATCGACATATGTTTCTTGAATGCAGTTTTTACACAATTTCATACAAACATGGACTCCAAATCTTGTCCTTATTTTAGTATGCACCAGCGGAAGCTCTTAATATTCACCTGAGAATAAACATGCTTTAAACGTCAACAAAAATGTTGGTGAGTTATAGGTTTAACCTATATATATCAAATCGTAACAATAGACCACAAGATTTCATATTTCAATACGCATCCCATACATAGAGATAAAAATCATTCATATGGTGAACACCTGGTAACCGACATTAACAAGATGCATATATAAGAATATCCCCATCATTCCGGGACACCCTTCGGATATGATATAAATTTCGAAGTACTAAAGCATCTGGTACTTTGGATGGGGTTTGTTAGGCCCAATAGATCTATCTTTAGGATTCGCGTCAATTAGGGTGTCTGTTCCCTAATTCTTAGATTACCAGACTTAATAAAAAGGGGCATATTCGATTTAGATAATTCAACCATAGAATGTAGTTTCACGTACTTGTGTCTATTTTATAAATCATTTATAAAACCTGCATTTTTCTCATCCCAAAAATATTAGATTTTAAAAGTGGGACTATAACTCACTTTCACAGATATTTCCTTCCTCGGAAATAAGACTTGGCCACGGATCGATTCACGAACCTATACAAATATGTACATATATATCAAAGTATGATCAAAATATAATTACAACCATTTTTATTATGTTTTAAAGATTTGAGTGTATTAAGTCAGCTGTCCTCGTTAGTAACCTAAAACTAGTTGTCCACAGTTAGATGTACAGAAATAAATCGATATATATTATCTTGAATCAATCCACGACCCAGTGTATACACGTCTCAGGCTAGATCACAACTTAAAGTATATATATTTTTGAAATCAACCTCAACCCTGTATAGCTAACTCCAACATTACTGCATATAGAGTGTCTATGGTTGTTCCAAATAATATGTATACATGGGTCGATATGATATGTTAAAACATTTGCATACGTGTCTATGGCATCCCAATATTACATAATATATTAGAATACATGTATAATACAATATAAGTTAGCTAGGATATGATTTGTATAGATTTGTTAAACATTTCCAGTAGCTAAAAAGATCAAAAATATCCAATCTTGTTTTACCCATAACTTCTTCATTTTAAATCCATTTTGATTGAATCAAATTGCTATGGTTTCATATTGAACTCTATTTTATGAATCTAAAGAGTATAGGTTTATAGTCAAAAATATAAGTTACAAGTCGTTTTTGTAAAGGTAGTCATTTCAGTCGAAAGAACGACGTCTAGATGACCATTTTAGAAAACATACTTCCACTTTGAGTTTAACCTTGATTTTTGGATATAGTTTCATGTTCATATGAAAAATCATTTTCTCAGAAGAACAACTTTTAAATCAAAGTTTATCATAGATTTTAATTATCCAAACCAAAACAGCCCCCGGTTTTACTATGACGGCGTATATCCGATTTTATGGTGTTCATCGTGTTTCCAGGTTTTAAATCATTAAGTTAGCATATCATATAGATATAGAACATGTGTTTAGTTGATTTTAAAAGTCAAGTTAGAAGGATTAACTTTTGTTTGCGAACAAGTTTAGAATTAACTAAACTATGTTCTAGTGATTACAAGTTTAAACCTTCGAATAAGATAGTTTTATATGTATGAATCGAATGATGTTATGAACATCATTACTACCTCAAGTTTTCTGGATAAAACTACTGGAAATGAGAAAAATGGATCTAGCTTCAAAGGATCCTTGGATGGCTTGAAAGTTCTTGAAGCAGAATCATGACACGAAAACAGTTCAAGTAAGATTTTCACTCGAAATAAGATTGTTATAGTTGTAGAAATTGAATCAAAGTTTGAATATGAATATTACCTTGAATTATAAAGATAACCTACTGTAAATAAAAAAGGTTCCTTGATCTTAGATGATTACTTGGAATGGATTAGAAAGCTTGGAAGTAGACTTGCAAACTTGGAAGTATTCTTGATTTTTATGAAACTATACTTTTGGAATTTATGAAGAACACTTAGAACTTGAAGATGGAACTTGAGAGAGATCAATTAGATGAAGAAAATTGAAGGATGAAAGTGTTTGTAGGTGTTTTTGGTCGTTGGTATATGGATTTGATATAAAGGATATGTAATTTTGTTTTCATGTAAATAAGTCATGAATGATTACTAATATTTTTGTAATTTTATGAGATATTTCATGCTACTTTCCAAATGATGGTTCCCACATGTTTTAGGTGACTCACATGGGCTGCTAAGAGCTGATCATTGGAGTGTATATACCAATAGTACATACATCTAAAAGCTGTGTATTGTATGAGTACGAATACGGGTTCATACGAGTAGAATTGTTGATGAAACTGAACGAGGATGTAATTGCAAGCATTTTTGTTAAGTAGAAGTATTTTGATAAGTGTCTTGAAGTCTTTCAAAAGTGTATGAATACATATTAAAACACTACATGTATATACATTTTAACTGAGTCGTTAAGTCATCGTTAGTCGTTACATGTAAATGTTGTTTTGAAACCTTTAGGTTAACGATCTTGTTAAATGTTGTTAACCCATTGTTTATTGTATCAAATGAGATGTTAAATTTTTACATTATCATGATATTATGATATATAATATATTTTAGTATGATATATATACAGTTAAATGTCGTTACAACGATAATCGTTACATATATGACTCGTTTCGAAATCATTAAGTTAGTAGTCTTATTTTTACATATGTATTTCATTGTTAATACACTTAATGATATATTTACTTATCATTTAACATAATTAACCAAGTGTATCAATATCTTAATATGATTCATATGTACTTAGTAAGACGTTGATATAACGATAATCGTTATATATAACGTTTTCGAGTTTCTTAAATTCAATAGTCTCATTTTTATGTATATAACTCATTGTTAAAATACCTAATGAGATACTTACTTATCATAATCTCATGTAAACCATATATATATGTCTATATTCCACAACATGTAGTTTTTACAATTTTGTAACGTTCGTGAATCGCCGGTCAACTTGGGTGATCAATTGTCTATATGAAACTTATTTTATTTAATCAAGTCTTAACAAGTTTGATTGCTTAACACGTTGGAAATATTTAGTCATGTAAATATCAATTTCAATTAATATATATAAACATGGAAAAGTTCGGGTCACTACATGTAGCAGGTGGAGTAATAGGTAGAATTGGATTTTGGGGTTGTAATTCGATATTAAGTAGTTTCTTAGGCTTTCCTTCCTCTTCGGAATCCTTTTCCTTCTCAGATTCCTTTTCTTCATCAGAATCTTCTTCATCCGCAGAATCCTCTTCTTCACCGGAATCCTCTCGGTCGAGATAAGAAATCAAAGGGTTATCCTCAGCATTGGAATCGTCCTCGTCCTCTTTGAGCTCAGGTTGTCCAACAGTCGCAAGCGATACCTCTTCATCCGTACATGGTGTAAGGGTACCCCGCGCACTCAAGGAAGTATCAGACTCAGGATCGGTATCACAAGCACTTAAGTAAATATCGTGAAGAAACTTCATCTGGTGACATCATAGGAGTACGCTCGCATTAGAACATCTATCATACGAAGATAGCAGATATATATATATATATATATATATATATATATATATATATATATATATATATATGATATACTAAGCAGACATAGAATCAAGTAAAGTAGCAAGTAGTGTAACTACAGCCTATGTAGCCTAACTGGTCTACGGGTACAGTCTAGACTCCAAAGACGTCCTAAAATTCGACGCTCTAATGCAGCCTAGTCCTAGGTAACCAACCTGGCTCTGATACCAACTGTGACACCCCGCCAAATTCCCATCTGACGGTGTGTTACACATAGGTCCCACGGTTCACAGTTATACCCTCTATATGAGACGTTTCAAAACAATCACATTTAATTTTATTAAAAACTTGACTTTCAAAACATTAGTCAACAAACTCAAAATAAGTAACACTATTGTGATCGTAACCACAAGCCAATAGTATTAAACATATGCAAAAGTTTAAATGCGATAGTAATAATTGTCTTTATTAAAATATGCTGACTCCTCGGCCAGTCCATAACATCAAACACAGTGAAAGCAAATACCTCTTAAAGAACTGAGAATACAAACACGCAAAAACAGATCAACAATAATGTTGGTGAATCCACAGGTTTAATAACTTAACAATGCCTGAAAAACAGTTATCAGAAAATAGTTTAATTCCATTGACCACAAGATTTTAATACGCACAACCCGAAGTTGTAAATTACTGCATAATTCCTGAGCACCTGAATACTAACAATGACTAGAGTATAGAAACCACTACACTCCCCTTACCCCATAAATAAAATGTTTACACCTGTCCAAGTGTAATAAAAAGTTCAAAGTAAATGCGCCACGTTTAATAATGTTTGGGCGAGGTTTGTCTAACCTAACGGATCCGTCCATCTAAATTGTGCTTACCCGAAGGTAATAAAAGTATTCAAGCTAGGGGATTTTTCGGACATAGGTCAATATGCAATAAATAAGTACTCATGTCAATCATAAAAACATTTGAAAAATATAAGTAATAAGCGTGTATTCTCATCCCAGAAATAGTAAGTAAAAATGAGACTGTAGACTCACCTTTGAATAGCGCTTGAACAAACGTAAGCAAATAACTTGTATAGTTTATATCTGAGTAAAGCAACCTAAGTATACGTATATAGGTTGCTCATTATTTATGTCTTATAATATAGTAGTTTCATAGTGTAAGTTGTCTTATTGCTCGACTAGACTCGTTTCAAAGTAAAAGTCAACTAATTCATGCAAGTCAACCAAAGTCAAACCAAAGTCCAACTAAAAGTCAAACTTGGTCAAAGTGTTCAACTAAAGTCAACATCAGTAGGTTCATGTCAAATGTTGGTCAACATGTCAAACCTAAGTCAACTAACACGTTTCAGATCATAATTAGTCAAATACGCGATCAAAGTTTATTGTCTAGCATAACGTTCATGTACAAGTTGCAAAAAATGCACAATATCACATAGCACATAATACATGGTAGTATGACAAGCTTCAGATCTTAACTAGACATATAAAAGTTTCCAAAAAGAAATAGCAGAGTCTCATACAATACATATAAGTCGGGTTTCAGAATGGACGCATTTATGATTCACTAAATCAGTTTCTGACTGCGCACCAATCTCGTTTTGGCTATAACCGGAGCTAGAGACATGAAAATCAAGCTAGGTCAGTGGCTATGGTTCAAAGACAAATCAAATTACCATATATCCAAAATTTAGCTACTTTGGTATAGCCAATTAGTACAATTAATTCATTCAAGTTGGATGTTCTGTTTCAGCTCAAATCAGAAGTCACCGTAACTATGGCCTTAGTGTACATAATAGATCAGATTTCACAGCTTGACATAGACTAAACATAAGTCACATAACGTACAAAGTTTCATTATCCAAAAGGGAAAGGTCTCAAAAGGTCCACAACTCATTCTATAAGACTATAGGTGCATACGTTACAGATTTAGACTGATTTCAGGTTACCATTTCAATTCGCATATTACTCAAGTTTCACAAATCCAAATGATGCAAGGCATAGATGAAAAGGTAACTAAAACATATGAATTTTTCATAAATGTAAATACCTAAATCATTAACTCATGGAAAACGAATTAAAAAGTTAATTTCAAGATAACGAGCAAATCAGTTTTTCAAGAACGCTCAAACAAACATAACGTGAGCTATACAAATCATAATCGCATGATATCCTAGTGTATCTTGAGTGTTTTTAAGTCATATATACAATACTTAACATGTCATAACATAATTCACAAAGCAATTAACTCAGAAAATTCGGATTGATGGCAAGATCACAACAAAACTTCGATTTAACATAACTAGAGCATACGATAACAAAATCAATTGATTCTTGAGCCTAACGTATTAATTTTTAGATCTCTTTCCATCTCGATTATAATAATTTACGGAAAATATGTTCAACATATCAGTTCCATCAATATCAAATTCGGTTTTCACCCAAGACAGTCAATACGAACAAATCAACGATTAATAACACTTACAAGCGCGATGAATCGAGCAATTGACCAACATAATCTATAAAACTCTATCAAATCATAAATTTTAGATCTAGGGTTTGTAAAATTATACCTTTGATCACCAAACAAATCACACCTATGCGTAGAGAACGAAGAGAATTGCGTGTTCGAGGTTTAATCTAAAAATAAAAAATTGATGGTGTTGTGTGTGTTGGTGATCGACGAAACAAGGGAGGGGAGGGAGAAGAATGTCGACTAAAAATAGGGTGGTGAATGTTTTGATTAAATTAGGGCAATACTTATGCATTTATACTAATCCATAATATCACTAATTAGCAACTAAGCCCCTCAAGTATCCAAATTTCTAAAACATAAGGGGAGGTGAAATGTCCCGTTCATATCGATTATAAACGTTTTATATTAATTGATCTCTTTGCGAGGTTTTGACCTCTATATGAAACGTTTTTTAACGACTGCATTCGTTTTTAAAACAAACCATAACCTTTATAGATTATCAATGAAAGAACCCGTCCTAATCCATCTGGACGACGTCTTCAATAGTTGATCCCATTGCGAGGTTCTGACCTCTATATGCCATGAACGACTCCATGTAATATGAGCAAATGCACGGCGGAAGATTTCTCTCATACCTGAGAATAAACATGCTTTAAAGTGTCAACCAAAAGGTTGGTGAGTTCATAAGTTTATCATAAAACAGTAAAATTCATCATTTTAATAGACCACAAGATTTAAATCCTGCATGGTACAAATGGGCCCGAATCCTATACCCACATGTAATGTACATGCGATATCTTTTAAATACAGTACACATTTCTCGTGTACGAAACCATTTTAACAAATCTTTGTAGCCGTACACATATCTCGTGTACAAAATATCATACACATAACCTGTGTATAAAATCATTCTCTCGATATATAACATTCATTTCAATTGGTGGCAATTATCATGTCCACATAATTCAATGGTGGCAATTATCATGTCCACATAATTCAATGGTGGCAATTATCATGTCCACATAATTCAATAGTAATCCGCAGAACTTCTGTCTGCATAATAATTCATTCGAGGAATGTTTTGCTTGTGTCTATCTCGTCAAACATTTATAAAAGCATTTCATGTATTCGCAGTTCAAAATATATTTCAAAAGCATTTAATAAAGCAGTTATAAAAACAGCGCATGTATTCTCAGTCCCAAAAATATAAAGAGTAAAAGGGAGCAAATGAACTCACCATAATGTATTTTTTAGTAAAAATACATATTACGACATTGAACAAGTATAGGGTTGGCCTCGGATTCACGAACCTATATCATTTATATATATATTAACATACATAATTGAAATTGAACAAATTTAAGTATTATTCTCAGTGATATAATTATTATATTTAATAATTTATAGGTTTCCTTAGTAATTTAGTTAGATATATTTACTTTATTTATTTTAGATAGATAATTATTATTTATTATAAAAATACAAATGGAGTCATGTTATATCTATTAAATATATTTTGATATAGTTAATATTTATTTGTTATAATATTAATAATAGAAATAATATTAATAATAATGATGCTAATAATAATAATAATAATAATAATAATGATAATACTAATAATGATGTTAATATTGATAAAAATGATAATAATAATAAAATATATAAAATTTTTAATAATGATAGTAATAATAGTAATAAAATAATAACAATATAAATGTTAAATAAAAAAATGAAATTTTTTAATAAAGATAATAACTTTACTAAAAAAGGTTAAATTTTAATAAAATTATAGTTTTAATAATAATAATAATAATAACTTTGATAATTGGGGTTAAAAATGCTATTTTTAATAAAGATGATAATAATAATAATTCTAATAAGAATGATAATTTTTGTAAAAGTGATAATGATAATAATTCTTAATAATAACAATACCTACTAATGATAATCATATTGATAATAATAATAATAATATTATCGACAATAATACTTATGTTAATCATAATAATAATAATGATAATAATATTTATAAAAAAAATGATAGTAATCTTAATACTAATGATATTAATAATCATGTTAGTAGTATTAGGGATAATAACAGTTAATAATAATAATAATAACAACAACAACAACAATAACAACAACAACAACAACAACAACAACAACAACAACAACAATAATAATAATAATAATAATAATAATAATAATAATAATAATAATAATAATAATAATAATAATAATAATAATAATAATAATAATACCTAATATAAAGAGTACGCACCTTTTTTATCTATTAGGGTTCCCAGAAGCAGATCTAGATAACAGAGTAATATGCAGGAGAAGAAAAAAAAATATCACGGTCTAGGGTTCTTCGATTCCTCCCCAGACCAGTCGATCAAGCAATAATTTCCGATGTACAATAGATCTTCGGTTCATCATCATCATCTACGTTCAAGCTTCGACCAACACGAATAACAGGTCCTCAATATCGATCTTTATTGTATCAGATTCCTCATCATATCATCCTTCAACAATTGATCATGTAATCGATTCATTAATTAATCATATAAATAATTGGTTCAATGATATTCTATTTTTCTTCATCCATTTATATATATTCAGTATTTTTTTATTTTTTATTTTTTTTTAATTGAATAAGAGCAGTAATAAATTGTTTTCTTGAAGGATTTCAGTGATAATAGATTATAGTTAAATACCTATTTGTGGCTTTGATTATTAATTGCAGAAACAACGAATCAAAGGACAATTTGTGGCATGTTATTTGATTGAAGATCAATAAAGAAGTAGGAATTTGTGATTGGTTAAGTAGGAATTTATAGTAGTGTTCATGGATAGTCTTGTGAGTTTGTTGATGGTGATTTTTAGAGAAAGAGTATCGAACAGTAATGGGTTCTGTCAAACAATGCACCAAGTAGCAGTAGTCTTGTTCGGTTGGTATTGCATCAAACAAGAATAAACCGTAACATTTCCTTTGTAATTGCAGGCTGTTGAATGCAAGAAGAAACAGGATACGAGTAGTAGAAGTAGCTGTGGTTCCAGGAACTTCATCAGATGGAAACATGTTGTATTGCTATATGGTTGGTGTATGGTTGTAGAGTGATGGTTAAGGTGGTTGGTTGGGATAGAAAACAGATATGGTAGCCTGTTGTAGCAGTAGCAGGTAACATAATGGGTTGTAGATCTTTTGATAATTGTTTGGTTGAACGAGTATGTAAGTAATGTTTTCCATTTGTGATATATGTATGTAGTCGTATGTGTGTTGGTTTGATGGTTTGCAGGTGTAGTAATAGCAATTTAATAGCACAACGATGGTGCTTGGGTTGTGCTCGAGCTCGAATTAGAATGTACCAGACAGTATAGCTGCAGTATTAATTTCTTCAATTCTTGTTTGATTTCTCGAATAGTAGCAGAGGACTTATTGAGTGTATTTGAATAATAATTGCTGTGACAAAATTACTCAACTCTTGTATTGTTGTGAAGGTAGTGGTCGACAAGGTAATCAAATTAGAGAGGAAGGACATGAAGCAGCAAGAAAATAATAGAGTCTGTTGTCAATTGCTAGTTGGATTTTTGGATGTATTTGATTTAATTCGACTTTTTTTACAAGATTAGAGACAAAGAAGATCCTTGGATTGTGATGTTAAACAGAATATAGCTTTATCTATATTTTTATATGTATAATACAGTATTTTGGGTGTATATATATATATATTATATATATTCTATATATGTATTTGTATATGTATACTTGTATTTTATATATGCATATGTATTTACGTATATATCTGTATTTGCAACAATATATCGTTATATATATATATATATATGTATATATATATATATATGTATGTATATATATATATATATATATATATATATATATATATATATATATATATATATATATATATATATATATATTGTATTTTAATTATATAAAGAAACAAAATAATATTCATTATATAATCATTAGTATTTCATATTAATTCTATTAATAATATTGAAACTAACAATAATATTAATAATAATAATAATATCAAAATAATACTAATAAGAATGAGAATAATGACAAAAGTAATAATAATAATAATAATTTGAAATAAAGATGATAATAATAATCATATAAGTAATACTTAATAATGATATTACTAATAACATTTATATCAATATTAATATAATATCTAAACCTTATCTTGTAGTTACATTTATTTTTGACTAATTATTTATATAACATCTTATATCTTTTATACATTTTAACAATAAACACGTAGTACTAATCATGTATAGATATCATATAAATTTTTCAACTACTATAATTAATTAAGTTTTAATTATTAATTAGGTAAATATTTTATATATGTTAAAATAATTAATCTGAGAGTATAACATTTAATACGTTGTTAGTATTGATACATTATATATATATATATATATATATATATATATATATATATATATATATATATATATATATATATATATATATATATATATATATATATATATATATATATACATGCAGTCTACTTTTCTATATTTACATAAACAGTTTAAATAACATTAATATATTTACTATATAATTATTTATACGTATAGTATATATATATATACATCTCTATTTACAATTAAAGGTTCGTGAATCGTAGGGAATAGTCAAAGGTCAATTTGAACAGTTCAAAATTTACTAGACTCAACATTACATACTCTGCTTATCGTATCGAAATCATATAAAGATTAAGTTTAAATTTAGTCGGAAATTCCCGGGTCATCACAGTACCTACCCGTTAAAGAAATTTAGTCCCGAAATTTGAGTGAAGTGGTCATGGTTAACAATAAAAATGTTTTCATGAAGAAATATGAGTTGATAAAATGAGTTTTTATCATCATTGAGTAATATGGATAAAAATAATTCGATTATTCGAAGAGTACGAATGAAGCTATCACCAAAGAGTGAAATAGGAAGGTAAAGATTCATCTTAACTTTTGACAGAGTCAGGGTTGAATTTAGGAGGATAAGGTTCGTCTTAACTTTTGACGTTGTCTCGATTGAATTCCGGAATTCAAGGGATTTAAAAGAAAATCTTAGAAATCTATAAGATCTGATTCTTCTAGATTTAAGGAAATTAGGATCTCTTTAATTAAATGCGATTATCTGTCCCGATTACTACGCCTGATTTTTTCATTATAAAATTACCTTTTCCGTTCCATTAGTTCTCACCGCTTCTATACTAAATTCCCAAATTCAAAAGATTGTGAAAATGCTTAGTCTAGTTCTGATTCTTGTCCTTATCCTTACTATCGCAACTGATGTGGTAGCGTGGGGGTACGAAATATACTATTATTTTTAATACAAAATACGTTACAAATTACACAAGTTATTTATTTATTTATAGAGTGGGATATACCTAAACCTTGCTACAACACTATAGGCAGTGTACCTAATCGTAGAGTAGTGTAGTTTTTAGTAAGTCCGGTTCGTTCCACAGGGAGCTAGTGATTACGTACTATATTTTTATAAAACTATATTTATATAAATATATATATATATATATAAGTAGTAATATTATTATAAAAGGGGGGGTTTTTACCGTTTAATGACCGGTTTGTCGATTTTATATTTTTAAGCGTAAAGATAAATGACAATAATTAAAGTGCGTAAAATAAATAAATGACGATAAATAAAATGACAATAAATAAAATTGCGATAGAATATGAAATAAAAGGATTATGCTTATTTAAACTTCCGTAATCATGATGTTTGACGTTTTGATTTTAATTAATTGTTACTCGGGTTAATTGTCCTTTGTCATGGTTTATTTGATACCTATCTGGTTTTTATCCATAATAGTCCATCGGTCATAAATATAAAGTGCGAGTGTCCTTGTCAAATTACCCTTATACCCGAAGTCAAATATTCCAACTAATTAAGGATTTAAACTGTGACGCAGTTATCACTTCTGTCAACAATTACACCAGTTATCACTGTATGTAATCTACCCCTGTTTTGATTAGATATGAATATTAATTTACCCACTTGATCAGTTTGAATAATCAATTACCCAACCCGAATAATTAATTAAATGATTATAATAGATTCCATATGAACGTCACTAAATAGGACAACCATAATCATTATTAATTATTAGGATAATTAATTTGAAGATAGGTTCGACAGACTCCAATGAGTTGTCACTCAATTAGACAATACCCCCCATCTATTAATAGTCAATAGTCCAATTTCCACAA
Organism: Rutidosis leptorrhynchoides; assembly: GCF_046630445.1. NCBI lineage: Eukaryota > Viridiplantae > Streptophyta > Magnoliopsida > Asterales > Asteraceae > Rutidosis > Rutidosis leptorrhynchoides. The sequence goes on along the minus strand of NC_092337.1, from coordinate 41,400,137 downwards.
GTGTCGGTCTTTTGCCCAAACCTTAATTATGGTACAAAGCCCAATTACCCATTTTTAGTAATTAGCCCAACATCATGATTACTTCGTTTTAAATAAGCATAATAATAACTTAGCTATGAGACATTAATATAAAAAGGTTGAACATAACTTACAATGATTAAAAATAGCGCAGCGTTACACGGACAGAATTTCGACTTACACACTCAAACGATCTCTATCATAAATCTTATTATTATCATAATTTAAAATTAAAATTAAGATTATTGTTATATCTTATTACATTAACATTATGATAGAGAATTATAAATATAGATATTGATATTTGATATAGAAAAGATAGATGGATCGATATATAGATCCCAATATGATATAAAAAGAGTGTCCTCCAATCTACGAACTACATTGCCTTATATATGCAAAAGTTGAAATTGAATTTTCATTTACGATCCCTGAACTATGCTCAATTAACAACTTTTTATTATTTAATATTATTCTTATTATGAATTATTTAAATATTATATTTTATTCTTGTGCATAGTTGACTCGTAATTTTTACACCGTTGCGTCGAGCGCTGAAAGTTGGTTCATGCCTCGGTTCCGGATTTTCGAACGTCCTTGCGTACTATTTTATATCGTGTACTTTGCGTTTTGTAACTTGTACTCTTGTCATTTTTAGACGTTCTTCATCAATAATTTGAACCTTTTTAATTGTATCTTGTACTTTTGAGCTTTTTGGACCTTTTTGTCTTCAATTTGTCGAATCTGCCTTTTGTCTTCGCACTTATTTAATATAAACGAATATCACTTGAAAATGGAACAATTGCAACTAAAATCTTGTCTTTCTTGGGGGATAATGCTATGAAATATATGTTCCTTTTTAGCCTTATCAATATCCCCACACTTGAGCGTTGCTTGTCCTCAAGCAATATAGTCTTGAAATACTATAATCACTTCTTTATTCTTCACACTTTGTACATCAGTGATTTTGATATGGCGGTATAAACAATGGTAGTAACGATATGGTTTACAGTCCCACATGACTATAAAAATTTAGATCCATTAAGGAAATTGGATCTTTATGAAAACATTTGATCTTTTGAAAATTCATTCTAGCTTTTACCCTAGATAAGTTTTCTGATTTGATCCACCATTGGTGTTGCAAAATATATTTATGGATCAATATTTTGGCTAAAAACATTTAGGTTCGTGTAATCCACTGCTATCCCGGTATCGGAAAGCACACATCCAGTTTACTTGTTCCGTATATTACCTTTCGGCAAACTACCGTCCGGTTGTAAAGGAAAGCGATGAACAAGAAACTGTTAAGGCAATGTCTAATGACATGCTTTTGGTTATGGTCTTTTAACGTGTCGGATGCTAGTACTATCCTTGGTAGGAGCAATAGTAAAGATCATCCTATGATTTTTCGGTCTGGCACAAGGTCCTGTCTCCGACCATGCTATGCAACCACCGTTCTTACGGTTGACACCCGATTTGGTTCAGGTGACCTAATGAATTCTGTTGAATTCCTAGGATTTTACGTTCAATGGTAATGAACGCATTGAAAATGGGTTTTCAGAAAACAAATCGGTTTTAATTTTGATCAAAATATTTTCTCGTTCAAGCTCGAGTTTAGATATCATTGAATTCCATGAGTTTGAATTCTCAATCTTTAAGGTCAATCTCTAGGATTGAGTAATATCAGTCTTAAAAGCTGATTTTTAATCTTTAAGGAGATTATCCTTTCTGGGGATCTGATTCATTAGTCTTATCAAGCTAATTTGCACGGTGCCCCCCATTGTACGAGATAAATCCTTCTCATGGTTAGGATAAATCTGACCACATGGCGACCCTGTTTGATGCTGAGGTCCGTGGATTTCCAGCCGATTTTAGTGATGACTTTTCTAGATTTTTCGTCAACCTACAGCTGGTCTGGACGACAACTTCTTGACCTAAATCAAGAAGCGTGTGTCTTTTTCGGAAGACTTTACTTCCTTCAAATGATGGAATTGATTCATCGTGTAGATCCATCTTTCTTTCAAAAGTATTATAGTAAATCAGGTAAAACTGATTAGTATTATCCAAAACAAAAGTACCTGCAATAATCTTGTACAAAAATATGTGATAGATAGTTTTTAATTGAATAACTTGGTACATTCTCCCCACACTTAGTTTCTTTCTTTGCCTTTTTATTCTCCTTTATTCCATTTTAAATGAATTCAAGCGTTTTAAGTTGTTTCTCAATTTATGTCCTTTTCGAGGTAACGATAATTTCGGTATTAACACCTAGTTTTCATCGTTCATAAATATGTATAAACATGATTTTGAGTTCATTTAGTTGAAAATTTTTCAAATTTTCACAAAATTTGGCAAATAAACCAAGTATAAACCTGAGAGAATTTATAACCCTTCCCCACACTTAAGATCATGCAATGCCCTCATTTGCATGAAATCAGACTATAATTTAAATTCATGAGGGTGATTAGCGTAGAAAAGTGATTAAAAATACCGAGTTTGCAAACATATTGTTATTTCACATTTGATTTTTTGCGTCTTGTCAAAATCAGTAGCTTTTGCTGAACTTCATGACAGTCTTTGAAAGTGCGCTGTTTTACCCTGTTGTGTACATAACATAAAATACAAACATATATATACATATTTTTGAAGTTTGGTACATAACCCCACGTTCAAAAATTTATAATATATAATATTTTTGGCATCCTTTAGATCAATAAAATTAAAAATAATGATAACAAAATTTGTCGCCCCGCCCTCGGGTAAAGCAATTTCGGTTCAATGACCTAGTGTTCAACTTACGACGAATTTTAAAAATCATATTTTTAACTTAAAGAAATAAAGTAAATTTTGTTTTTTAAAATCACAATAAAACATAAATTAAAATGCATATTAATTTCAAATAAAACCTAAAAAAAATAAAAATTCAGAATGGAGGGAGAAAACTAGTTCTTTAGTGTCTGCTAGCGGAAAAGACCAATCGGATTCCATTCTCGGAACTACACGAGAACAGAACAAATAACTTTAGACAGCATTATCTTTTTAGAACATTCGAATCTCCCCACACTTAGGTAGCTGTGGTGTTGAAATTGTGATTAACTTCATTGTCAATTTCTCTTGGTCCATAATCAACTTGCCTATCTGTAACTTTTTCTTTAAGCCAGTGCCCGGCTTCTTCCGTAATATCCCATAATTCAACTAGCTTCGCCTTTTCTTTAGGCGACAGATTGGATACTAACCGGTTACATAACTTAAAGTTCCCCTTACTTCTAGCATCAATAGCCCGTTTAAAAAGTTTCTTCATTGAACTTTTAATAACGGGGTCATCTAATTTCGTATCAACAACGGGGTCCTTTGTTATTATGTCATCATTAGGTGTTACTTCATTTTCCCCACACTTAGGCATTTTATTATTATTAAGCACTACCGTTGGAGTTGGTAAAACAACATGGTTCTTACCAATCGTTTTTTCTGGTTCAACGGTTTTGGTTGGTGGAGGTTTAGATTTTGGAATCATAAAGGTGATCGATTTGTCACCACTTTTAAGTGTCATTCTTCCATTTCCTACATCAAATAACGCCCCGGTGGACGCAAAGAATGGTCGACCTAAAATTAGAGGAATGTTTGGGTCCTCTTCTATGTCAATGACAATGAATTCGACTAGAAAGGTTAAATTACCTACTTGAATGGGTAGGTTGTCAGCAATTCCAACTGGGTGCTTAATGGTTTGATCAAAGAGTCGAACACTCATATCCGTTGGAGTTAACTTACCTACACCTAATCTCTTATATAATGAAAGAGGCATAACACTTACACTCGCACCTAAATCAGCTAGTGCATCATACATGACACAATCACTAAGTAGACAAGGAACAATAAATTCACCCGGATCACCTACCCTAGGTGGAGGTTTTGATGGAACTGTATTCACCGGGTTTACTTCTACGGCTTTTGTTTCTTGTACTTTCTTATTCTTTTTCTTCTTCTTCTTTCCAGAAGTATCACAATCTTTATTACTTATTACTTGCTCATACTCAACTCCTTTTCTTGGAAACGGGATGGGTGGTTTGTATGGTGTCACCACTGGCTTTACATACTCGGGTGGTGGTGGTGGTGTAACTTCTTCATTGTTACTCACATCTAAAACCTTCCCATCTTCTGGAGCTGGTTTTTCAGAATTTGTTGACACCATATTAACATTCTCTTTCCGAGGATTTACTTCAGTATTACTCGGTAGCTTTCCTTGTTCCCTCTCACTCATCATGCTAGCAAGAGTACCTACGTGTTTTTCTAGATTCAAAATGGAAGCTTGTTGAGTTCTTAATGACTGATCAAACCTCTCATTTGTTTGGGTTTGAGTTTCAATAAATTGTGTTTGAGATTCAACTAGCTTGAATACCACGTCTTCCATATTTGACTTTTTCTCTTCGATTTGTTGTTGTGGTTTATATAAGCCAGGTCTTTGTTGATTGAAAGTGTTGTTTTGAGTTGGTTGGTTATTCGGACCTTGTTGGTTATACCAGTTATTTTCGGGTCCTTTTGGATTGTAAAGAATGTTTTGATTTCGATTGAAGTTTAGCTTTGGCGGTTGATAATTATTTTGATAATTATTTCCCGGCCTTTGGTTCATATAGAAAACATTCTCTCGTTGTTCCATGGTTGGTTCAATGTGACAATCTTTCAATAAGTGTGGTCCACCGCATAGCTCACAACTGATTCGTATTGCGTGAATATCTTTATTCATCTTTTCCATTCGTCTTTCGAAAGCATCTATTTTTGCGGAAACGGAATCAAAGTCATGGCTAGAATCAGCTCTAGCCGCTTTAGATGATCGAAAGATATCTTTTTCTTGGTGCCACTCATGTGAGTGGGATGCTGTGTTATCAATAATTTTGTAAGCTTCAGTTGCGGTTTTCTTCATAATGGATCCACCAGCGGTTATGTCGATGTCTTTTCGTGTGGCGATGTCTACGCCTTTATAGAAGATTTGTACTATTTGAAAAGTATCTAATCCGTGTTGAGGACATCCTCTCAACATCCTTCCGAATCTTGTCCACGCCTCATATAATGTTTCATTTGGATTTTGCGCGAACGTAACAATTTCTCCTTGAAGTCTCACGACTTTGGATGCCGGAAAGAATTGTTTAAGAAAATTTTCAACTAAAACATCCCATGTGTCAATCGCCCCTTCAGGTAACGATTCTAACCAATCTTTGGCTTCTCCCTTTAAAGTCCAGGGAAATAACATGAGATAGATTTGTTCGTCTTCCACTTCTCGGATTTTGAATAGTGTACAAATTCTATTAAACGTACGAAGATGTTCATTTGGGTCTTCATTCGGCGTACCACTATATTGGCACTGATTAGTTACCATGTGTAGAATTTGTCCTTTAATTTCATAATCTGGAGCATTAACTTCTGGTTTAATAATGGCGTGACCTTGGCCAGTGCGCTTAGCTCTCATTCGTTCTTCCATACTTAGAGGTTCTAGATTTTCCATGATTGGATTTGTTGTATCCGAATCACTAGAGGATTCTGATTTAACGGTTTGGGGTTCAGGATCTTGGAATTGTCCTTGAATATCTTCCGGGTTCTTAGTTGTGAAATCGGGTTCAAAAGATGGATTATCGGAAATTTGAATTGGAGTACTTGGTCGACTAGATGACGATTCTAAGGAAAAATCAACGGCGACAATATTTGCTAAATGTCTTGATCTAGTTACAGGTGGTGAACGTACAAAAGGTGGTGAACGTCTTGCTCGGTGCATTCACTGAATATCCTATTAGTTTTTAAAAAGGAAAGAAAAATTATAATAAGTTATCCAATCAATAGACTTTTCTGATTTTGCCCACGTTTCGAATAGCCAAAAGATGCAGCAGAGGGGCAGGATTCGTTTGGTCTCAATATAATTGAGGACTGTTTGGCTCCAATAACCCGGTCCACGTACAAATCCAACTATTACTACGAACCAGAAAATTTTGATGTCTATCAATTTAACCACTTAAAATAAATTTTCGTAATTTTAAGAAATTTAGAGAAGAAGTAGAAAAAAAATCTTATCCTAAAACTAGAATAGCGAGAAATAAGAAAGAAAAAAAAAACGCGTCGAAAAAGGTCGAAAAATAAAAGGTCGAAAAATAGGCGTCGAAAAATAAAAATAAGAAAGTAGCGCGAAAAATGGCGTCGCAAAATTCTAAAGCACATAAATCTTAGTCTAAGGAATAAGCACTTAAGGGATTTTACGGCAAACTTAAAAATTCTAGAAATAAAAATAACTATAGCAAAACTAAACTTAATACTAAAAATTGTAACTAGAGTCTAAAAATCTAAAGGTAATAAAAAAAAAAACTTTTTTTTTTAAATTTTTTTTTTTTTTTTTTTTTTAAAAACGATTTTTTTCTTAAAAAACACGATTTTTTTTTACACAAATTTTTTTTTTAAATTTTTTTTTTTCTTTACAATTTTTTTTTTTTAAAAACGAATTTTTTTTCTAAAAAAAAACGTTTTTTTTTACAATTTTTTTTTTTTTTTAAAAAACGATTTTTTTTTTTTTACAAATTAATAATTTTTTTATAATTATAATTTTTTTTTTCAAAACTTTTTTTTTAATTCATTTACTATTCATGAATAGTAAATGAAAATAAATTAATTAATTTACTATTCACATGAAAGCGAAATAATAGAAATTATTAATTATAAGTTACATAATATACCCCTGAAGTATTTAATAAATACGACTTTTTAAAATTTACGTATCAAATTTTGATTCTAAAATATTATTATATTATTATATTCTATTTCAATATTATTATATTATTATATTCTATTTCAATATTATTATATTATTATATTTTATTTCAATATTATTATAATTAAAAATATAGCGTTTTAGCGCTCCCCGGCAGCGGCGCCAAAAACTTGATGTGGTAGCGTGAGGGTACGAAATATACTATTATTTTTAATACAAAATACGTTACAAATTACACAAGTTATTTATTTATTTATAGAGTGGGATATACCTAAACCTTGCTACAACACTATAGGCAGTGTACCTAATCGTAGAGTAGTGTAGTTTTTAGTAAGTCCGGTTCGTTCCACAGGGAGCTAGTGATTACGTACTATATTTTTATAAAACTATATTTATATAAATATATATATATATATATATATAAGTAGTAATATTATTATAAAAGGGGGGTTTTTACCGTTTAATGACCGGTTTGTCGATTTTATATTTTTAAGCGTAAAGATAAATGACAATAATTAAAGTGCGTAAAATAAATAAATGACGATAAATAAAATGACAATAAACAAAATTGCGATAGAATATGAAATAAAAGGATTATGCTTATTTAAACTTCCGTAATCATGATGTTTGACGTTTTGATTTTAATTAATTGTTACTCGGGTTAATTGTCCTTTGTCATGGTTTATTTGATACCTATCTGGTTTTATCCATAATAGTCCATCGGTCATAAATATAAAGTGCGAGTGTCCTTGTCAAATTACCCTTATACCCGAAGTCAAATATTCCAACTAATTAAGGATTTAAACTGTGACGCAGTTATCACTTCTGTCAACAATTACACCAGTTATCACTGTATGTAATCTACCCCTGTTTTGATTAGATATGAATATTAATTTACCCACTTGATCAGTTTGAATAATCAATTATCCAACCCGAATAATTAATTAAATGATTATAATAGATTCTATATGAACGTCACTAAATAGGACAACCATAATCATTATTAATTATTAGGATAATTAATTTGAAGATAGGTTCGACAGACTCCAATGAGTTGTCACTCAATTAGACAATACCCCCCATCTATTAATAGTCAATAGTCCAATTTCCACAAGTGTCGGTCTTTTGCCCAAACCTTAATTATGGTACAAAGCCCAATTACCCAATTTTAGTAATTAGCCCAACATCATGATTACTTCGTTTTAAATAAGCATAATAATAACTTAGCTACGAGACATTAATATAAAAAGGTTGAACATAACTTACAATGATTAAAAATAGCGCAGCGTTACACGGACAGAATTTCGACTTACACACTCAAACGATCTCTATCATAAATCTTATTATTATCATAATTTAAAATTAAAATTAAGATTATTGTTATATCTTATTACATTAACATTATGATAGAGAATTATAAATATAGATATTGATATTTGATATAGAAAAGATAGATGGATCGATATATAGATCCCAATATGATATAAAAAGAGTGTCCTCCAATCTACGAACTACATTGCCTTATATATGCAAAAGTTGAAATTGAATTTTCATTTACGATCCCTGAACTATGCTCAATTAACAACTTTTTATTATTTAATATTATTCTTATTATGAATTATTTAAATATTATATTTTATTCTTGTGCATAGTTGACTCGTAATTTTTACACCGTTGCGTCGAGCGCTGAAAGTTGGTTCATGCCTCGGTTCCGGATTTTCGAACGTCCTTGCGTACTATTTTATATCGTGTACTTTGCGTTTTGTAACTTGTACTCTTGTCATTTTTAGACGTTCTTCATCAATAATTTGAACCTTTTTAATTGTATCTTGTACTTTTGAGCTTTTTGGACCTTTTTGTCTTCAATTTGTCGAATCTGCCTTTTGTCTTCGCACTTATTTAATATAAACGAATATCACTTGAAAATGGAACAATTGCAACTAAAATCTTGTCTTTCTTGGGGGATAATGCTATGAAATATATGTTCCTTTTTAGCCTTATCAGCAACAATCATTCTCCTTTTCCAACTTCCACCAGAGGAATCTGCTTTCTTCTACTTCGCCCTTGGGGTTATAGTGTTTTTAATTCTCTCGTGTCTTTATGTTGCGATAAACATTGATATACACGGTTTGTAATTTATGTGTTGTTATCGGGTTTTATATTCTCCCTTATATTTCGAAGCTCTATGCTTTTGTTTTCTCTTCCCGACTTCAAGTCAAGCGAATAATGGTCCAAAATTTGTAGATATAGAGTTTCGAATGATTATAATGTTCTAAACAGGAAGGAACGTGATAGCACGATTTGATTTTTAAATTTATCAACATCACGGAAGATAGAACTATCAAGAATACATTTACTTGATATGTTCAGGAGTTAAGTAGAATGAAAGAGTTATGTAACATGGCACATGATAAAGGTATGATCTACTGTGAACCATCATCATGTTTCATTAGAAACTCAGCATGACTTACTGTAATATAATCACATTGGCCGGGCGTCATTATATTATACTAACTCATGCTTCAATTCCCAACACTTCTCCATAATTCATTCATAATTTATACTTAGATTTTACAGAAGTTTTCAATATAATGAAATACAGAAAACACGAAGAGGTAGATAATTTCGGACAAGAATATTTATGAAAATGTCCTCAGAAATATCGAAGATATTTATGATGATATTTTGGAATTTCTAAGTTTGAAGGTTGATGAAGAAAAATTTTCCGCAAGATTTTAACATGACATCGGAGCAAGATATTCTCTAAAGATTCCATCAGGCATTGAATCATTTGGATTCTTTGAAGGCAAGTTTAGTCTTTGTGATTTGTCCATGGCTTCCTACATAGTTTCACAAAATCCGCTTTTCGGTACTAAATTTTCTATTGAACGTTTCCACAATCCATTCTTTATCATCATACTTTCGACGGTTAAGGTCGTGTACAGTTTTTTTTTTTTCTGTATTCAGCTTTTTCAGAATTTGGAGTATTGATTTGAAGACTGAGTGCTTTTCAAAATTTCAGAATGAAAGATCGTAATTCTAGAAGATAATTGTTATATGTATACATATAACTGTTGATGTAGAAATGCTGCGAGATTCAAAATACTGATTGCTGATTTCCAGTAATTGGTATAGCAATTCTCGTTATAAGATGCGGATGAGTATATGATAGAGTTTTAATGAATATAATGATTTTTCAGAAAATCAAAGATCAAGGAAGTTGCTGGTACATCTGCTGATAATGTGGTGGAATATAAAAGGTTCTCCGGTAACGTAGACGAAAGGGTAATCGTATATATCGAGGTTATAATAAGGCAAATTCAAATGAAAATCGAAGTTGATTTGCTGGAGCTGTGACAAAATTGGCTACTTTGGGCAGGGATTATAAAGTTGTTTTCGGTATTAACAACGTCAAAGGAGCTTACACAGATACGTGTTATACGTTTACTCAGGTTCCGAATGTTTTCAGGTGCATAACTATATACATCAATCTTTTCTTCCGTAGATGAAGTGCGGTTGGTTCATCTTCTCGATTGAGGTGTTTTCAAGAATCATGAAAGGTTTGAACGCGGATTATAATCATCAAGATACAAATGAAGTTTAAGATGAAATCAAGTGGAAAACTTGAAGAATTGTTTAGTTTCATATGTTATAGTAAATATTTTAATTCATTTTAATTGTCCAATGTTGGTAGTCCATAGTTGATAGTCCACAGTTATCAGTTCAATAATTTAATATATAATATTCGAATTAATTAATATGTATCATGACCCGTGTACATGTCTCAGACTCGATCACTACTCAAATTATATATATTATTATAGAATCAACCTCAACCATGTATAGCGAACTCGATCATTACAGCATATAGAGTGTCTATGGTTATTCCAAATAATATATATAGATGCGTCGATATGATATGTCAAAACCTTGTATACGTGTCCCGATATTTAAGTGCGTAAATAAAAATATTTAAATGACGATAATTAAAGTGCGTAAAGTAAATAACAGAAATTAAATGAAGATAAATTAAAATTGCGAGAATTAAAATTGCAATAATTAAATTGCGATAAATAAATTACGATAAAATAAAATGTAATACGGAATTAACAGTTAGCTAGGATCTTGTTAGCGTGGTTTCTTAACAAAATTTCATATTGTTAATTAGTCTGTTTCTAATCAATTTTTATTGTGTCCATTATTTCTTCATTATGCCACTTGTTGGATTCTGATAGGTCAAAATCCAAATATGAAATTGAATTTGAATGAAAATAGTTATTCTTTGGTGAACGGATATGTATATCGGTGGTTATATATAGGATAGTAAATGATCGTTGAATCAAATTCGAAGTATGTACAGTGTAACTTATTAATGTGAAATCTAAATATTCCTCGGGTATTACCTACCCGTTAAAATATTTTCACCATTAATGGTTTGTATAAAGGAATTTTTCAATTACAATCTTTATGAAAATATATATACATATACATTTTCTTCAGGTGTAATCTTGGATATAATGAGTTAATATGATATTAAACTCATTTGATTTACCGTTAGAACAAGAATATATAATCTCTAAAACATTAGAGATTACATAATCGCCATGAAGAACGAAGATAATTGATGTAGAACGATACGTAGAACGATGATTATACTCGAGGTACAGAATGAGATGTTGAGGCATGGATTGTTGATGGTACGGGTGCTGTTATTGATGGTTATGTTGGTGCCGGTGATGTTGCTGAAGCTGGTACGTTTTGCACCATATTTTCCAAGGCTACAACTCGGACGCGAAGCTCGTTGACTTCTTCCATTGTTCCGGGATGATTGTCGATCGGAACGAGCGGATGAATAAGGTTTAGAATTTTAGATAGAATATAATCGTGGCAAGGTATTTGAAAAATGAGGGTGAAAATGGTGTTTCGGACTGATTCGCCGGTAAGTGTTTCAGGTTCTTCGCCAAGAGGTGAATTCAGTTGGTGGAAAGGATCGCCTTCTTCTATTCTTCATTGATTAAGTCGATTACGAACCCATCAGATGAATTGGGGATGGCTGATTGATTGATTCATTCTGGTGACGCTGCTTTCGGAGCTTAGGTGAACATCCATATCGGAATAGCTGTCGGAATTCGAGGAATTCGAACTGGTTGAGAGATTCATCTCGTATGATCAAATGAACGATTTTCGATAAGAAATAGATTATAGGATGTAGATTAGTACCCTGCAATACATAATTTACATATGCATATATAATACTAAAATCCCATAAGTTACGGAGGAATCTACGGAAGCTGTCAGGAAAGGTAACAATAACAGATACGCTAAGATATGAATTTATCTATACACTGTCTATGCAATAGAGGCAGTAAGACGTGTCTAGACTTTAAGGTTGATGAGCAAATAATTTTTCGACACTAAATGATAAGCAAAACTTTTGACATGCAGACACGGTCGAAGTCCAGACTCACTAATGCATCTAAACATCTATCAGTTAGACAAACTAATGCAAGACCTGGTTCGCTAAGACCACCGCTCTGATACCAACTGAAAGAACCCTTCCTAATCCATCTGGACGAAGTCTTCAACAGTTGATCCCATTGCGAGGTTCTGACCTCTATATGCCATGAACGACTCCATGTAATATGAGCAAATACATAGCGGGAGATTTCTCTCATACCTGAGAATAAACATGCTTTAAAGTGTCAACCAAAAGGTTGGTAAGTTCATAAGTTTATCATAAAATAGTAAAATTCATCATTTTAATAGACCACAAGATTTAAATCCTGCATGGTACAAATGGGCCCGAATCCTATACCCACCTGTAATGTACATGCGATATCTTTTAAATACAGTACACATTTTTCGTGTACGAAACCATTTTAACAAATCTTTGTAACCGTACACATATCTCGTGTACAAAATATCATACACATAACCTGTGTATAAAATCATTCTCTCGATATATAACATTCATTTCAATTGGTGGCAATTATCATGTCCACATAATTCAATAGTGGCAATTATCATGTCCACATAATTCAATGGTGGCAATTATCATGTCCACATAATTCAATAGTAATCCGCAGAACTTCTGTCTGCATAATAATTCATTCGAGGAATGTTTTGCTTGTGTCTATCTCGTCAAACATTTATAAAAGCATTTCATGTATTCGCAGTTCAAAATATATTTCAAAAGTATTTAATAAAGCAGTTATAAAAACAGCGCATGTATTCTCAGTCCCAAAAATATAAAGAGTAAAAGGGAGCAAATGAACTCACCATAATGTATTTTGTAGTAAAAATACATATTACGACATTGAACAAGTATAGGGTTGGCCTCGGATTCACGAACCTATATCATTTATATATATATATTAACATACATAATTGAAATTGAACAAATTTAATTATTATTCTTATTGATATAATTATTATATTTATATTTAATATTTTATAGGTTTCCTTAGTAATTTAGTTAGATATATTTACTTTATTTATTTTAGATAGATAATTATTATTTATTATAAAAATACAAATAGAGTCATGTTATATCTATTAAATATATTTTGATATAGTTAATATTTATTTGTTATAATATTAATAATAGAAATAATATTAATAATAATGATACTTATAATAATAATAATAATAATAATGATAATACTAATAATGATGTTAATATTGATAAAAATGATAATAATAATAAAATATATAAAATTTTTAATAATGATAGTAATAATAGTAATAAAATAATAACAATATAAATGTTAAATAAAAAAAATGAAAATTTTTAATAAAGATAATAACTTTACTAAAAAAGGTTAAGTTTAATAAAAATTATAGTTTTAATAATAATAATAACTTTGATAATTGTGGTTAAAAATGCTATTTTTAATAAAGATGATAATAATAATAATTCTAATAAGAATGATAATTTTAGTAAAAGTGATAATGATAATAATTCTTAATAATAACAATACCTACTAATGATAATCATATTGATAATAATAATAATATTATCGAAAATAATACTTATGTTAATCATAATAATAATAATGATAATAATATTTATAAAACATTGATAGTAATCTTAATACTAATGATATTAATAATCATGTTAGTAGTATTAGGGATAATAACAGTTAATAATAATAATAATAACAATAACAACAACAACAACAACAACAACAACAACAACAACAATAATAATAATAATAATAATAATAATAATAATAATAATAATAATAATAATAATAATAATAATAATAATAATAATACCTAATATAAAGAGTACGCCCCTTTTTTATCTATTAGGGTTCCCAGAAGCAGATCGAGATAACAGAGTAATATGCAGGAGAAGAAAAAAAAATATCACGGTCTAGGGTTCTTCGATTCCTCCCCAGACCAGTCGATCAAGCAATAATTTCTGATGTACAATAGATCTTCGGTTCATCAGCATCATCTACGTTCAAGCTTCGACCAACACGAATAACAGGTCCTCAATATCGATCTTTATTGTATCAGATTCCTCATCATATCATCCTTCAACAATTGATCTTGTAATCGATTCATTAATTAATCATATAAATAATTGGTTCAATGATATTCTATTTTTCTTCATCCATTTATAAATATTCATTATTTTTTTATTTTTTATTATTTTTTTTTAAATTGAATAAGAGCAATAATAAATTGTTTTCTTGAAGGATTTCAGTGATAATAGATTATAGTTAAATACCTGTTTGTGGCTTTGATTATTAATTGCAGAAACAACGAATCAAAGGACAATTTGTGGCATGTTATTTGAATGAAGATCAATAAAGAAGCAGGAATTTATGATTGGTTAAGTAGGAATTTATAGTGGTGTTCATGGATAGTCTTGTGAGTTTGTAGATGGTGATTTTTAGAGAAAGAGTATCGAACCGTAATGGGTTCTGTCAAACAATGCACCAAGTAGCAGTAGTCTTGTTCGGTTGGTATTGCATCAAACAAGAATAAACCGTAACATTTCCGTTGTAATTGCAGGCTGTTGAATGCAAGAAGAAACAGGATACGAGTAGTAGAAGTAGCTGTGATTCCAGGAACTTCATCAGATGGAAACATGTTGTATTGCTATATGGTTGGTGTATGGTTGTAGAGTGATGGTTAAGGTGGTTGGTTGGGACAGAAAACAGATATGGTAGCTTGTTGTAGCAGTAGCAGGTAACATAATGGGTTGTAGATCTTTTGATAATTGTTTGGTTGAACGAGTATGTAAGTAATGTTTTCCATTTGTGATATATGTATGTAGTCATATGTGTGTTGGTTTGATGGTTTGCAGGTGTAGTAACAGCAATTTAATAGCACAACGATGGTGCTTGGGTTGTGCTTGAGCTCGAATTAAAATGTACCAGACAGTATAGCTGCAGTAGTAATTTCTTCAATTCTTGTTTGCTTTCTCGAATAGTAGCAGAGGACTTATTGAGTGTATTTGAATAATAATTGCTGTGACAGAATTACTCAACTCTTGTATTGTTGTGAAGGTAGTGGTCGACAAGTTAATCAAATTAGAGAGGAAGGACATGAAGCAGCAAGAAAATAATAGAGTCTGTTGTCAATTGCTAGTTGGATTTTTGGATGTATTTGATTTAATTCGACTTTTTTTACAAGATTAGAGACAAAGAAGATCCTTGGATTGTGATGTTAAATAGAATATTGGTTTATCTATATTTTTATATGTATAATACAGTATTTTGGGTGTATATATATATATTATATATATTCTGTATATGTATTTGTATATGTATACTTGTATTTTGTATATGCATATGTATTTACGTATATATCTGTATTTGCAACAATATATCGTTATATATATATATATATATATATATATATATATATATATATATATATATATATATATATATATATATATATTGTATTTTAATTATATAAAGAAACAAAATAATATTCATTATATAATCATTAGTATTTCATATTAATTCTATTAATAATATTGAAACTAATAATAATAATAATAATAATAATAATAATAATAATAATAATAATAATAATAATAATAATAATAATAATAATAATAATATCAAAATAATACTAATAAGAATGAGAATAATGACAAAAGTAATAATAATAATTTGAAATAAAGATGATAATAATAATCATATAAGTAATACTTAATAATGATATTACTAATAACATTTATATCAATATTAATATAATATCTAAACCTTATCTTGTAGTTACATTTATTTTTGACTAATTATTTATATAACATCTTATATCTTTTATACATTTTAACAATAAACACGTAGTACTAATCATGTATAGATATCATATAAAATTTTCAACTACTATAATTAATTAAGTTTTAATTATTAATTAGGTAAATATTTTATATATGTTGAAATAATTAATCTGAGAGTATAACATTTAATACATTGTTAGTATTGACACATTATATATATATATATACATGCAGTCTACTTTTCTATATTTACATACACAGTTTAAATAACAAATTTAAGTTTCTTTCATATTCATATATTAGTTCATTAATATATTTACTATATAATTATTTATACGTATAGTATATATATATATATATATATATATATATATATATATATATATATATATATATATATATATATATACATCTCTAATTACAATTAAAGGTTCGTGAATCGTAGGGAATAGTCAAAGGTCAATTTGAACAGTTCAAAATTTACTAGACTCAACATTACATACTCTGCTTATCGTATCGAAATCATATAAAGATTAAGTTTAAATTTAGTCGAAAATTCCCGGGTCATCACAATCAAGAATTGATAATCTAAAAATATCACACATACACACGACCAATACATATTGGTTTACAATATTAATATATTACAATAAAGTAAATCTCGAATGCAGTTTTAAACAATATTATACAGTCATGCTGACACCGAATCTTGTCCATATTTTAGCATGCAACAGCGGAAGCTCTTAATAATTACCTGAGAATAAACATGCTTTAAACGTCAACAAAAATATTGGTGAGTTATAGGTTTAACCTATATATATTAAATCGTAATAATAGACCACAAGATTTCATATTTCAGTATACATCCCATACATAGAGATAAAAATCATTCATATGGTGAACACCTGGTAACCGATATTAATAAGATACATATAAGAATATCCCCTATCATTCCGGGACATCCATCGGACATGATAAAAAAGAATTCGAAGTACTAAAGCATCCAGTACTTTGGATGAGGTTCGTTAGGCCCAATAGATCTATCTTTAGGATTCGCGCCAATTAGTAGATCGGTTTGCTAATTCTTAGGCTACCAAGCAAAAAGGGGCATATTCAGCTTCGATTATTCACCCATATAATGTAGTTTCATTTACTTGTGTCTATTTCATAAAACATTTATAAAACTGCATGTATTCTCATCCCAAAATATTAGATTTTAAAAGTGGGACTATAACTCACTTTCACAGATTTTTACTTCGTCGGATAGTAAGACTTGGCCACTGGTCGATTCACGAACCTATAACAAATATGTACATATATATCAAAGTATGTTCAAAATATATTTACAACATTTTTTAATACGTTTTACTGTTTTAAGTTTATTAAGTCAGCTGTCCTCGTTAGTAACCTACAACTAGTTGTCCACAGTTAGATGTACAGAAATAAATCGATATATATATTATCTTGAATCAATCCACGACCCAGTGTATACACGTCTCAGGCTAGATCACAACTCAAAGTATATATATTTTTAGAATCAACCTCAACCCTGTATAGCTAACTCAAACATTACTGCATATAGAGTATCTATGGTTGTTCCAAATAATATATATACATGGGTCGATATGATATGTCAAAACATTTGTATACGTGTCTATGGTATCCCAAGATTACATAATATATTAGAATACATGTATAATACAATATAAGTTAGCTAGGATATGATTAATATCGATTTGTTACCAATGTTCACGTAGCTACAACAAGCAAAATTATCAAATCTTATTTTACCCATAACTTCTTCGTTTTAAATCCGTTTTGAGTGATTAAAGTTGCTATGGTTTCATATTGAACATAATTTTATGAATCTAAATAGAAAAAATATAAGTTTATAGTCAGAAATACAGTTACAAGTCAATATTATAAGAGGTAGTCATTTCAGTCGAAAGAACGACGTCTTGATGACCATTTTGAAAAACATACTTTCACTTTGAGTTTAACCATGATTTTTGGACATAGTTTCATGTTCATAAGAAAAATCATTTTCCCAGAAGAACAACTTTTAAATCAAAGTTTATCTTAGTTTTTAATTAACTAACCCAAAACAGCCCGCGGTGTTACTACGACGGCGTATATCCGGTTTTACGGTGTTTTTCGTGTTTTCAGGTTTTAAATCATTAAGTTAGCATATCATATAGATATAGAACATGTGTCTAGTTGATTTTAAAAGTCAAGTTAGAAGAATTAACTTTTGTTTGCAAACAAGTTTAGAATTAACTAAACTATGTTTTAGTGATTACAAGTTTAAACCTTCGAATAAGATAGTTTTATATATATGATTTGAATGATGTTATGAACATCATTACTACCTCAAGTTTTGTGGATAAACCTACTGGAAATGAGAAAAATAGATCTTGCTTCAAAGGATCCTTGGATGGCTTGAAAGTTCTTGAAGCAAAATCATGATACGAAAACAAGTTCAAGTAAGATTTCCACTCGAAATAAGATTGTTATAGTTATAGAAATTGAATCAAAGTTTGAATATGAGTACTAACTTGTATTATAAAGATATCTTACTGTAAATAAGAAAGATTTCTTGAGGTTGGATGATCACTTGAAATGGATTTGCAAGATTGAAAGTAAGCTAGCAAACTTGGAAGTGTTGTTGGTGTGTTCTTGAGTAGTTGTTTTGTAACTTCATTTATGTATGGATTTATGAACTAGATTGAGCTAGATTTTGATTCAAGAAAATTACAAAGTGAATGTGTTTGTGAGTATGCTACTGCACGTGAATTTGATGCTCCCATATAGGCTCCAGTAGTTTGTAATTTTGTGAGATATTTCATGCTAGATGTTAAATGATGGTTCCCACATGGTTAGGTGACTCACAAGGGCTACTAAGAGCTGATAATTAGAGTGTATATACTAATAGTAAATACATTTAGAAGCTGTGTATTGTACGAGTACAAATACGAGTGCATACGAGTAGAATTGTTGAGGAAAATGAATGAGGATGTAATTGTAAGCATTTTTGTTAAGTAGAAGTACTTTGATAAGTGTCTTGAAGTCTTTCAAAAGTATATGAATACATATTAAAACACTACATGTATATACATTTTAACTAAGTCGTTAAGTCATCGTTAGTCATTACATGTAAGTGTTGTTTTGAAACTTTTAAGTTAACGATCTTGTTAAATGTTGTTAATCCATTGTTTATTATATCTAATGAGATGTTAAATTATTACATTATCATGATATTATGATGTATTAATATTCTTAATATGATATATATACATTTAAATGTCGTTACAACAATAATCATTACATATATGTCTCGTTTCGAAAACCTTAAGTTAGTAGTCTTATTTTTACATATGTAGTTCATTGTTAATACACTTAATGATATGTTTACTTATCATTTATTATGTTTAAACATAGTGTATCAATAGCTTAATATTATTCATATGTATTTAGTAAGACGTTGCTATAACGATAATCGTTATATATATCGTTTCGAGTTTCTTAAATCAATAACTCATTTTTATGTATATCACTCATTGTTAATATACCTAGTGAGATACTTACATATCATAATATCATGTTAACTATATATATATATATATATATATATATATATATATATATATATATATATATATATATATATATATATGTATATATGTATATATGTATATATATATATATATATATATATATATATATGTCATCATATAGTTTTTACAAGTTTTAACGTTCGTGAATCGCCGGTCAACTTGGGTGGTCAATTGTCTACATGAAACTCAATTCAATTAATCAAGTTTTAACAAGTTTGATTACTTAACATGTTGGAAACATTTAATCATGTAAAATATCAATTTCATTTAGTATATAAGAACATGAAAAAGTTAGGGTCACTACAGTACCTACCCGTTAAATAAATTTCATCCCGAAATTTTAAGCAGTTGGAGGTGTTGACGTATCTTCTGGAAATAAGTGCGGGTATTTCTTCTTCATCTGATCTTCTCGTTCCCAGGTGAGCTCGGGTCCTCTACGAGAATTCCATCGAACTTTAACAATTGGTATCTTTTTTTGCTTAAGTCTTTTAACCTCACGATCCATTATTTCGACGGGTTCTTCGATGAATTGAAGTTTTTCGTTGATTTGGATTTCGTCTAACGGAATAGTGAGATCTTCTTTAGCAAAACATTTCTTCAAATTCGAGACGTGGAAAGTGTTATGTACAGCCGCGAGTTGTTGAGGTAATTCAAGTCGGTAAGCTACTGGTCCGACACGATCAATAATCTTGAATGGTCCAATATACCTTGGATTTAATTTCCCTCGTTTCCATCGTTTATCAATAATCATGACCATCTCTCTAATTTCAATTTCTATATCTTTTCTTTTAATGTCAGCGTAGCTCTTTTGTCGACTTTGGGCGGTTTTCAACCGTTGTTGAATTTGGATGATCTTCTCAGTAGTTTCTTGTATTATCTCCGGACCCGTAATCTGTCTATCCCCCACTTCACTCCAACAATTCGGAGACCTGCACTTTCTACCATAAAGTGCTTCAAACGGCGCCATCTCAATGCTTGAATGGTAGCTGTTGTTGTAGAAAAATTCTGCTAACGGTAGGTGTCGATCCCAACTGTTTCCGAAATCAATAACACATATTCATAGCATGTCTTCAAGCGTTTGTATCGTCCTTTCGCTCTGCCCATCAGTTTGTGAATGATAGGTAGTACTCATGTCTAGACGAGTTCCTAATGCTTGCTGTAATGTCTGCCAGAATCTTGAAATAAATCTGCCATCCCTATCAGAGATAATAGAGATTGATATTCCATGTCTGGAGATGACTTCCTTCAAATACAGTCGTGCTAACTTCTCCATCTTGTCATCTTCTCTTATTGGCAGGAAGTGTGCTGATTTGGTGAGACGATCAACTATTACCCAAATAGTATCAAAACCACTTGCAGTCCTTGGCAATTTAGTGATGAAATCCATGGTAATGTTTTCCCATTTCCATTTCGGGATTTCGGGTTGTTGAAGTAGACCTGATGGTTTCTGATGCTCAGCTTTGACCTTAGAACACGTCAAACATTCTCCTACGTATTTAGCAACATCGGCTTTCATACCCGGCCACCAAAAATATTTCTTGAGATCCTTGTACATCTTCCCCGCTCTAGGATATATTGAGTATCTGGTTTTATGAGCTTCTCTAAGTACCATTTCTCTCATATCTCCAAATTTTGGTACCTAAATTCTTTCAGCACTATACCGGGTTCCGTCTTCCCGAATATTAAGATGCTTCTCCGATCCTTTGGGTATTTCATCCTTTAAATTTCTCTCTTTTAAAACTCCTTGTTGTTCCTCCTTTATTTGAGTAGTAAGGTTAATGTGAATCATTATATTCATAGCTTTTACTCGAATGGGTTCTCTGTCCTTTCTGCTCAAGGCGTCGGCTACCACATTTGCCTTCCCTGGGTGGTAACGAATCTCAAAGTCGTAATCATTCAATAATTCAATCCACCTGCGCTGCCTCATGTTCAGTTGTTTCTGATTAAATATGTGTTGAAGACTTTTGTGGTTGGTATATATAATACTTTTGACCCCATATAAGTAGTGCCTCCAAGTCTTTAATGCAAAAACAACCGCCCCTAATTCCAAATCATGCGTCGTATAATTCTACTCGTGAATCTTCAATTGTCTAGACGCATAAGCAATTACCTTCATTCGTTGCATTAATACACAACCGAGACCTTGCTTTGAGGCGTCACAATATATCACAAAATCATCATTCCCTTCAGGTAATGACAATATAGGTGCCGTAGTTAACTTTTTCTTCAACAATTGAAACGCTTTCTCTTGTTCATCCTTCCATTCAAATTTCTTCCCTTTATGCGTTAATGCAGTCAAGGGTTTTGCTATTTTGGAAAAATCTTGGATGAATCTCCTGTAATAACCAGCCAGCCCTAAAAATTGGCGTATGTGTTTCGGAGTTTTCGGGGTTTCCCACTTTTCAACGGTTTCAATCTTTGCTGGATCCACCTGAATACCTTCTTTGTTCACTATGTGACCGAGGAATTGAACTTCTTCCAACCAAAATACACACTTTGAAAACTTAGCGTACAGTTTTTCTTTTCTCAGCAACTCTAGCACTTTTCTCAAATGTTCTTCGTGCTCTTAATCATTCTTCGAGTAAATAAGTATGTCATCGATGAAAACAATGACAAACTTGTCAAGATATGGCCCACAAACTCGGTTCATGAGGTCCATGAACACAGCTGGTGCGTTAGTCAATCCAAACGGCATAACCATAAACTCTTAATGACCGTAACGCGTCCTAAAAGCAGTCTTCGGAATATCATCCTCCTTCACCCGCATTTGATGATATCCAGAATGTAAATCGATCTTCGAATAAATCGACGAGCCCTGTAGTTGATCAAATAAGTCATCGATTCTCGGTAATGGGTAACGGTTCTTGATGGTAAGTTTGTTCAACTCTCGGTAGTCGATACACAACCTGAATGTACCATCTTTCTTCTTGACAAACAGAACAGGAGCTCCCCATGGTGATGTACTTGGTCGAATGAAACCACGCTCTAAAAGTTCCTGTAACTGACTTTGTAATTCTTTCATTTCTCTGGGTGCGAGTCTGTATGGAGTACGAGCTATTGGTGCAGCTCCTGGTACAAGGTCTAATTGAAATTCAGCGGATCGATGTGGGGGTAATCCCAGTAATTCTTTCATAAATACATCGGGAAATTCTTTTGCGACGGGAACATCACTGATGTTCTTTTCTTCAGGTTTAACTTCCTCGATGTGTGCTAGAATGATGTAACAATCTTTTCTTATTAGTTTTTGCGCCTTCAAACTACTAATAAGATTTAACTTCGCGTTGTTCTTTTCTCCATACACCATTAAAGGTTTTCCTTTTTCACGCATAATGCGAATCGCATTTTTGTAACAAACGACCTCTGCTCTCACCTTTTTCAACCAGTCCATGCCAATTATTATATCAAAACTCCCTAACTCGACTGGTATTAAATCAATCTTAAATGTTTCATCACCCTATTTAATTTCTCTATCCCGACATATATTATCTGCTGAAATTAATTTACCGTTTGCTAATTCGAGTAAAAATTTATTATCCAAAGGCGTCAATGGGCAACTTAATTTAGCACAAAAATCTCTACTCATATAGCTTCTATCTGCACCCGAATCAAATAAAACATAAGCAGATTTATCGTCAATAAGAAACGTACCCTTAACAAGCTCTAGGTCTTCCTGTGCTTCTGCCGAATTAATATTGAAAACTCTTCCGCGGCCCTGCCCATTAGTATTCCCCTGATTCAGGCAATTTCTAATAATGTGGCCCGGTTTTCCACATTTATAACAAACAGCATTGGTATTACTTACTCCGACACTATTCGTTCCGGCATTACTTGTTTCGACACTCTTTGTTCCTTTAGTTCTGTAAAACCTTGGTCCGTAGACCTCACACTTTGTCGCGCTATGACCATTTCTTTTACACATGTTGCAAAATGTCGTGCAAAACCCCGGTGATTTTCTTCACACCTTTGACATGGCTGTTTTTGGTTTTTGTTGCCGTTGTTGTTATTGAGGTTGTTGTTGGGATTGTTATTGTTGTTTAAACGGTTGTTGTAGTAGTTGTTGTTGTTGGGACGTTTGTTGTAGTTATTGTTAGAATTGCGGTTATTGTTGCGGTTGTTAGGATAGTTGTTGCGATTGTGGTTGTAATTGTTGTTGTTGTTGTTGTACTGGTGATTTTTGTCACCGTTTTTCTCCCACTTCCTCTTGAGTTGTTTCGTGTTGGCTTCTTCGGTCGCCTGCTCTTTAATTCTTCCCTCAATCTGATTTATGAGTTTATGAACCATTCGACTTGTCTTTTGTATGAAAGTGGGCTCGTGTGAACTCACATCTTCTTGAATCCTTTCTGGTAACCCTTTTACAAACGCGTCGATCTTCTCTTCTTCATCTTCGAACGCTCCCGGACACAATAGGCACAACTCTGTGAATCGTCGTTCATATGTGGTAATGTCTAACCCTTGTGTTCGTAACTCTCTAAGCTCTACCTTGAGCTTATTGACTTCGTTTCTAGGATGGTACTGCTCGTTCATCAATTGCTTGAATGCCGACCACGGTAGTGCGTAAGCAGCATTTTGTCCTACCTGTTTAAGATAGGTGTTCCACCACTTTAATGCAGTACCTGTGAAGGTATGCGTAGCGTACTTAACTTTGTCCTCTTCAGTACACTTACTTATGGCAAACACCGATTCGACCTTCTCGGTCCACTATTAGTCCTTTGGTTCCATCAAATTCCAAAGGTTTGCAGGCAGTGAATTCTTTGTAGGAGCATCCTACATGATTTTTTGCGTCGTTAGCTACATTGCTAGATTCAGAGTTATTGTTGGTATGTAGCACAGCCTGTACAGCGGCTATGTTTGCAGCAAGAAAGGTACGAAATTCCTCTTCGCTCATATTCATGGTGTGTCGAGTAGTCAGTGCCATTTCCTTCAAAATAGCCAACTGAATCGAGTTAATCATACAGATTATTAAGAGTAGTCAATAGTATTTCGTAACATAATATGAACTCATTTATAAAAGCTTTTTTTTCATATTAGCGTTTTATAAGTTTAAATTCGGGTACTACCTACCCGTTAAGTTCATACTTAGTAGCTAATATACAATTCAACTACTACAATTCCATATGAAAAACTGATTATAATAATATATCACATTCAAATATTCTTCAAACTTACCATTCCGCTATATTACATATAACATGAAATATAGCACACAATAACTTTGATACAAGACAGTTTTGAAGATAAATCTAGTTAATACGCAAGTCGTTCAGCAAAGGTAATAAAGACACGTAATCGTAAGTCCAGAAACAAGTTATGCATTCTGGTTTTACTAAGATGACTTCCCATCCTTGGTCTTGTGGAAAGTAACCGTTATGACCATTGGCTAGGCAGCATGTTGTAATGTCGTCAAAAGGACGAGGGTTTCGTAATGTCCAATAGCCCCGTAATAATCTAAAAACCTTATTTCTCACCCCAACTACTGAATCCATCACTTGTGGGAAGGTTTTATTTAAAAGTTGTAATCCGATGTTCTTTTTCTCACTTTGGTAAGAAGCGAACATCACTAACCCATAAGCCTAACATGTTTCTTTATGTTGCATGTTAGAAGCTCTTTCTAACTCACGAAATCCTATGTTGGGATATGTTGAGTCAAAATAGGTTCTTAACCCGTTGCGTAAAATTGCATTTGGGTTCCCCACATTTAACGCTTAAAAGAAAACACGGCGTAACTTACGGTCTCCCCAATGTGATATACCCCACCTATCAAAGGAAAACCTTTTATAAACAAAGATTTCTGGAAAGTCTTTCAAATATTTGACAAGTTAATTTTGCCATAACTAATAGTGCTGATGAATTCTGACCGACTCTAGACAAGATTTCATCAATCATATCCTCTGGTAGGTCTTCTAAAATATTCGGTTGTCTACCCTTAACGTCCATTCTGTGTTTTTATACTGTAAAATAGACAAGGATTAGATTTGTAAAAGATAATTAACAAACAATTCAAGCAATTTTTACATAGAACATAAAAGTACAAGCACATTATAATACATATAATACACAACATGATTACAACCCTCTAATCTGAATCACTGGTTTCTTCTTCTTCGGACTTGGTTCGTTTTCCTAATTTTCTAGGGATATATTGTGTTCCTCTAATACGAGCTGTCGTTTTCCACAATGGTTTAGAAAAACCTGGTGGTTTAGAGGTTCCTGGGTTATTGTTACAATTTAGGAAATACGGATGTTGCCGATACATATAAAGTTCATCGGGGTTGGAATCAGGTTTCTCTATTTTTATACCTTTTCCCTTATTATTTTCTTTTGCTTTATTAAATTGGGTCGAGGTAATTTCTATAACATCATCGGAATCCTCATCGGGATCCGATTCATCGGAAAATTGGTAATCTTCCCAATATTTTGCTTCCTTGGCGGAAACACCATTGACCATTTTTAACTTTGGTCCGTTGGTTGAGGATTTTCTTTTATTTATCTGTTTTTCTGTGGTTCCTAACATTTCCTCCTCCGGAACCTCTTCTTCTTCCGGTTCCACTTCTTCTGGTTCCTCTTCTTCCGGTTCCTCTTCTTCCGGTTTCTCTTCTTCCGGTTCCTCTTCTTCCGGTTCTTCAGGAACTTGTGAATCTTCCCAATATATATTTGACTCTTCATTATTATTAGGTGAGTCGATGGGATTTGTACTAGTGGTAGACATCTATCACACAATATCAAACACATTAAGAGGTTAATATATCACATAATATTTACATGTTAATAATATATAGTTTCCAACAAAAGTGTTAAGCAATCGTTTTTAAAGAAAAAATACGGTCGAAGTCCAGACTCACTAATGTATCCTAACAAACTTGATAAGACACACTAATGCAAATTTCTGGTTCTCTAAGACCAACACTCGGATACCAACTGAAATGTCCCGTTCATATCGATTATAAACGTTTCATATTAATTGATCTCTTTGCGAGGTTTTGACCTCTATATGAGACGTTTTTCAAAGACTGTATTCGTTTTTAAAACAAACCATAACCTTTATTTTATCGAAAAGGTTAAAAGGAAACCATCTATATTATCAAGAATTGATAATCTAAAAATATCACACATACACACGACCAATACATATTGGTTTACAATATTAATATGTTACAATAAAGTAAATCTCGAATGCAGTTTTAAACAATATTATACAGTCATGCTGACACCGAATCTTGTCCATATTTTAGCATGCAATAGCGGAAGCTCTTAATAATTACCTAAGAATAAACATGCTTTAAATGTCAACAAAAATGTTGGTGAGTTATAGGTTTAACCTATATATATTAAATCGTAATAATAGACCACAAGATTTCATATTTCAGTATACATCCCATACATAGAGATAAAAATCATTCATATGGTGAACACCTGGTAACCGAAATTAACAAGATGCATATAAGAATATCCCCTATCATTCCGGGACATCCATCGGACATGATAAAAATGAATTCGAAGTACCAAAGCATCCGGTACTTTGGATGGGGTTCGTTAGGCCCAATAGATCTATCTTTAGGATTCGCGTCAATTAGTAGATCGGTTTACTAATTCTTAGGCTACCAAGCAAAAAGGGGCATATTCGGCTTCAATCATTCACCCATATAATGTAGTTTCATTTACTTGTGTCTATTTCGTAAAACATTTATAAAACTGCATGTATTCTCATCCCAAAATATTAGATTTTAAAAGTGGGACTATAACTCACTTTCACAGATTTTTACTTCGTCGGGAAGTAAGACTTGGCCACTGGTCGATTCACGAACCTATAACAAATATGTACATATATACCAAAGTATGTTCAAAATATTTACAACATTTTTTAATACGTTTTACTGTTTTAAGTTTATTAAGTCAGCTGTCCTCGTTAGTAACCTACAACTAGTTGTCCACAGTTGGATGTACAGAAATAAATCGATATATATTATCTTGAATCAATCCACAACCCAGTGTATACATGTCTCAGGCTAGATCACAACTCAAAGTATATATATTTTTGGAATCAACCTCAACCCTGTATAGCTAACTCAAACATTACTGCATATAGAGTGTCTATGGTTGTTCCAAATAATATATATACATGGGTCGATATGATATGTCAAAACATTTGTATACGTGTGTATGGTATCCCAAGATTACATAATATATTAAAATACATGTATAATACAATATAAGTTAGCTAGGATATGATTAATATAGATTTGTTACCAATTTTCACGTAGCTACAACAAGCAAAATTATCCAATCTTGTTTTACCCATAAATTCTTCGTTTTAAATCCGTTTTGAGTGATTCAAGTTGCTATGGTTTCATATTGAACTTAAGTTTATGAATCTAAACAGAAAAAATATAAGTTTATAGTCGGAAATACAGGTTACAAGTCAATATTATTAGAGGTAGTCATTTCAGTCGAAAGAACGACGTCTTGATGACCATTTTGAAAAACATACTTTCACTTTGAGTTTAACCATGATTTTTGGATATAGTTTCATGTTCATAAGAAAAATCATTTTCCCAGAAGAACAACTTTTAAATCAAAGTTTATCATAGTTTTTAATTAACTAACCCAAAACAGCCCGCGGTGTTACTACGACGGCGTATATCCGATTTTACGGTGTTTTTCGTGTTTTCAGGTTTTAAATCATTAAGTTAGCATATCATATAGATATAGAACATGTGTCTAGTTGATTTTAAAAGTCAAGTTAGAAGGATTAACTTTTGTTTGCGAACAAGTTTAGAATTAACTAAACTATGTTCTAGTGATTACAAGTTTAAACCTTAGAATAAGATAGTTTTATATATATGATTCGAGTGATATTATGCACATCATAGTAACATCACCATCAGCCCGTAGTATGATATTGTCCGCTTTGGACACAAGCCGATCACCGACGGGCTACCCGCGCACGAGTACAACCCCGGATCGCACTTCTACCTCACGGATTTGCTTCTCGGGTAAACACCCTCAAAACGCGTCATGTCAGAGTGCGCAACAGCTCGGAAGCATGATACTGTCCGCTTTGGGCCACAGGCCGATCACCGACAGGCCAACTTGCCCCGGATCGCACCTACCCGCACGGCTTTAAACGCGTCCTCACAGAGTGCGCAGCACAACTGGTATGATACTGTCCGCTCTGGGCCACAGGCCGATCGCCGACAGGCCAACTTGCCCCGGATCGCACCTACCCGCACGGCTTTAAACGCGTCTTACCAGAAGAGGTATCCACACCCTTATAAGGAGTGCTTTGTTTTCCTCTCCCACCGATGTGGGACGAGTCTGTTACAACTCTCCCCCCCTTCGGGACACTGCGTCCCCGCAGTGCACATCGATGCGGGCCCCAGCTCTGATACCATAAGTAACATCACCATCAGGCCGTAGTATGATATTGTTCGCTTTGGACACAAGCCGATCACCGACGGGCTACCCGCGCACGAGTACAACCCCGGATCGCACTTCTACCTCACGAATTTGCTTCGCGGGTAAACACCCTCAAAACGCTTCATACCAGAAGAGGTATCCACACCCTTATAAGGAGTGCTTTGTTTTCCTCTCCCACCGATGTGGGACGAGTCTGTTACAACTATTACTACCTCAAGTTTTGTGGATAAACCTACTGGAAGTGAGAAAAATAGATCTAGCTTCAAAGGATCCTTGGATGGCTTGAAAGTTCTTGAAGCAAAATCATGACACGAAAACAAGTTCAAGTAAGATTTCCACTCGAAATAAGATTGTTATAGTTATAGAAATTGAATCAAAGTTTGAATATGAGTACTACCTTGTATTAGAAAGATATCTTACTGTAAATAAGAAATATTTCTTGAGGTTGGATGATCACTCGAAATGGATTTACAAGATTGAAAGTAAGCTAGCAAACTTGAAAGTGTTGTTGGTGTGTTTTTGAGTAGTTGTTTTGTAACTTGATTTATGTATGGATTTATGAACTAGATTGAGCTAGATTTTGATGAAGATGATGAAGAACACTTAGAACAATGGAAGAACACTTGAGAGAGAGTAATTTGATTCAAGAAAATTGCAAAGTGAATGTGTTTGTGAGTATGCTACTTCAAGTGAATTTGATGCTCCCATATAGGCTCCATTAGTTTATAATTTTGTGAGATATTTTATGCTAGATGTTAAATGATGATTCTCACATGGTTAGGTGACTCACAAGGGCTGCTAAGAGATGATCATTGGAGTGTATATACCAATAGTAAATACATTTAGAAGTTGTGTATTGTACGAGTACAAATACGAGTGCATACGAGTAGAATTGTTGATGAAAATGAATGAGGATGTAATTGTAAGCATTTTTGTTAAGTGGAAGTACTTTGATAAGTGTCTTGAAGTCTTTCAAAAGTATATGAATACATATTAAAACACTACATGTATATACATTTTAACTGAGTCGTTAAGTCATCGTTAGTCGTTACATGTAAGTGTTGTTTTGAAACCTTTAAGTTAACGATCTTGTTAAATGTTGTTAATCCATTGTTTATTATATCTAATGAGATGTTAAATTATTATATTATCGTGATATTATGATGTATTAATATATCTTAATATGATATATATACATTTAAATGTCGTTACAACGATAATCGTTACATATATGTCTCGTTTCGAAAACCTTAAGTTAGTAGTCTTGTTTTTACATATGTAGTTCATTGTTAATACACTTAATGATATGTTTACTTATCATTTATCATGTTTAAACATAGTGTATCAATAGCTTAATATGATTCATATGTATTTAGTAAGACGTTGCTATAACGATAATCGTTATATATATCGTTTCGAGTTTCTTAATTCAATAACTCATTTTTATGTATATCACTCATTGTTAATATACCTAGTGAGATACTTACTTATCATAATATCATGTTAACTATATATATATATATATATATATATATATATATATATATATATATATATATATATATATATATATATGTCATCATATAGTTTTTACAAGTTTTAACGTTCGTGAATCGCCGGTCAACTTGGGTGGTCAATTGTCTACATGAAACTCAATTCAATTAATCAAGTTTTAACAAGTTTGATTGTTTAACATGTTGGAAACATTTAATCATGTAAAATATCAATTTCATTTAGTATATAAGAACATGGAAAAGTTAGGGTCACTACAGGAGGGGTGGGGGTATTCGGCCGATTGGGGCCCACATGGGTTTCCCGGGCTCTCGTCTTACAAAAGCGTTTACTCGTGGTCCGTTTCAAGTTCCGTTTAAACGTACCGAAGGCCCGGAACGCTAAAGCGATCGCTAAAACGCAACCAAACGTTTAATTCACTAAAAAACCAATAAATTAATTATTTTTTAAAAATGTTAATAATTATTAAAATAATTATTAAAATAAACCCGAGCGTTTCGTCGCTCGAAAAACAGTTTTTGTCGTTATTCGAATCGTAACGTTTTTATCGTATTTCTTTATCCAAAATATTTTTATCGATTAATATTAACTCATATTAATTTAGATAACCCTCCAAGGATCACGTATGCAATTAATACACTTAAACACACAAAAAGTCAAATATTCACCGTTAAATAAACTAACGGACAGTTAATAGAAGTGACGGAAAAAGCAAGGTTGTTACATTAAGTCTCTGTAAGAGTGTACTCGGTTTAAGAGAGGAAAAGTAAATGGTGATCTATGTTGTATTTAGATAGTGGTCTATCGGGTTTATCTCATTGTACAAATTCTTAATATAGTGTATTTCTCTCTTTAAAGGCCAGTGATTTTTTTCCTGTTTTGAAGTTTTCATGTTAAATCTTGTATTGCGGATTATACATATTACTAATACTAAATCACGTAAACGATATCCAATAGGAACCCGACAAGTAACCAACTTCCATTGTTATACTATAGCAACTTACTGTTACACTGTAGTAATTTTTTTTTTTTTTAACTCGACCTACTAGAAACTCCCCATCACCACCATCAACTAATTAACTAAATGAACAAAACCCAACCATTGCAATCCTCCACCAGCGGCTATTTCTGCAACATGTACTGCATCAACCACCACCGGCGATCATCTAACAATAGCACCCAGATCTAGAGAAAATAAACGCATTCAACACAATAAAAATGTAACTAAAATACAAAATAAATATATAAACGCAAAACAGAATGAGATCTAGAAGAAGAAAAAACTAGAATCTGAAAAAAAAAAAATCAGATCCGAAGAAAAAAAATGAGAGGTTAACTTATCTGAACATCAGGCCGACCACCGAATTAACTTCGTCGTAAAACGGTTGGGCCACGACCACCACATTCTATAACCGACGTTAGCCAACAAAAAAATATACAAGAAGCGGCAGTTGGGAAGAATAGAAAGGAAGAAGATCTCCGTATTTTTAACGATGGCGGCCGGAGTGGGTGGTAGCATGGTGACGGCGCAGATTAGAAGGAAGCAAAAGATCTTCGATGCATGAAGTGTAATTAAAACGAATTAACCTTTCTACTGTGATGATTATGGAAAACTGGGCCGGAATTTGAGAAACAGTATCTCACAACGAGTTAATTTAGGATTTTTTTTTGTGTGTGTTCTTGAACTAACCCTGGACCCCAAAACTGAAATACGTTAAAAACTATTTAGTGGTATTTTCATATATGGGTATCTCCCGGGTTGACCCAAAAAGGGTTGGGAATTACAGTTAGACCCTTGCATCTTTAGCATTGTTAGCAAGGAGCCACTAACTTTTAAAAAATAGAGTGATATTAGAGTTTGATATTTTAGTCCTATTATACCTACCACGTTTTGAATTAAAAAATAGAATATTTTTGCTTTGATTTGATTGGTGAAGTGACTTGGTGGTGATTATCATTTCTAATGTGATTTTTTAATATTAATGCAATGTATATATTTTCAATAGAGTTATTGAAAAAGAACTATATTAAGAGAGTACTATCTTTGCACTATTTAAATTTTATATGCAACACACTACACGCCATCTTATTTTTATAACACACTAGACCAGGTTATCTTATTTTTTTAAAATAAAAAAGAGATCTAAGAATCAATTGTATATTGTCAATTTTATTTTGACATAATGAAATATACTATCATCGTCCTTTCAATTTATGTTCATAGACAAAAGTAGCTTATACCCGCAGCGAAGCGCGATAATCATTTTCTAGTTTCTTTACTATTTATCATTGGGCTCGATGGGGCTCATTAATTGATGAGGCGGTATTTCCTAACAATCATATTTTCCTACAAATGCCTTTAAGTTTTCTTAGCTTCAGTTTAAATTAAGAATTTAGTATGTTAACCACTTATTTTTGTTGATAAACCAAAATAGATTCTACTCCTTCATTAAAGTAAGATTTGTTCTATATCACGATAACTTCGGTGTCTAGTAAATTCAACTAAATTAATGACTTTTTCTTAAATATTACATAGTCCTATCCGGTATGGCTTGGCTTAATCGGTCGGGCCCAACAAAACCTAAACTGGACCAAGTTTCGCGAGTGATGATTTTCAAACCGACGACCGAACCGTTAATATTTGGAATCGGACCAAACCAACTAAATCGATACGATTTGACCGGTTTTCATGATCTTACGTGTCGTGAACATCCCTAGTAATAATGCATAAAAAAGAAGATAAAAGAAAAAAATAAGTTCCCACATGATTAATATACGGAGTAGTAAACACTTCAAACCTGATATATTTACTTATGTTTTGCCGTAGAAATGACAGAATTTGACTAAATATATGCCTCATACGTACTCCGTAACAGTATACAAGAAAAATATAATATTTAAAATTTGGTAATACTAACCATAGTTTTCAAAGTTATACTAGTTGAAGTTCTTATAATTAACTTAACTTTATATTTAGAAACTAAGATTACCGTAACAATATTCATAATTTTATATATACATTAAAAAGGCGATAATAAAAAAAAATATATTTATACAAAGTATTTTCTTTTCTTTGAAAAACAAATTGTTGACATCGAATACTGTTATTTGTCATGCATGCACGTGCTTTCAGGCGAAAACTCTTAAAATCTATCTTTTAAAATAGTCTTAAAATCTATCTTTGAGTTTTTCTAACATGCTTTAATTTATTCACTTGTACTTTGATGATAACTACATACAGTACTAGTTTTTCTTTTTCTTTCTTTTTACTAAAATAACTAGCACTATTAAAAAGCGAAATCTTCATCTAATGATGAAGAAACCCTAAACCACCCTACAAGCTGCTTCTTAATTACACCGATGAAGATACACTATTACCCCATATAAGACTATTACCCCATATAAGCTTTTGGACTAGATACATTATTACCCCACCACCTACACCCGTAGATTCTTTGAATGTTGTTGATAGTGCCAAAACCGCTAAAGATACAACAGGAGTTAGTAAACAACTTGAGTGTGGGGGAAAGTTGAGAAAGAACCCGTAGGTAGACTTGTATATGATGAGATTATTGAAAGATCGATGAGGAAACTATATAGGCAGGTTCAGAAAGCAAGGTCTGAAAAGGATGAATACTTGAGATATCGGTTGGTGTCTAATTTATCGAAAAAGGAGAAAGAAAAGTTCAAAGAGTTGTGTGAGGAGTCTAAAGGTGTGAATATTTGGTTTTGGACTATGATTGATGTTGGTTCTTTAAGTGGTGTTTTCCGTGGTTTGACGGAGGAGGGAACTACCACCCGGGCATTTGTTAAGATTAAGACCGAGTCTAGTGCTCAACTCATTTATAAACATGCACATGTACAGTTTGTATGCTTAAATTAATCATCGTGGAAGTATGGCAATGTGGAAATGGCTTTAATCAAGGTATTTCTATTCTCTTACACTTTTGTCCTCATGAATTTATTAATTGATTTCAGCTTTCACGTAAATGATGGCATTACATCATCTTAAGAGAGAGAGTGTGTGTGTGTAGGGGGGAAATAAATTCTTGTGTTCTTTGAAGTTGCACCTAGTTTTAAAATTATTTGTGAAAAATAAGCCATAATTTGCCATAGGATGTATCTGTTCCATCCTTAAAGGAAGTAAGGTCTTCCGAATTACTGTCCAATTGATGTAGCATATTCCTAAACTACATCAGTTTCCTCCGATATCATTTTGATATCAGGTACTGTAGGAAGGCTTGGCTTGACCAAGAGCGGGGAACCCGCAGCAATAGCTTCGCCTTTGCAGTAGTAACTGGTACATTCTGTCAGTATACCAATTGCCCCGTGAGGTTAAATTCGGAGGTCTATCCAGGGTAACAGCTGGTCATTGAGTACAGTGGTCGAAAGCCTAAATTGTGCAGTCTGAAAATGTGACGATCGCTCCAAATTCATATGGACGAACACGTCATTCATTGATTTCATTGCGAGGTATTTGACCTCTATATGATATGTTTTGTAAACATTGCATTCTTTTCAAAAGGTACACAATAAATGAATATCAATTTCTAAGGTTTTCAACGTTTGATAATTTCTACATATAGATAATCACCATAAATAATAGTTTACCACAATACATCCGTTGACAATGAAGTCAAAATAAGATACACGGTGATGATTTTGTGAATGCAAAGTTTTCTTGAATAAAGCATGTATGACTTCATGCACATAGCTTGTATCACATATAAGCAAACAGCGGAAGACTTCTAGAAACCTGAGAATAAACATGCTTAAAAGTGTCAACACAAAGGTTGGTGAGTTCATAGTTTTAATGTTGCGCATAATCTGTATATAAAGGTGAATCACAAGTTTTCAGTTGTTTCATCCAGAAACGTTTATCAAAATATTCTACGAAATTGAGCACCCTGGTAACTAAACTTAACGTATATATATTTTATACCCTTTGTATAATCATCTTAATAATACACGCAAACCAACGTGTACGCTTCTCAAATAGCATACGTCCGTTAAAAGGCTAGCGCTCTAGCTCGGACGGGGATATCAAGCCCTATGGATCCATATACTACTACTCGCGCCCACCAGTTCTTATAACTGGCAGTTACTAGTTACCAAAGCTATGGGATTTTCAGTTCAAACTCAGTGTAGAATTTAGTATGTACTTGTATCCATTGCGTTTAAAATAAAGTGCATGTATTCTCAGCCCAAAAATATATATTGCAAAAGCAATTAAAAAGAGAGCAAATGAAACTCACCTTAGCAGCACATAAGGTCATTCATCAAAAAGTGACCGTAACTCGGAATGCAAGATTAACCGTAGATCTCAACCTAGAGAACATATGTTGGTCAATACATGTCTAATAATCTAGGTTGGGTTATAGTGTATCACAATCCTAATGCTCGAGATCGACATACAAAAGTTATCAAAAGTCATTTCAAAAAGTCAATTTTGACAATTGTTCAACAAAACGAGACGTGCCTTATATAAGGATTCATTTACTTGGCTAGTAGTATTTTATCAATCTCATAAACAGGTTGTTTAAATATTAATTGCAGATTCAAAAGCAATTCCAATTAACATCAATTATAATTCAGTTGACCATATCTTTTGATTCGTTCATCGAAATTACGCGATTTCTAAATGAAAAGTTATTGATTTTTCGCCAGCTTTCCGAAAACATGTATATCATATACCTTTTACCAGTAATATATGTATTTAATTCGTGATTCATTATAAACTGTTTAATGACGAAATTTAGCATACAAGCATGTATAAATATATACTCGAGCACTAGACATGTATACACTATTAATATATAAAAGATAAGATATGAATGCTCACGTATCAATATTGAGATTCAATATTGCAGGAAAGTACGTAGACGCAACAGAGATGATAAATACTAGGTTTGACTTGCGAACAATACTTATGAACATTACCCATAACCTCCATAGCTATAACCCATAATTTTCTTAGTTCTATCCCGTTTGAAGCTTGTTTTGAAAGTGACACGCTCATGACCTCGTCGTAATATTTTATGTATAATATTACTAAAAATATTAAGATTAATAATAATAATAATCTTAATAATAATAATAATAATAATATAATAATAATAATAATAATAATAATAATAATAATAATAATAATTATTATTATTATTATTATAATAATAAATAAATACTTACGAAGTAATATAAGTGTAAAAAAAACTCGAGCAGAAACCTGGTATTTATAGCCATAATTCCTGATTCTGATGCCCATGCGAGTGCATGGGATTTTAGTACAAATCTCATGCACTTGCATGAGCTCATGCACTCGCATGGGTTTTATGCCTATTTCACATGCGATCGCATGGCCGTCAGATCCAGCTCACATATTTTTTGTTTTCTTGTTTATCGACATAATTAAATATAATATATATAATATATATAATTTAAATAATTAATTATATATTATATTAAATTCATGTGCATAGTTGACTTGTAATTTTCGTTCCGATGACTCATACCTTTGTCAAAATATACATTTAAATTATCCATAAACTATATCACTAGAATTGTAACTTATACACTTGAGTGTTTTGGTCATTTACTTCTATAAATCATCGTCTCGCTATTTGTTAATACATATATAATATCAAATCGTTTTATTACCAAGTTAATATTATATTTTATCATATTGTTAAATATATATTTTCAATATTAATAAACACGTTTTGAAATACACATCTCAAGTTATTCATATATCTAATTCTAACAGTTAATATTCTTATTATTGTATGTGTCCAAATTACGTTATTTAAACAAACACATTACCATTTATTCCGAATACCGTTAAACATGAATAATTTCTCAAATCAACGTGGACCTCACAACAGAGACCCGTAATAATATCATAATCCTTAAGGGACTCAATAAATATCTTTTAATTCAATCATTTGGCATAATCTTTTAACTCCGTAGTTAAATATATCAATCAGATAATCAAACCAATATGTTTAATGCACAGTATCATATACTCATCACTTTGTTACGTTTTCAAGTTATAGTATATGTATCTATTTACATATAATTGTTCGTGATTCGTTGAGAATAACCGAAGGGTATTTGAATAGTTTAAGAATTTTAGGATTCAACTTCATAGACTTTGCTTATCGTGTCGGAAACGTTAAAGATTAAGTTTAAATTTGGTCAGAAATTTCCGGGTCATCACAGAAAAGATCATTTACCTTGGTGGATAATCCTTGTACAAACTGTCTGCTAAACGCTTATTCCATAAACATTAGAGCCTTTTTTGGGGCTAAAGTCAAAACACACGAGCTACTTGGGTCCAAATCCAATAACCGTTTATCAAAATATAAGTCATTTGAGACTTATATTTCATAATCCTCCTTCATTTTTGCACCGTGCTCTAGAGTCATCAAAGTGGTCGTTGACACACTTGATGAGCGTCGTTATCCAAAACCACCTGTTTATGGCATACCCACCTTATAACACAGTTCCACCCGTTTAAAGCTACTTGGTAATTTTTAGGTTTGAAAGTTTCAAGATCATTATGAAGTTTGTTCAAGAAGAGATATTATTGTTTGAAGACTTGTGTTGATTATTTTGAAGATTAGTCTTGCTGGAGGACAAGCAAGAGTCTAGTGCGGGGGAATTTGATAACGCGCGTTTTACACATATTTTATCCAGGTTATCGGTTCCCACTTTGGTCCATTTTACAAGGTTTTAAAAGATATGATTGATATTTATGCAAGATGATGGTTTCAAGCAAAGAACGTTTACAAGAAGTATTGAGGTTGATATAGTTCAAGATTTAAGCTCAAATATGTTAAAAATGAGAGAAACATCAGATACAGCTAAGATGTGGCACATGCCTCATCAGATGCGGCGCATCGTTACATGGTAAGAGACCTATTCGGTAACACTAAGATGCGGCGCATTGGTTGTTAATTTGGCGCATGGGTTCAGAACACGGAAGAGGGTAACATCGCTTCTTGAGAGATGCTGCGCATCCTGAGAGATGCGGTGCATCGACCCCCGACTTAGGCTACAAGTTATGGAGAATTTATAAATAGTGGGGGTGATGTGTCGTAAAGTGGTATATGAATTGATGTATAAAATAATATGGAAAAATACCGATTAAAGATTGCTACACACTAACGGGCAGTGTACCCGATCGTGTAGTAGTATAGTAACTGGATTAGTTCCGTGTATCGTTCCAAGGACAGTTGTATTAGTCAAACTAGAATTATAAACTATATTATGATTAACTAAGTAAATGAAATTTAAAGGTACAAGATTTATGTTTTGTGGCTTATTTAACGATTAGCCAAATCAGAGAAGAGTAAAAGTAAAAACAATATTTTTGGTCTTTTAAGTTTATAAGTGCAAGGAAAGCAATTAAGATAGTTTTGATATCAAAGAGATGAAATATGCTCATCTAGACTTTTTACCCTCGATGTGAATGTTTATTTAGGATTAAGATTGGATCGATTGGTTATGCACGAGAACTAATTGATCGGTTTACCAAGAGTAGTCTTGAATAAACACTCAAAAGGGATTACACGACGCAAGTGATGTTCTTGTCATCTAAGACCTCCTATTTGTAATCAACTAATTCAACTAGTCTAAAGACTTGAAGAATGATCAAGTCAATGGTGTGTTGATCATGATCCACTCCTATGTCAACTAATGGTTTAGCTTAGTTCATTCCCTTGGTCTGGTTAAATGTTCAATTCACCCAACCCAAGTAATCAATTAAGTGTGGTAATAAGATCCCTATAAACGTCACTAGATAAGGCAAATTACTAACACCTATTAGTTATATGGAATTGAGTAGTGAAAATATGCATGACAGATTCTAGGGAATTGATCGTTCACCTAGACAACTACACATATCAATTAAGCTATCTGAGAGTATCTACAAGAGTCGTTCTTACATTCCTATATAGACTAACCGTTTGAACGCAACTTACCCCTTTTGGTAAAAGACGGGCAAACACTTGTCACTAGGTGTAAATCAATATACTAAATCAGCAAGATGGTGTTTCTTAGTTGAACAAGTATACTAACTTGTTGAATCGAAAAGATTAAACTTAACAAGAATGGTTCTTGTATTCAAACATCAAACTATCGTGCATGGTAACTATCAATCAAAAGTAAACATTCAACATCTCGGTTATTTATCTAGATGAACATAAAAGGAACTAGCCAACAATCATGCTAGAAAACTTAAACATAACAGTAACAAAGATAGAATTCATTGTAAATACAAAATTGACCTTTTTAGAGTAATCTTGGATGAAGCCCTTGAATGATCCTTGAATCTTCAATGATTTTAGTGTTTTTTGATGCACTTTGATAAGCTCAAGAACTGTTTTGAATGATATGTTTTCGTCTCTGAACAGAAAGAAAACTGGCACCCTTGGAATGAAGCTGGAAAGAGGTTTAAAAAGGCTGAAAAGTAGCTGGAAAGCACTGTGCGCGGCGCGCACATAAGGGGTGCGCGGAGCGCACTACTCACCTACCACACTTTTACTTTCCAGTTCACGATCGCACTTCAATTTGGATGTTTCAGGTACTTGTGCGCGGCGAAGTGCGCGGCGCTCTCTGTTGTGCGCGGCGCGCTCTGTTGATCTTGCGCGGGGCGCTCTCTGGTTTCCATTTTAATCAAATGTTCTGATCAAAGTCTTGAGTGTGAGGTGGTGTGCGCGGATAGTGCGCGGCGTGCACTGTAGCTTTCATTTTTCTGTTTCTTCGTTTCTTGTTCTGGTTTTGATCTTTGAGTTGTTTCATTCATTATCTTCAACATTTCTTCAAGTATTCAATGATTCTATGCTTAATTACAATACAACGGAATAATAATGGAAATATTACAAATTCGTATGAAATAACCGACGATAGGACTTGATATTGTGACTAATAATATGTCTATTTTGAGTAATATCAAAATCCCCCACACTTAACTCTTGCTTGTCCTCAAGCAAGTCTTGTTCTAATCATGCGTATACAAAACACAAATATATATGAATCAAAAACATTGTTTGAAGTACATTATACACAAATCACACGAATCACGTAAAACACACACAAAGACTCACGCTATATGGTACACAATTTTCACACGATTCACACGAAGTACACAAAACACACACATTATTTTGTAACACAACTCACGCTATATGAACACATGTTTACACAATTGGAATACACACTCGTGAGGGTACACAAACAATTTATGAAACACACGCACACATTTGGATTGCTTGGGAGAGGTGAACTTCGGTGAAAGTTCTTTAAAAATTTGGATCCTTAGGAAAAATTGGATCTTTGAGAAAACGTTTTAAGATTTTGAAAATGTCATTGCTAGTTTTTTTTTTTTTTTTTTTAACTAGACACGTTTTCCGGTTTTAACCTCAAATTCCGGTTGAGGGTAACTGAAAACCGAAGTCTCAGTCGGCGATTAGAAAGCTATTCGCCCCCATGATTGTAGTATCATGGAACTCTTAACCGGGCGCCCCCTGACGCGATATAAATATCGGTCTTTCATGACAGTTTTGTACAATTAAGATCAAGGGTTAAAACTGCGAAGACTAAGCTATCGCGCGGGACAGATCCTGCTCCAGCTTATACACCGTAATCGGTCTTGTACTGGATAGCGACTTGGATTTACCCTACCAAGTTTATTTTCGGGTTTGAAAGTTCAAGACTTTCCCTTCCCACTGTACCTTATATCGTGAAATGATATTAGTATGAAATGACATAGTTTAGGAAGTTTGCTATATCAAGTAAGGAGAAATTCGGAAGACTTTACTTCCTTCAAGGATGAACTAGATGCATCCTTTCGTTTAGTGACTTTTATTCCTTTTTCATGCCAAACGTATTTTAATCATTTTAATTTTGCAAAATTTGTGATAGTAATTCGAAAAGATTGGTAAAATCCCCCACACTTGGCTTTTTCGTTAAGGCTTTAATAATTATTTTCATTAAGAATGTGGTAAAACATGTTGATTATCCCTTTTATATGATTACTAGTTTTATGACTTTTAACCGAAATAAATTCAATCATTTGGTTGTTTCTAAATTTGTTTCGTGATAATAATTTCGGTTTATACACCTAGTTTTAAAATCTACAAATTTTAAATAAAATTTGAATTTATGAAGATAAAATTTAAAAAAAAAAAATTTCACCATTCCATTAAGAATTCGAAAGTAAGCCAAGATGTACCCGAGAGAATTACCTCCCCCCACACTTAAGATTAAGTAAGGCCCTCATTACTTAAAATCAAAAAAATTTTAAAAAAAAATTCACGAGGGCATTTGTGTGAAAAGAGTTCGAAAAACCTTGATAATAAGCCCGAGATCGTGAAACTTAGGTGAGCGATGGCGCTGAACTTAATGCCAGCATAAGAACATCGTTCAGTCCTTGATCTCTATCACAAATTCCAAAATATTTGTACGTCGCTGAACTTAATGCCAGCATCACTAAACCTTAACAATAAGAAATAAACAAGCACACAAAAATTAAATAGATAAAAATGGTGTTTTTAACACAACCACCACAAACATTAGTCTACAATACAAATATTCAAATTATTACAAACCAAAGTTTCTGAAAAATCACCAAATTGTTACCAATCATCAAATAAGGTACATTTGCCCTCTAATCATCACTAGAGAAATTACCAAAAGGCCATCCAGAGTAGGTTCCCGAACCATCACTTCGAGGTCTCCCGCGCGGGTATTGGTCCTCAAAGCGCGTCTGTGCATCCTGCATAGCCGCTTGCTCATCGTATAAGGGAGGACTCGGAATTCTGTTCGGTGTGTTATAATAGGTCGGGTTTTGGTAGGAAGCGGCATAATAATCCTGTGGGTTTTGCATATACAAACTAACATTATGGCGAAGCCAATTGCCCCTGTAATTCCCCCACCTTTGATCATACCTTGAAGCCCTATTATGCTCCCGTTGTTCTTCCTGAAATTCGTTAAATTGTCGCCTTTGTTCTTCATATTGGTCATCTCTGTGTTGATAACCAACCCGAAAATCATGAAAACCGGAAATCACTTCCTCCAACTCTTCTTCCCGTGTCCTTTGCGTCTGCCTACGCCTTCTCCTTTGAAACTGAGGTAATTCTTCTTCACTTTCAGGTTCCTCCATGTGAACCTCCTCCTGCACATTTTCTCGTCCGACATCGCTACCACCTGCTTCATGATCGTGGGCACGGGGTGGGTTTTGAGGTGGTTCCATCCTAGGAACAAAGGGAATGAGCCGATTGTGTTGGTCGAGCTGCAAAAATTGGGCATTGATATAGTATATACTTCCCAAAGGTTCCATCATGTCCGGATTTGCTACTAGCCGGTCAAAGTTAATTCCAAACGAGCTCGCTATTCGAGTGATATAGTGACCACCTACAATAGGGTTTATATTTCTTGTCCCTGTTTCGTTTAGATATTTTGCCACAGTGGTTGGAATATCAACTGGACTTTTATTGTAGATTTTGTCCATCAGAAAAACGTCTAGCCTCGTTACCTTGTTGTTTCCTTCCCTTCTTGCATTGAATGTGCAAGAAACCAACCTCTGAATTAACTTCGCCTCTTGATGATGTATTTTCGTGAATGTGCTTCGACTAGCAGCGAATTGGTAATTACTTATGTCGCTCCAAAAAATTCTGGGATTGTAGCTGGAATCGTAATACTCTGTCTGTCGGAGATATGTGTCCAATTGATCGTCATCTAGCTCGTTATATATGTCCAAAGCACGAGCTAAATCGATTTGGCTCATTGATCGAGCCAAACCTCCCAATCTAAACCTCATAAAATCCTGCCCTCTCGGATTTAAAATGCATTGAAAGTTCAGAGTTGCGATGAATTCCTTGTACAACTCGGGGTAAATGGTTTCATTTATCCGCATAACCCGTTCCCATGCCCGAATTGTGATTTCTTGTCCGGATGACAATTGGTGTTTCACCTCTAACATTCGTGCGACTCTATTGTACTCTCTTGCTTGAACCAATGGTTCCGGGTCAAAATACCAAGTGGCCTCACATTTTTTTCTTACCACCCATTCATATTCTTCCGCGTAGTCCTCATGATCCCGGACATAAGCTAACCAAACAGCAGGATCATTTTGATCCGGTACGGGTGCTTGTTGTCTTCCTT
The DNA here is from genome assembly GCF_046630445.1 of Rutidosis leptorrhynchoides. Lineage (NCBI taxonomy): Eukaryota > Viridiplantae > Streptophyta > Magnoliopsida > Asterales > Asteraceae > Rutidosis > Rutidosis leptorrhynchoides. The sequence goes on along the minus strand of NC_092337.1, from coordinate 41,356,423 downwards.
GGTTTGAACCTTGTCCTTGTTGGGCCTCTTGACTAGATGACCTTGTCTACACATAAGAAACAACACCAAAACAAAAAGGCATATAGAAATAATACCTTGTTAGTGTTAGGTTAAATCAAAATACATGTTCAAAGATACATATAGCAATAGTTATGTTAATCCTTCAAGCAAATAAATCTTTTTAAGAGCAAAGATTATCATGACTAGTATAGCATTATAGAAACCAAATTTGAACATAATCCTTAAGCATAATTTAACTCATCATGTTATTGTTACCCAAAAATCTATTAATCATATCACAACAAGCATAATTAAGTGGAACACTAAAGCTTTTCATGCTTACATTATCAATTTTTCATTCAATTCATGTTAGCATTCCAACTTTGAGACTTTTATTCAAGATAACAAGACTCATAAAACATCCAAAATCATCTTCAATCAACCCACAATTACCAATTACAAACTATCCTTAACACATTATCAAGCTAGGAATTCTATTGGCATGTAAACCCTAGATTCATAAGAATATCATAAAAATACAATGGAATCTCAATTTTAAGGCATACAAGGTGTACATAATAATTAGAGCATGTTAATGTTCACAAAAATCATGAAATTAAAGAAAACCCACTTAAATTCTTCAACAAACTCGAAATTAAGAGATTAAAATCGATGTATTAAAAAGAATAAAAAGTAGAAGAACATGAACATACTCTCCTCATCTTGAATTTGCTTGAAAATGGAAGAGATTTGGTGAAGATTGGTTAGGGTTTGGTAGGTTTTTGAGTTTGGAAGAGATAGATGCAGAATTTGGGGATGAAAAATGGCAGAAATCGGGGTTGGGGTTTTTGTGGTTGAGAATTAAAAGTGGGCCCCACAATAATTGAACCAAAAAGTAGCTGAACGGAGGGGTGCGCGGAGCGTACACTGAAGTGTGCGTGGCGCGCACAAGCCTGCACGGTGTTTTTCTTTTTGGTTTTGCGCGGAGTGTACCAGAGACTAACTCAGGAAGCTTGCTGATCAAAATTTTTCTATATTTAATGAATTCAGTGGTGTGCGCGGGGCGTACAAACAAGGGTGCGCGGCGCGCACCATGTGTTCTTCACTGTTTTTCGCTTTTGATCAGTTTAGCTTTAGTTGGTAACTTTAAGGTAATCACAGAAGTAAAAAATAAAAATAAAAAATCACACAGAATCACTCAAAATCACGCAATCCTAATTCTAACATTCGTGAAGGTTTAAAAATTGAGTCGCTTCACTCGACTCTTCCCCTAAACTTAGGTAGCTTTGGGGTCGAAGACGAGGTTGACCTCATCTTCAATGTTCATGGGTCCATCAATATATAGTTTGACCCTGTGCCCGTTTACCTTAAACGTGTCACCTTTTGCGTTCCTTAATTCCACCGTTCCATATGGAAAAACCTTATTAACCACAAATGGTCCCATCCATCGGGACTTGAGTTTTTCAGGGAAAAGTGTAAATCGTGAGTTAAATAACAAAACACGATCACCCTCTTTAAAATCTTTTGGATTCTTGAGACGGTTATCGTGCCAAACTTTGGTCTTTTCCTTGTAAATGAGTGAGTTTTCATAGGCATTTTGTCTCAACTCATCCAACTCATTAAGTTAGTTTAGACGAAGGTTTCCCGCTTCCGTAAGATCGAGATTACATGTCTTAAGAGCCCAATGTGATTTGTGCTCTATCTCCAAAGGGAGATGACATGCCTTCCCATAGACTAGGCGGTAAGGTGTGGTTCCAATAGGAGTTTTGTAGGCGGTTCTAAACGCCCACAAAGCATCGTCAAGCTTTGTTGACCACACCTTAGGATTTGATCCAACTATTTTCTCAAGGATCCTTTTCAATGCCCGATTCGTGTTTTCAACTTGCCCACTTGTTTGTGGGTGAGAAATTTTATGGGTTACCCCATATCGTTTCAACACCTTTTCCAATTGGGTGTTCCAAAAATGGGTACCACGGTCACTAATTAATGATTTCGGGGTACCAAATCGGGCAAAAATCTCTTTAAGAAAAATTATAACAACTCGTGCATCGTTTGTGGGGAGAGCCTTTGCCTCCGCCCATTTTGACACGTAGTCAACTGCAATGAGTATGTATTGGTTGGAATTAGATTTTGGGAATGGTCCCATGAAATCAATGCCCCAAATGTTGAAAACCTCACAAACTTGGATTATGTTTTGAGGCATTTCGTCTTTCTGACTAATTTTTCCTGCTCTTTGGCAAGAATCGCATGATTTACATACTTGGTGGGCATCCTTGAAGATGGTAGGCCAATAAAAACCGGCCTCATAGACTTTTCTCCTCGTGACTTGGGGTCCGAAATGTCCACCAGTGGGACCAAGATGACATTGGAGAAGAATCTGATTGCATTCTTCCCCGGAAACACATCGACGGATTATCCCATCGGGACACCGTTTGAAGAGATACGGGTTTTCCCAAAAATAGTATTTTATGTCACTGAAATTTTTTTTCGTTTCTGATGTGACATACCGGTTTCTAGGAATCCACCCGCAAGATAGTTGGCTATGTCTACAAACCATGGATCATCAATTTTCTCAATCTTCATGAGATTTTCGTCTGGAAAGTTATCTTGGATAACAGTCTCATGGAGAACCCCAAGATTTGGGTTCTCAAGTCGAGAAAGGTGATCGGTAGCTAGGTTTTCGGCCCCCTTTTTGTCTTTAATATCGATGTCGAATTCTTGCAAAAGCAAGACCCAATGTATTAACCGAGGTTTAGCATCTTGCTTAGCAAGCAAGTACTTCAATTCCGAGTGGTCTGTATAGACAACCGTCTTTGCTAGTACCAAATAGGATCGGAATTTATCAAACGAAAAGACGATTTCCAGGAGTTCCTTCTCGGTGGTAGTGTAATTAAGTTGGGTTCCTTGCAATGTCTTGCTAGCATAATAAATGGGCTTGAAATGTTTTTCAATTCTTTGCCCCAAGACGGCACCAATAGCAAAGTCACTAGCATCACACATAAGTTCGAATGGTATTGACCAATTCGGCGATATGAGAATGGGTGATTGTGTGAGCTTTGCTTTAAGTAGGTTAAAGGCGGTAAGACACTCATCCGTAAAGACAAATGGAGCGTCTTCCTCAAGAAGTTTGTTCATGGGGGTTGCAATTTTGGAAAAATCTTTAATGAACCGCCGGTAAAAACCGGCGTGCCCCAGAAAACTTCTTACGCCTTTTACATTTGACGGTGGTGGTAATTTGGCTATGACTTCCACTTTAGCTCTATCCACCTCCAGACCTGCACAAGAAATTTTATGACCCAATACAATGCCCTATTTTACCATAAAATGACATTTTTCCCAGTTTAGCACAAGATTTGATTCTTCACACCTAATCAACATACGCTCAAGATTATGAAGACATGAGTCAAAAGAATCACCGAAGACTGAAAAGTCATCCATGAATACTTCCATAAAGTCTTCAATCATATCATGAAAAATAGCTACCATACACCTTTGAAAGGTAACAGGAGCATTGCATAAGCCAAAGGGCATACGTCGATAGGAGAAAGTACCATAAGGGCATGTAAAGGTTGTTTTCTCTTGGTCCTCGGGTGCTATAGGGATTTGGAAATATCCCGAGAAACCGTCAAGAAAACAATAAAAGTTCTTTCCTGCCAACCTTTCCAACATTTGATCAATGTAAGGAAGAGGAAAATGGTCTTTTCGGGCAGCATCATTTAATTTTCTGTAATCAATACATACCCTCCAACCCGTGATAGTCCTGGTAGAAATTAATTGGTTGTCTTCATTTGTGACAACGGTCATGCCACCCTTTTTGGGCATGCATTGGACCGGACTCACCCAAGGGCTATCCGAAATTGGATAAATGAGACCTGCATCTAGGAGTTTGACAATCTCCTTTTTAACAACTTCTTGCATATTAGGGTTGAGTCGCCTTTGTCTTTGTACACATGGCTTATAGTTATCTTCCATTAATATCTTATGCGTACAATAAGAGGGACTTATACCCTTGATGTCATGAATTTTCCATGCTAGAGCCGTTTTATGGGCTTTTAACATGGAAACAAGTTTAGACTTCTCACTTACAGAGAGTTTGGATGAAATGATAACCGGGAGAGTAGAACCTTCTTGTAGGTAAGCATATTCCAAGTGTTTTGGAAGTGGCTTGAGTTCTAAAACGGGAGGCTCTTCAATCGATGTTTTACATCGGTACTCATTTCCTAAATCCAACTTTCTGTATTCTTCATCATTTGGCTCATAACCGTTAGCCATCAAGGTGGTCAACATCTCCACTTCTTCCACCATATTCTCTTCATCACGTTCCGCAAAAATGCATTCTCCCGTACCTTGCAATTCTGGAAATTCCTGCAACAACTCCGAATATGTGTCTACAGTTTGCAAATAATAACATTGATCATCAGTAGACTCGGGGTATTGTAGGGCATGGTCAACGGAAAAGGTAACCTTCATATCCTCAATACTAAGGGTCAATTTCTGCCCATGAACATCTATCATAGCTCTAGCGGTATTGAGGAAAGGTCGACCTAATATAAGAGGCACACGTGTGTCCTCCTCCATGTCCAAAATTACAAAGTCAGCCGGAAATACTAGGGTACCTACTTTTACCAACATATTCTCTAAAATTCCACGAGGGAATTTAACAGAGCGGTCCGCTAGTTGAATTGCCATTCGGGTTGGTTTTAGTACCCCGGGGTTTAGCTTAACATATAATGAATAAGGCATTAAATTTATGCTAGCCCCTAAATCCGCTAATGCTTTAATGCATTCCAAATCTCCCAGGAGACATGGTATGGTAAAACTTCCAGGATCTGCTAATTTCTTTGGTATTTTGTTCATCAAAATTGCTGAACAATTAGCATTAATGGTGACGGATGAAAGTTCCTCCATTTTCTTCCGATTAGTAAGTAAGTCTTTTAAGAACTTAGCATACTTGGCCATACCTGAGATTACATCAATGAAAGGCATATTTATGTTAATTTGTTTAAACATATCTAGGAATTTTGACCTTTCGGCCTCTAGCCTTTCTTGTTGTTGTTTTCTTGGGTATGGGAGCGGTGGTTGATATGGTTTCACTACGGGTTTTTCCCGTTCTTCCTTTTCAACCACTTTTTCCGGCTCCTTAACCAGTTCATCATTTCAGTTCAACGGAACACTAAAATCAGAATTTTCGGGCATTTTTGGAGCATCGTATGCTAAACCACTCCGTGTGGTGATAACATTGGCGTGCTCATTTCGAGGGTTCTTATTTGTATCGCCCGGTAAACTATCTGGTTTTCTCTCACTAAGTAAATTAGCTAAACCACTCATTTGTTTCTCCAAATTCTGAATTGAGGCTTGTTGATTTCGAAACTGGTGTTCGTTTTTCTCGTTGGTTTGGTTTATATTTGTGACAAGCTGAGTTTGTGATGCAATCAACTTTTCCAACATACTCTCCAAATTTGACTTTTTTCTTCCTGTTGGGGTTTTTGATAAAAACCCGGAGTTTGTTGTTGGAACCCACTACTTGACCCTTGTTGGTAATTGGAATTTAGACCTTGAGAGTTGTAGGGGTTGTTAAAGTTCCGGTTAAATTGGGCTCTTCCTTGAAATTGATTGTTATTTCTTTGGCTTATGAAAGGCACTTTTTCTTTTTGAGCCATTGTTAAACCGGCATCACAATCTTTTCCTAAATGAAGACCACCACAGTATTCACAACCTACTTTCATACTATGAATTTTCTTGGTGATTTTATCAATGGTTCGAGCAACACCGTCTATTTTAACACTTAGGGAACTAAGGTCATCATAGGCGCCGGCGCTTTGGACTTGAGCATTACGAGTAATTGGGCGTTCTTGATGCCACTCATGAGAATAATCGGCTAGCTTCTCGATTATTTCATAAGCCTCTTGCTCGGTTTTGTCCATAAGAGAACCACCGGCCGCTTGGTCAATTGAAATTCGGGTTGCTACATCACAACCTTTGTAAAAGATTTGGACCTTTTGAAAGGTATCCAAACCATGGTTTGGACAACCTCTTAGCATTTTGGAAAATCGATTCCATGCTTCGTACAGGGTTTCCATCGGTTTTTGACAGAATTGGGTAATTTCGTGTTGGAGTCTCGCGGACTTGGATGCTGGAAAATATTTCTTAAGAAATTTTTCCAACATACCATCCCACGTTTCTATCGTAGCCTTGGCCAATGAATCTAACCAACTTCGTGCTTTCCCTTGGAGTGTCCAAGGGAAAAGTCTTAAAAATATGGCCTGGTCAGTTTCTGATTTAAGTTTAAAAAGAAGACATATCTCTTGAAAGAGACGAATATGTTCGTTTGCATCTTCATTCGGATCACCACCAAATTGACACCTGTTATTAATCATTTGAAGAATAGGTCCTTTTATTTCAAAAGTTACCTCACCAGTAGGCGGAGTAATAGCACTACCTTGTCCGGTCCGGGTTGCTTTCATCTTTGCTGCCATTGATTGTCGTGGTACCAACGGTCTTTCTCCTTCCATTTCAAAATTTGGGGGTTGAACGGGTTTACCAAAGTCTGAATATCGAGGCTTGGTCGTACTTGATTCTGAATCAAAGGTTTCTTGCTTTGATGAAGATTCAAAAATTTCAAGTACTTTTTTTGGAATCCTACCAAGCTTTCTATCAGGTTCTGTAAACGGTGTAAGTAATGGAGATTCTGAACTTCGGGTATGTGGCATATGCGACCTATAAGCTGTCAATCACATAACTAACAAAAACTATTAAACATACCGATTCTATAAGTTTAAAAATCAAAGCCTATTAAAAATTGAAAATAAGTAAGAAACTACTTAATCACAAATCAGTTAACAATTCTGTTTTGACACAAAACTGTCCCCGGCAGCGGCGCCAAAAACTTGATGTGTCGTAAAGTGGTATATGAATTGTTGTATAAAATAATATGGAAAAATACCGATTAAAGATTGCTACACACTAACGGGCAGTGTACCCGATCGTGTAGTAGTATAGTAACTGGTTTAGTTCCGTGTATCGTTCCAAGGACAGTTGTATTAGTCAAACTAGAATTATAAACTATATTATGATTAACTAAGTAAATGAAATTTAAAGGTACAAGATTTATGTTTTGTGGCTTATTTAACAATTAGCCAAATCAGAGAAGAGTAAAAGTAAAAGCAATATTTTTGGTCTTTTAAGTTTATAAGTGCAAGGAAAGCAATTAAGATAGTTTTGATATCAAAGAGATGAAATATGCTCATCTAGACTTTTTACCCTCGATGTGAATATTTATTTAGGATTAAGATCGGATCGATTGGTTATGCACGAGAACTAATTGATCGGTTTACCAAGAGTAGTCTTGAATAAACACTCAAACGGGATTACACGACGCAAGTGATGTTCTTGTCATCTAAGACCTCCTATTTGTAATCAACTAATTCAACTAGTCTAAAGACTTGAAGAATGATCAAGTCAATGGTGTGTTGATCATGATCCACTCATATGTCAACTAATGATTTAGCTTAGTTCATTCCCTTGGTCTGGTTAAATGTTCAATTCACCCAACCCAAGTAATCAATTAAGTGTGGTAATAAGATCCCTATAAACGTCACTAGATAAGGCAAATTACTAACACCTATTAGTTATATGGAATTGAGTAGTGAAAATATGCATGACAGATTCTAGGGAATTGATCGTTCACCTAGACAACTACACATATCAATTAAGCTATCTGAGAGTATCTACAAGAGTCGTTCTTACATTCCTATATAGACTAACCGTTTGAACGTAACTTACCCCTTTTGGTAAAAGATGGGCAAACACTTGTCACTAGGTGTAAATCAATATACTAAATCAGCAAGATGGTGTTTCTTAGTTGAACAAGTATACTAACTAGTTGAATCGAAAAGATTAAACTTAACAAGAATGGTTCTTGTATTCAAACATCAAACTATCGTGCATGGTAACTATCAATCAAAAGTAAACATTCAACATCTCGGTTATTTATCTAGATGAACATAAAAGGAACTAGCCAACAATCATGCTAGAAAACTTAAACATAACAGTAACAAAGATAGAATTCATTGTAAATACAAAATTGACCTTTTTAGAGTAATCTTGGATGAAGCCCTTGAATGATCCTTGAATCTTCAATGATTTTAGTGTTTTTTGATGCACTTTGATAAGCTCAAGAACTGTTTTGAATGATATGTTTTCGTCTCTGAACAGAAAGAAAACTGGCACCCTTGGAATGAAGCTGGAAAGAGGTTTAAAAAGGCTGAAAAGTAGCTGGAAAGCACTGTGCTCGGCGCGCACATAAGGGGTGCGCGGAGCGCACTACTCACCTACCACACTTTTACTTTCCAGTTCACGATCGCACTTCAATTTGGACGTTTCAGGTACTTGTGCGCGGCGAAGTGCGCGGCGCTCTCTGTTGTGCGCGGCGCGCTCTGTTGATCTTGCGCGGGGCGCTCTCTGGTTTCCATTTTAATCAAATGTTCTGATCAAAGTCTTGAGTGCGCGGTGGTGTGCGCGGATAGTGCGCGGCGCGTACTGTAGCTTTCATTTTTCTGTTTCTTCGTTTCTTGTTCTGGTTTTGATCTTTGAGTTGTTTCATTCATTATCTTCAACATTTCTTCAAGTATTCAATGATTCTATGCTTAATTACAATACAACGGAATAATAATGGAAATATTACAAATTCGTATGAAATAACCGACGATAGGACTTGATATTGTGACTAATGATATGTCTATTTTGAGTAATATCAGGGGGATTTTTGTCAGTTTAACACATACGGATTCTAGAGCAAAGGTTATGAATTTTCAAGGGTTTTGAGGCCGTTCAAGAGCTTTTCAAGGGTTCAACATCAAGATTGAAGATAGAATTGAAGAACATCATTGGTACTTCTATGTTTCATTATTTTAGTGATTTAATTATGAATGTTACTATGTCCAATTTTGTGTTTGATTCCTTTATGAACATTGATTGGCTAATTTTCTTATGTGTTAATGTAAGACATATGAATTGGGATTGTTCAATATTTTAATTATCGAGGTTATTATGCTTAATTAATTGTGTTCTTTCAATAGAACCATTATTGTGATTGTCTGTATGCTTTATTCAATTATATAGGTTTATGAATTGGTTTAAGTGAGTTTATCAATGTTCATAGCATGTACTTCAACACTTAGTAATTTAGACATTTGCATGTGAGTGTAAGTGGTAATTGAATAGGTATTGTGGTAACATAATCGTGTAGACTATTTTGAGTGATCTTAATAGTCTAGGTTTTACGTGAGCTTAACCAAGAAAGAGTCTCATTAATTAAACAGGGTAAAAATTTATGAATAAGATTAATGTGAGTTAATTGAATTCATTAGATCTTAATTGATTTCGTGAGATTGAGATAAACTATATACTTATAACTTTAATAGTGTTTTTAATTACAAAAGATCAATCCTCGTCATTAGTTGAGCATTAAAGTGGAGATCGTTTCCTCTCATCTGGTTATTCATTTAGTTTAATTACATTTTACTTTAGTTTAATTGATTTCAAATCAAAACTCCCCATTTACTTAAGATAACTATTAGTTTTTAAAGTCTTAATTAACTGCTCTTTAAGGAACGAACTGGTCTTTTACTTATTAATTGCTATGTGATCGGGTTTAGTTGCCTGACTTTGTTTGATAATTGTTAAGTATTTTGCAAGTAAATTTTAGGAACAATATAACACATCACGTGCACCTTGGAAACATGTCGGGAACATGTTAGAACATGTTTGACCGAGGTAGATGATGGTGAGAAGGAAAATCCTACTGTAGTGAGAGAAGTGATTCGAGACTTCTCTCCGGTGTCAACTAGGTTAGTTGACAGGGTTAGCTGCACATGATTATCGGCCGTGTATTTGAATCAGATTCATGGCCGAAGTGATTCAAGGTGTGCAACATTGATAAGGAGGCAAATAGTGAAAGTACGAGGTGATAGTATTTTTGGTGACTAAGAAGATAAATTTTCGTCAAAGTGGAGATTGTTGAACGATTATCCAAATAATTAATTGACTAACATTTATTTGAAGATACAAGTGCATGAGATACATGTTGTCTACTATACATAAATACTAGTAGCCTAACATTATTGACAATTTATTGGTTTTACACTTGCTAAAGTCAAAGAAAGAACACTTAGTTTTCTTGTTTCTTTTCATATCATGAGTGGCGGGGAACGCTTGTAAGTGTACGCATGTATAGTTTACATGTATAAATAGGTATTTCATGCAAAAGGTATCCGGAGAGGATCACATATCACAAAAGTAGTAAACATAGTTGATCGATAATATCAACGGAGTGTGTTTCTTTGCGAGGAAGAGTTTTATTCTTGTAAGGACTGTAAAAAAGTGTATGGGAAAATTTGGATTTTATCCTAAAATGTAAGGGGTTTGGATATGAGTTTAACTCATAGTGTAATTTTTTTGTACCGGGTTCTATTATATGATAAGAATAAAGGGAACTCTTGGGTGGACGTAGACAAGGTTTTGCCAAACCACGTAAAATTTTTGTGTTATCAGTTACTGATGATATGCATAACGATCCGTCTTAGAAAGACACACTATTAGTAGCATTCCGGCTAGAGCGTTCCCGACGTGAACTATCACGGGCAAAGAACATCTTCCCGGCCTCACCTTAGTAACCTGATCAGAAGGTTACTTATGTACGCATCCGAGAAAGATCATAACGGACAAAGGCTAGCCGAGACGCTACATAAAACTCATCCGGCTCGGACAAGTGTGCAGGCTACCGACATCACCTAGCCGATGCAAAGGCATTAAGAAGCCAAGAACCATATCGTCACAAAAAGTCCTGCTGAACTATGAACGCCGAGCATCTGACAACCTTTACAAAGTTACTTATGAACTAACTACAATCTTGCACCGGTCATAACACTACCGTGAAGAAACACTTGAAATAAACATCAGGTAAAACTCTCTTGCCTGAACAAAGGGCAAGGCATTCATCCGTCACGATCAAGACAGATCTACCACACTCTCTGAACTACCATGTCTTATGAGCTTAGGTGTCCGGTCCCGGGACAAGCACGTTTTCTCGAAACAAGTACACCATCCCGTAACAAGCACATTGTCCCGGAACAAGTGCACTGTCCCGGAACAAGCACATGATCCTGAGCAAATACACATGATCCTGGAGCAAAATCACTACTCTTAGATATTAACTTATTCGATTCCGATCGAATAAGGTTAATCTCATCGATTGTTTTACGTCCTTGGAATCCAGATTCCAAATCGGGGTTTGCACAATTATTATAGTTAAAACATTCGATCCACTCTTTTACACTAATCCAGCACTCGAATCCGAAATCTATTTCACACATAACGATTTTGGTTTGATCAGTTACTTTATTTTGCATTATATTATTTCTCGCAAGTTTGTCTCAAACAATTATATCCTCGCTTCCTCTCGTGTGAATGCGTTAGGCAAATTTTCATAACAGTTGTGCATCTAGCTTGATTCGGGAATTGTAGTATAAAAAAATAACCTTGAATAAAAAAAATCCAGTAGGGACTTGCAACATTGAAATCTCAATGCAAAAAAACAAATATTAATTTATTTAAACACAAACTAGACTTGCTTTTTTTTTCTTCTAAAATAATGAATATTATCAAAATAGGCACATTCATGGAATAATGAAAGATCCTAACTGAAAGAGACAAAACAACTCGGATAGGCTCGAAGCAAGTAAACCTCACTAACCGAAGCTAACTCCAATCGAACCTAGCTAACACCAAAATCGCTAAAACAAAGCGGACAAAACCAAGATCAACGCAACTAAGCAACAAACATAACGAAATCAAAACAATCTAACAAAGACAACCATGAACCACCACCAAACATTAACAATAAACGTAAGACAAAGTCATCAACTTAGAAGGGGCCTCTCTGGTTCCTTTCGTTCCGGCAAATTGTAATCCCGTGTACTTTGTTAATATGAACCATTTTGTCTTTTCGAAACTTGAAGTTGTACGAAAGGACGGAAGTTGAATTGCTACCGACTAAAAAGCCGGAAGAACTCGGAAGTATCAAATTTGGATCCGCTAAACCTTAAAAAAAAAACCTTTATTGACTTTGTCCGTACCACTAATGTCGTCTTCATCCCGTAAAACGAAGGTCCTTCAGTCCGCACTCTTCTTTTGCTTTTTCTTGTTAGCCCGGCCCAAATTAATGGGCTTAGTACGCTCAAGTACCACTGGGTCCACAATAACAGGGGACGAAACAAACTAGACTTGCTGAATCGACTTAGCATTGAAACTTCACTTTACCCCGTATGATTGATTGGTGAGGTTATTCATAAATTCAAAAGTACAAAATTCACATGGGGTGTTTTCGTAATTTCAACCGAATACACGATTATAGAAAAACAATATTCTTAACGCATTCAACTTTTGTCAAGTATCATGAGAATGACATGTATTTTTAATTCGTTGTTGGTTTAAAAATAAATCTCATCTCCATTTATATATCCAATTTGAATTTACTTTTACCAAACGAAGCCATGAATATTATTTACAAACTTTTAGATGTCATTTTTCTTGTTTTTTCAATCATAACGTTAATCTTCTTGGTTCCCACATTTTGGTTGTATAATCTCTTGAGGTTTTGCTACAAGTCTTTGTATCCTGAATCGCTTGCCGGAAAAGTTATTTTAATTACCGGCGCTTCAGCTGGTATTGGTGAGGTAACATCGATTCAAATATCAAATTTATACTAATTTTTTTTTTTCAAAAAAATGACAAACTTGTATTGTATAACTGATAGAAAGTTTCATTAAAATAATGAACCCCTTAAAACGTATAAAAGTACAACACAAGACGATTAACCTAACAAGAGCTCACCACAAAAACATGTTTATGATGGTTACATTTTCTTTTTTAAAGCATATGGCAATTGAGTTTGCTAAGGAAGGGGTGTGTTTGGCGTTAGTTGCTAGACGAGAGGAACAACTTCGTTTGGTTGCCGAATGCGCAAAGGCAATGGGATCACCTGATGTAATTGTGATACCGGCAGATGTATCAAAACTAGAAGATTGTAGCATGTTTGTTGATCAAACTATTGAACACTTTGGTAAATGTAAGTCCATTGTATTCATAATTTTTAGTAAAAATTCTTTCATTGCAACCGAGAAATAAATTTGTATCTTGATACATAGTTTGGTCATTACCTTTCGAATAATCCATAACAAGTCTACACCATTTATGTTATATTTTGTTAAAAAGCTAATTTGAGTTTTAGCTAAAATTTATCATTTGATCAATGCTGGTTTTTGATCATGTGACAGTGGATTACCTTATAAATAATGCTGCCGCCATTGCATCGTTTGGTTTATTTGAAAATCAAACTCGTGTCTCTGATAATGTTCCAGTTATGGTAATCAATCCCTCTCTAAATCTCTTCTTTTGGTTTTACAAATTTATGTAATTAAATTAGGTATTAGGTAATCACATGTTCTTCCTCAAGATTTTGGTTGGTAGCACTATAACAACTCGTCTTATTTCGGCAAAGGTGTCTTCGGGAAAAGTTACTTTTATTGTACGTATTGAGGTCCTGTATAAGTATAAAATTGTGGCTCACCAATATGGGTTTTAGTTAAAACTTAAATATATATTGCTTTATTTTTAGGGGGCGTCACATATTATATATATTAGAGCCATAATTTGTTATTGATTTTTTTTTCCGCCTAACGAGGACATCAAACATTGAAGTGGACGAGTTTGTAACAACTCAGTCCACATTGGTTTGAGATAAGAAGTTTGAATCCCCTATAATTCTAACATCCTAGTTAACAATACCTTTTATCATTATTTTTAGTTAAAACTTGAAATTATCCAATTAGTCTATTTATTTTAGCTTTGAGGGGCGTCACAACCACCATAAATACCTATTCGTTATGTTCCAAGTAGGGTTACTTATGCATGCCTTTTAATTTGCCCATATTATAGTTATTAACTTCATTGTAGTAGTATTACTTTCATTAAATATTTATTGTGAGCTAGAAAATAAGGTTATGATGTATATATAGGAGTGTAGTAAAGAATGGGCCAATAGTCTAGTGACGAATGACTCACTCTCCCTTAGGGGAGGTGAGGGTTCGATTCCCACTAGGTGAGGATTTTTCAAATAATTGGGTCAAAAACCATTCTTACCGGGCCCAAATGATCCCTTGGTCCCACGCATGCGAAGATTGAAACAATGACAATGCAAGTTCGTTTATCGGGACTGGCATGCTTTGGGAAAATGGTTGATGGTGGGGACCACTGGATGGGTTGACAAAGTCAATACATGGCTAACATGTACCTGCCGATACACATGTTTTTTGAAACAAATATAGGAGTGTAGTACTAGATTAAGTTTTTCCAAATAAGTTGCAAGCCACCTAAATATTCCGTATAAGTATGTTTGATTGTAATCAGGACATAAACTTTTGGGGTTCAGTTTATAGCACACATTTTGCACTTCCGCATTTAAAGAAGAGCAAAGGAAAAATAATTGCTATTTGTTCTTGTGGGAGTTGGTTTGCGTCTCCAAGAGTAAGCCTCTACAATGTGAGTACATAAAATACATTCTATTTGATTCTTTAATATTCATTTATTTTATTTATTTCGTCTTTCCTCGAATAAACATATAGCTACATTTTTCTTATTAAAACAGGCAAGTAAAGCGGCAATGTTGAGTTTCTTTGAAACATTGAAAATCGAGGTTGATTCGGATATTGATGTAATGATAGTAACTCCTGGGATAGTTGAAACCAGATTAAGCAATGAGAAATGGTTAGAAGAGGTACTTATAATTTGTTTATATAAGTTCTTTTGATTTGGTTAATTAGTAGATAAATTTTATTAATTTTGCTTTTGATCTCTCGAAGGGACAAGCGTTATGGGTACCAAGAATAACACCTGAAGCATGTGCGAATGAAATTGTGAAGAGCATCAAACGCGGAGACAAAACATTAACAGTTCCTTCATGGATGAAGACGGTATTTTTGTGTAAGATGTTGTGTCCCGAGATTTGTAATCCGATTATGACCTTTTTGTTCATAACATGGCCTGAGATTTCCTCAAAGAAAAACAGAACTAATTCACCCAATTGATTCATGTAATTGTTTTCTTGTTCCTAATAAACACTATAAAAAATAGCTTATGTAGCTAGCTGATTAACAGAAGGAAAGTAATGAGATATCAATTGATAGTAAGGCTTCAATATCAACATAGCCTAATGGGCTAAATAAATATCAGAAAAGCACATTGGGTTTGCTCTCTCCGTATGTCCACTTTCATATATTTTCATATTTTCGAGATATTAATTAATCAAAAACAAATACAAAAACAAAAACAAAAAAAATTCTAATGATCTATAACAATTCATCCCCAAAAAAAGTTGTAAAAATGCCTCACAATTTGCAAGAGGCTCTTGTGAATTTGACAGATTTTCAGTAATGATAGCTCAAGGGCATTAGCTCCCGGTCGCGGCTAAAACTTTCTCGGGCATTACGACAGATTTTTCGGCCATGATGAGTAATCATAGCTCTTGCGATTTGAGTAACCAACAAAACTTGGACACACAAATCGCAAATACCTTCTTGCAAATCGCAAGAACCTTCTAGTGATTTGTGAATTGCGATTTGCGCACAAAGTACAAATGTGTAACCAATGATTGTGTCACTTATTTAAATTGATTAAGGTTTTTTTTGTAATATTACTCCATATTGATGATAAATTTAACGAATATAAAATTAGAATTTTATTTATATAGCATGTTATGAGCAGTCAAAGTACGTTAAATGTCAAAATCATTGAAAAATAGTTTTCAAATATATAATCTTTCAATATTTAGAAGATTGTGACAACTCATTAACGTTTGTCATTCTTGGTACCTTCCTATTAAAATTTTCAACAATAATGCCTGATATCTACACGATTTAAGAAATATACAGCATGACCGAAAAATACCCGATTCCAAGCCATTCATAAATCGCAAAAAATATCTGGCGTGTTGTGAATGGTTTTGCGATTTGCGAATGGCTAGGACCGAGAATTCCAGACCATTCTCAAATCGCAAAGTTCATCCGCAAGATGCTTTTTTTGAGAATTATGAAGGCATTTTTACAAACTTTTTCTTTCCTTTGGGAAAAAAAATAAAAAAAATCATATAATGCATTTCCAAAAAAGGATCTTTTGATTTTTTTTAACATTATAATTTATCGGAACACCTCACTAGCAAGATGTTAGATAGAAAATTATAAAGGATTACATAACCAAGAGTTCCAACTATTTACATTTTGAGCTCTAAATTTTAGCTATGAAAAAGAATAAAATTGAATGCAAACAAATATCTCATTCTTTTTCGTAGATTAAGTGTCAAAGACATATCCACTTTTAAATCTCCAAATAGTCAAAAGGTTAGCCACTCCTATAGCTGTAAAAAGTGGGATTTAACTGCGCATTGATGCGGGAAGTATTTACCATATGTTTATAATATTATAACGTGTTACATAATGTAAATAAAAATTATGATATGTTTATAATCTTATAACGTGTCACAATAACTGTTAGTTAAAAGCAATTAATTATTTTCCGCTTCTTGAACGAAAAGATTGTTAATGTCATACATTTTATTATATTCATTTTAGGTTTAAGATATATATTTAAACATGTTTACGTATACTTATTGTACTTACATGACTTGTTATACTTGCATATTTGACAATCACTTATTTTACTTTTATGTTATATTACATTATATTGTTACTTGCTCTTTTTACCTATACATATCGTATTGAAGTATACATTATTCATGGTAAAGTTTCTATTTTATCAACTGTACTTGTATATTTTTACTGCACATATCGGATTTCATGGTTCTTTCTGGCCGGAGGTCCCTAGGAAGCAGCCTCTCTGCTCTACAGAATAGGGAGGGACGACTTCCTCTACCTGGGGACCAATAGGTATCCGTGGGTGGAGGAATGACTTCCCTTTTACTTTAGGGTAGAGGAAAAGACTGTCTACATCTAACCTCCCCATACTCTACTTTAGTGGAATTGGGTATTGTTGTTGTTGTATATATATTTAAATACTACATATTTGATTTGTCATGTAACTTTTAATTGAAAAATTGACATACTATACTGAAAAATTTGAATTAACATATATAATTTTTTAGTTTATCAAAAACCTTCGCACTCATGATGTGAATCATTCAAAACCGTATTTGATAATACGAGAAGGAAAAAAAAAAATGTTAGATTTATAAAAAAAATAATTGAAATTGCTATTATTCTCATCATGTGTTGGGTTATACAGAGTAGTATATATGGAAATATTACATTTGTGATCTGCTGTTGTGGCGCATAAATCGACCCAGGGAAAACTATCTTGTAACAACATTCATATAAGGTAATTGAATTCATGTCCATCTGATAATCATTTGCCACAAATTCATAATGCTTGAACACTTGAAAAAATGTGATCCATGTCTTTTGCTGTTGACTCACACATTGGGCACATGATAGATTCCAAATCCTTTCCTCGAAGAGTCATATTCATTCTCGTTAGTAAGATGCTGAGACGTGTGCGCCATATGAACACATTTATTTTCCTCGATAGAATTTTGTACCACTTGCAACTTGGTCCCATCGATGGTAATAAGAAAGGGCACATGACCCGAAAAGGTAACATAAGTTACCCAATTTGAAAATCAAGGTCACCCCAATTTGCCTAAGCCCAAAAAGGACTTCAATTTTATTTTTGCTCAAAAAAAGGATTACGTATTCAAAAATTTTAAAATTGAGGTAATCTTCGTCAAATTCATTAACGATCGTTAGTCAAAAATACAAGATTGGTCCCCGAAGTTTGTTAAAAATTGCACCCACCATCCTCTTCATCATCTTCATCAAATTAGTGCTTCCAATGAACTGAAAATCACTCCTTCGACAGCGATTAACATACTTTGTGAAGGATTTAGAACCAAAAATTCACATAATTGATTTTATGATCTGGACGTTTTCTGGATCTGAAATCAACACAAAAGTTGTTGTAAGTCACAAACCTAATGCTCTAAAAACATTATCTCCAACTAAAACAACACAGAAAACTCAAATTCGATCCATGTTTATACGGTTGACTTTTTACTCCAAAGCTTTGACTTCAAATTAAGATCTGTAAATTTGCAGATACATTGACACATTGAAGGAATTTTTGAAAAATGACCATACGTATACGTAAAAAAGAAGAATCTTGCTTAAACTAATTTAAAACTTACTGGTTCTTCTGCATTATAACAATCACATTTCATATAACAACTCAAATTAATGTAAACGAATAATGAATCGATCCAAATTAGTCTGGGCAGTAACAATATAATGTTAGGCAGTAACAATTGGAGTATTATGATTCATGAATCGATCCAAAATAGTCTCTTTTTTGTCTTGAATTTTTGTGGTTTCTATTTGGTATTGTTGATTGTACGTTCTCATACCAACATAGCAGTGGCTGGTTGGTATCCTTGGTTTCACTTAGGTGGGGCCAGGGCAAGGGGGAGAGTGGACTCAAGTTCGAGTCCCACTCTTTAAAAATACCCGTGGTAGGCTTACTTACCATAAGCCGGGTTGCCCCTGGGAAGGTTTTACCGACCTATTCAGGACCCAGATCCGACCTGCCTGCCCCTCGGGATGGTTTAAGGTTCGGATCCCTGTAATATGGTTCGGGTTTTCTGCCCGAACGCGTGTGTATGTCGAAATGATGAGTGTCGTTGAAATAAATGATACACTGATGCAAGCTTGCCGTTCAAAAAAAAAATTGTACGTTCTCATCGCCGGTGGGCTGTAAAATTTATCTTTCCGGACCCGATTCCGGCTGTAAAAGTTGATTCAGATTAATCTTCCATCTTGTCTTCGTTTTGATGAAGTATTAATCAATTAGCCAAAGTTGATTCAGATCTATCCATCTTCATCGTTGACGGTGGTTGTCACGATCTTACTTTTTCCGTTATCTTTTACCATTTGTTATTTAACGTCCGTTATTTGTTATACATGCCACGTCATTTCTATGACTATATTATTATTTTATTAATAATATATTAATTATTATGTATTATATGAATATTTGTATTCGTATTTAAAGTTGTACGTTTCTACGTATCGTGGATTTCTATCCGGCGAATCTTTTCGGTTTTCAAACCAACGGTTAGACTTTTGAGATTTTTGAATCCCAATTATTTTAATTATGATATTTTTATATCATATGATTATATATAGTGTTTATATATTTTATTTGTCGCGTGTGCGTTATTTCTCCGAATATTTAATCGCGTAACGGTATTTTCGCGTTTCGGGTTTCGTTCGGGCGTTCGGGCTAAAATCAATTACACATTTTATAAAGTTGGCCCACTAATGGGGCCCACCCTACCCAATTCGGCCGAACACTCCAAGGGAGGGAGTGTTTAGCCTTATTTTTCCCATTTTGAATTTTGCATTTCATTTTACCATTTTTCTCTTAACCCTTTTTCCTCTCATTCTATTTTATCCTTCTCCTTTTCTTTTCTTTGGCCGCCACTTCTCACTATCATTATCATCTTCAATTGATCATCATCAAGTGTTTGGATCATTCAATTGTTCACATATTCGGATTGCTCTCTTCATCCTCTACACGATTATATTAATTATTTCTAGATTGGGGTATAAACCCTAACCCTAGTTTTTTCATTTTTATTCATTTTTACTGTTTTTGATGTTATTATGATAGTATAGTACTTGTGTATTGTTGTATTGATGATTGGATGCGTACAAATACTCGTTTATGTATGTTTTTGGTTTGATTAATTTTGGACAGCAGCTTGTTGGTTAAAATCAGTGAACTTAACATGGATTTTTGATTAAATAAAGTGATTAAATGAGTTCCTCTCATCAAGACAATAATTTTAGGCTTTGGATTCATGTTGTTTAGAGTTTCGGATCAAAAGTTATGCCTGATTTAGGGTTTTGATGGAATTAAAATGTAAAAACGTGTGTGTTCAGTTTTGGTCAGTCTTCGTGACCATTTTCGGGTTTACCATTGGGTTAGGATTGATGACTGGATGAACATTCATGTTCGGGTCATCAAAATCCGAGCCACAGATCACCCGGAATAGCTAAAACAAGATTTAAAGCGGATTAATGTTTCAAGTTGGTTCATGGCTGTTTTTCACGACTCATGAACTGACCTTAGGTGTTCTTGAGTGCACTAATGTGTAGGGTTGATTGGTTAGACGAAGATATATGTAAAATTCGTTGAAAACCGACACCCGAGGCTCATGTTATGACCCGGCGAACTTTTAATTAAACTTATGTTATAAAATTTGAACTTATGTTATCAATAATGATTTTCATTATTATTAAATTACTTATGATATAAAAGTAATTACTTTTAATTAAGACTTATGATATATATTTATTATATCATTTAATAATTACATTATGATTTAATTATTCTTATAATTAAAACTTATGATTAGTAATACTTTTATTATTAATGAAAAATACTTATGATAAGTATTAAACTTATGACATGAGATTATTATATCAAGACTTATAATAAAGATTAATTAATTATTTAATTATTATACGACTTAGTTATTATTTAATTATTAAATACTTATGGTTTAATAATTACAATTAACTTTCATTATTTTCAAATTAAGAATGAGAGACGAGAGAGAAAAATAGAGAGAGGGAGACTGGAGGGCAAAGGCGGGCAACGGAGGAGCACGGGATGAATACAACGGTGACTTCAAGCATCAACGCAAGGGTTTTTCGACAATCAATTGACTTCGTACATGTTCTTCCAATTCCCAGTCGATTGGGGGGTGGTAGACCTATGGAAATTGTTCAAACCTTATGGGAAAGTTAGGAATGTCTACATTGCATCCAAAAGGCTTAGAGATGGACAACGATTCGCATTTGTCCATTTTGCTGATATACAGGATGATTTGAGGCTGTTAACAAAGCTTGAAAGGATTAAAATTGAAGGCAACTTTATCAAGGTTTTCAAAGCAACAAAACGTGGTCCTAAACCAACCATGAACAACGACTCTAAGCATAGGGCTGATCCATATAAGGGGGTTCCGATACGGAGTAGATTCCAGGATGGTAGGAGATTCAACGAAGTAGTAAGTGATGGGGAAGATCTGAGGTCAAAACTGAACTCAATAAGGAAAGATGTACGAAAAGATGAAGGTGATTTGAGATCAAGGTTAAATGAGAAAAAAGATAAAAAATCCAAACCTGGTGATGAAGAGAGGTGTGTGATACTCAAAGATGAAAACCCTAATGAAGAAGCACTCAATTGTTCAGTTTTATGCGAGGCTAAATCAATCAAAATCTTGGAAAACCTTAAAAAAAATCTGCATGGAAGAAGGGTTTCATGACCTTCAAATAAAAATTCTGGGAAATCTTTGTTTGATTATTATCTTTAAGTCAAAAGAACATGCAGTAATGTGGTTAACCAATTGAACCACCCCCCTAAGGAAATGGATTCATAAAATACAACTTTGGAACGATGAATTCTGGCCTGAGGGACGTATGGCGTGGATTAAATTTTCAGGGGTGCCGGTCCATGTTTGGTCTATTAACACATTCATGTCAATTGCGGAGTGGTGTGGAGTTGTGTATGAACTAGAAAACTGCTCCTTGGATGGCCATCAAAAACTCCGTTATGGTAGGGCGTATGTGAAACTCACTAATCCGGAGAAGGTGAATGTGTCCTTAAAACTTATACATAGGCCAAAAACGTACTTTATTCATGTTAAAGAGGAAAAGAAAAAGTGGGTAGACTTTGAAGATAATATGGGTAATAATACTGGCCAATCTGATGACCATAGGCCTAAATCCGAGTTCACAGATTCAGATGAATATGTGGATGACTCCCTATACCCTTCTGACGAAGAGGGTGACTATGATTTATCCGACTTCATTGATGAGGATTTCATGTCTGGAAATATCCCTAGTGACCAAGAAGGTGAGGATATTGATAGTCCATTAAACTCCCCGGTGATCTGAGGTGATGGTGGTTGGTCGACAAAAGTAAATGATTCGGTGGAAGATGTAGGGTCTGGGTGCCAAGGTTTGAATAATCCTTTTGAGAATACCGAAGAAAGAGTGGCTGAAACAGGTGTGGGTGATGGGAAAAATGAGAGTTCCAAAAAAACTGTTAGGGTTCCTAGGTCGCCCAATAATGAGTCTTGTGGGTCCTACCCTAAAAATGTGGGCATAAAGGTTGAGGAAGTAATTGAAGAGGCACGTGTAAATGAAAATCAGAATGACGATTGTGGATTGTTTCAAAATGATATTGGGCCTAACAGATGTGACAGTGGGCCTGGGCAACATGAGAGACAAAATAATAATGTAACATCCCGTCTTTTTCCGTTTACTTTTCGTTTATTTATTTTAAAGTCCCTTAATTAATTATAACGTCTCTCGTTTACTCTACGTATTTAAGGTAATTCGTTTGGTTAATTCACGACCCGCTTTTAAACTCGAGAGACTAAACTTGCTAAAGGATCAAACTAGTTGACTAGGTCAACTAGTCATGTCATGACCCGAAAAATTTCGACTAATTTTGAACCAAACTCATGATACGATTTCATAATTCTGACATGATAAGCAAAGTCCGTTATGTTGCGTCAAAATTTTTGAACTGTTTCATATATTCAATTGACCTTCGACTGTTCTCGACGATTCACGAACTACTATTTGAAAATAGTTACATATATATTTAAATGTATAAATATATATATATATATATATATATATATATATATATATATATATATATATATATATATATATATATATATATTTAAATGTATAAATATATATTTAAATGTATATGTATATATATATATATATATATATATATATATATATATATATATATATATATTAATTTGAAATATAATTTGAAATAATATATGATTTAATTGTAAGAACTAAATTGTAAAATAATAAGCATTATAATAAGGTTGTTATTTAAATGAATTTATATATATATATATATATATATATATATATAAATATATATATAAGTGTATATAGAATATAAATGATTTCGAGCTTAATTTGTCAAAGTTTGTATTACTCGGTTAATATTTCGTTAGCGTTCATATAGGTTTCACATGAGTTTATGAAAGACTAAAATAAAAGTTGGAGTGTAAAGTGATTACGAAGATTCTAGATTTGTTAAAAATATTTTTACCTTTAAAGTTTAAATTTTAGTACTCCGTACATATAAATTGGAACATAAAATAAATAATTATCGAACCTTTTTGATCAGGTTTCAAACAGTTAATGACTGAAATAATTAAATATGTTTAAGCTAAAAATTTGGGATTTTTAGGAACACTTTTATACATTAACTGTTTAGCAATGGACATGATAGTACTATCCATGATAAGTGTCGGTAGATAATAAAAAAAATGATGACTGCTAATTATATTTTACACGTTTATTATTACTTTATGTTATTATTATTTTATTCTCATTGGTTGAAGTTATACCCGTGAATGCACTGAATTGATATTGATTGAATTGATTTACTGTTCTTAATTGATTTATGTAGTACTGTGTTTGTCTAACTCTTATATCTAAATGATATATGTCTATATATTTATGCATATGGGAATGTACATAGACAACCACCATCACCTAACATTCATTCAATCACCTTCTTCTTCTTCAATCATTGACAACCCATCTTCTACTTTCAGCTTCATTTTCGTGAGCCACCTTCGCCACCATTCTCCACTCGAAACCACCACAAACCGCCATTAGCCTTGCCATTTTTTTCTGAATCCTACAAACCCCTACCCACTGCTACTTTTTTGAGCAGCCTGTCGCCACCATCTGCAACTAATGGCTGCTGTTTTTCGACCACCAAAACCCCCCACAATAGCCTGCAAAAGTACCACCTGCAGCTGCTTGTTTTGTTGCTGCTGTCTGCCATAAAAGCACCACCAACCCGCCACCTTTTGGGTCCCGAAATGCTTCTGTGTTACTGCTGCTGCTGTCGGTTTTACCACCACCAACAAACATCAATTTTTTTTTGTTAACGATGATGAGTGAAGATAAATCGAATGATGATGAAGATAAAACAAAAGGATGAAGGTGAGTCACGGTGATGTAGACGATGGCGTCAAGAGAATGGTGAAGCATGATGCTGATGATGGAAAATGATGTACGATGATGTTGTTGAAGATGATGAATAGTTGATATAGGTTGTAAAATAAATAAAAAAATAAATATTTTTTTTGTTGTTGTTCCTGTTAACTTAAGATGTTAATGATGATAAATGATAAAGGATGTGGATGATGATGAAGATGTTAATTAAATGGGTTTTGTTTATGAAGAAGACAGCAGACATATAGGAGATAAAAGAATTAATGTAAGGATTAAATCAAAAAATAACAAGTAGAGGAATGGTTCAGTAGAGTGTTTGTTGAACGAGAGGTTGTAGGTTCGAAACTAGGCGACTGCATTTTTAAAAAAAATTAAAAGTTGTCTTAAAACTTGGGCTGCTGTGGCCCATCAGGCATAGTACCAGGCTTTGAGTTGGGCTTGAATATATGAATGGGTTTTAAAACTTGGGCTGCTGCTTGTTTGTTCCAATCGAGACCCAATATCACACTTGATTAAATGGTATATTTCTATTATTATTATTATTATAATTATTATTTGTTATAATTCAGTAGGCTTATAACTACCTTTAGTGGTTTGATTATGTTATAATTCAGTAGACTTATAACTACCTTTAGTGGTTTGATTATGTTATAATTCAGTGGGCTTATAACTACCTTTAGTGGTTTAATTCTTGATTAAGAATACTAATAATGAAGTGTAAGAAAGTAGATGATAATGGAGAGAAAGAAAGAAACACTTTGTAAGTGTGAGAAATGGTGCAAGTTTAATGCTTGCATTCATGAGTATTTATAGCCTAAAATCTCAATATAAAAATACATACTTTATGTACCAAAATTGACTATATGTATACACCAAAATTGACTATCCATATCTATATTATTATTATTATTATTATTATTATTATTATTATTATTATTATTATTATTATTATTATTATTATTATTATTATTATTATTATTATTATTATTATTATTATTATTATTATTATTATAACACTCCCCCTTGGATAGCAATTTTGTTTTGTTGAAGATCAACTATAAATTACTGCCTCGTTAAAAACCTTGCTAAAGAAAACCCAGTGGGAAAAAACTTTAGCTAAGGGAAAAAGAGTGCAGCATGGAGTTGACTCCCCCTCAAGTAGACATCGCTTCAGCTGTTACATCTTTTGAACATGTCTCATGCCAATGTTATGAACGTGTTTTCTGAAAATAGCAGTTGGAAGTGCTTTCATGAAAATATCAGCAGAGTTTTTGCTGGATTGCACATATCTCATTTCAATCTGGTTGTCCTTAATGAGATTTTGAGTGTATGAGAAGAATCTAGGAGGTATGTGTTTTGTTTGGTCACTTTTGATGTACCCTTCTTTCATCTGTGCTATACAAGCTGCATTATCTTCATAGATAGTTGTTGGATTTTATCGCGTTCTAGTCCACAAGAATCAGTAATGAGTTGTGTCATTGATCTCAACCAAAATCATTCTCGAGTAGCTTCATGTAATGCAATCACTTCGGCATGATTTGATGATGTAGCAACAAGTGTTTGTTTTTTAGAACGCCATGATATTGCAGTACCTCCATTTAGGAATACATATCCAGTTTGAGATTTAGCTTTATGTGGATCAGATAAATAACCTGCATCTGCATAACCAATCAAATCTTGTTTTAATTCTTTAGAATAAAATAATCCTAAATCAGTAGTTCCTCGAAGGTATCGAAATATGTGTTTGATCCTATTCAAGTATCTTTTGGTAGGAGCAGAGCTGAACCTTGCCAACAAATTAACTGCAAAAGAAATATCAGGTCTTGTATAATTTGTAAGATATATAAGTCCCAATTTCACTAATATATGGAATTTCTGATCCGTTAAGATCTTCATGATCTTCACAGTGATAAAATGAATCAGTGTTAATATTGAGTGATCTAACAACCAATGGTTTTGTCTTTAAAAATATTTTAAAATCTTTTCGGTATAAGTTGTTTGATGTACAAGTAAACCATTAGGCATATGCTCAATTTGCAATCCAAGTCAATACTAATCTCTTTATTTGTTCATATGATGTTATGATCATTGACATAAATAACTTACAATCACATATCTGGACATTGTTTTCTTAATAAGAACACATGTGCAAATAAGATTATTTGTATACCCCTTTTTTCTTATCAAGTAATCACTTAATCAGGTATACCATATGTGATCCGATTATTTCAACCCATATAAAAATCTTTGTGATTCAATGGAATACATTTCCTTGTGTTTTTGCATTAGATGCTTATGATACCTTAAACCCTTCAGGTATATTCATATATATCACTATCAAGTGATCCATACAGATAAGTAGTAACAACATCCATGAGATGCATTTAAGTAACTACCAGATTGATTAAGTATCTAATAAGTAATTGTATCCATTACAGGAGGATAAGTTTTCCTCATAATTCATTTCTGGTCTTTGTGGGAAATCTTGAGTTACAAGTCTAGTTTTGCCTTGTAACTTCATTTGCACATTTCTTTTTCGGATAAAAAATTCATTTGTATCCCATATGTTTCACATCTTTAAAAGTGATAACGATTGATCCAAAAACTTTTCTTTTATTGAGCGATTCTAATTCAGCTCGTATTGCTCCTTTCCATTGAGCTCAATCATGTCTATTTTGATATTCAATGACAGATTTTGGTTCTAGATCATCATCTTTATTCATGATGTCATTGTAATATTATTAGAAAATATCTCATCAAGATTTTTCATTTCATTTCGGTTCCATAATGTTGCATAATTTATCGCAATTTATGTATTTACATTTATCAATATCCTCTACAGAAAGAATATTGATTTATGGTTCTTCTTGAACACTTTCTTTTACCTCATTATCAGCTGATTTTATTTTTCGAGGATTTTTATCATTGCAACCAATTGGTCTCCCACGTTTCTGCCGTAGCAAAGACTCATGAGTGACATTATTGCCAGCTTTTGTAATTTCAATTCTAGCTGAAGCATTTACTGCTGGTATATATGATTTAGTCACTTATTTTTGTATCTTTAAATGCATAAAGTAATTAATTTGCAAGTTCTTGCATATGCATTATATTTAAACTTTCTTTTCGCATTCTTTTGTGCGAGGATCAACATACCTTAATTGATGTTCACACCATGAAACATTATTTTATTTATATTTCATTTCTCCCCCTAATATAGGGAACAATGTTTCATTAAAGTGACAATCAGCAAAACGTGCTGTAAAAACATCACCCGTCATGGGTTCAATATATCTTATGATTGAAGATGTTTCATATCCAACATATATTTCAATCCTTCTTTGAGGAACCATTTGTTGTGGTGGTGCAATTAAAAATACACTGCACAACCAAATATTCTAAGATGGGAAATATTTGGTCTCGACCAAAATTAAGTTGGTAATGGAGAATATTTATGACTTGCACTTGGTTTAATGCGAATTAATGTCACATCATGTAAATTTACATGTCCCCATATAGATATTGAGAGTTTTGTACTCATTACCAATTGTCTACTTATTAGCTGCAAGCGTTTATCTATTGATTCAGCTAAATCAATTTTGTGTATGCACATGAGCAACTGGTTGTTCAACAACAATCCCTGTAAACATATAATAATCATTAAATGCTTGAGATGTCAACTCACCAGCATTATCAAGTCTCATCCTTTTAACTGTGTAATTAGAATAATGTGTTCTCAATTTAATAATTTGTGCAAGAAACTTTGCAAATGCCATATTACGGCTTGATAACACACAAACATGAGACCATCCGCTAGATGCGTCTATTAGAACCATGAAATATCAAAATGGTCCACATGATGGATAAGTTTCTCTGATATATATCATAACGGATATGATTATCAGTAAATGAGAAATATTTATGCATCACCGACAAGAATCATGTGGTTGAAAAAACTACCAAGGCTTAGTCCTGGTTTACATTATACATATATAAATGTACCAGAAGCACATATGATGGAAAGCACATATGATGATTATGAAAAGCACATATGATTAAAAGCGCATATGATAAAAAGCGCATATGATGAAAAGCGCAACACATATGATGAAAAGCGCATATGATTAAAAGCGCAGCGCATATGATTAAAAGCGCATATGATGAAAAGTGCATATAATGAAAAGCACAGCGCATATGATTAAAAGCGCATATGATGAAAAGTTCATATGATGAAAAGCGCAGCGCATATGATTAAAAGCGCATATGGTGAAAAGGATATATGATTAAAAGCGCATATGATGAAAAGTTCATATGATGAAAAGCGCAGCGCATATGATTAAAAGCGCATATGGTGAAAAGGATATATGATGAAAAGCGCATATGGTGATTAATGAAAAAGTACATATGGTGATTAATGAAAAGCACATATGGTTATGGTGATTAATGAAATGCACATATGGTGATTAATGAAAAGAATATTGAGAAAGAATCACCAATGTTTCTTGAATCAATTTCTCTTTGATTTTGAGAGAAAACAAAGCATTATTTACCAGAAAATTTGTACCATTTGGTAACATGAAATTTGGCTTTCTTTTTATCAAGTTCGCAGGACCTGATATAGTATTAATAATTCTTTCAGTTGATTTCAAATTAATGAAATATTTCTTAGATTTGATTATAGTGTGTGTTACCACTATCTGCAATACATAGGTCTATATCATCTAATTAATATTGTATTTCAGCAAGATTCATGCTAAAACTTCAAATAAGATAAGTAAATAATGAGTAAATATTTCATCAAGATAATCAAATTTTATTACCTGAAAACAAGTTACAATCCGCAGTACATAAATGATAACACCTAATAAACATATATTTGGATGGAGTTTTAGTTGGATTAGTTAACCTCTATTATTTGCATAATTTTTTTTAATAACGGTTACGGAGTACTATATAAGACTTAATAACATATATGGTCTTTATTTTTCTATATAAACTTCAGTCCATTGAGGCATATATATAGAGTTAGTTTCTAATCTTGACAGCGTAGTTAAATGGTTATCTAGGTAATAGCCAATCAAAGATCTATAGTTCTCATACTAGAATACTAGTATATCTAGCAAGGAGGATTTTATGCTTTAAATGGAGTAACATCATGTTTGTAGGTTGTAGATCACACTAGAAGATATTAAAATATATCTACTCCTACTTAGTACAACAAAATTAATTAAGACTATTAAGTAGATTAAGAGTGCACATAAAAATCTAGACATCTTAGATAATTCAGATTATTTAAGTCTAAGATTGCTAAGGGTTTACATGGTTTTCAAAAGATTCATTTTTTTTTTATTTTTTATTTTTTACTTTCCACCAATTGAAACAATGTGTTTGTTTCTTTCCCTTTTTTTTAACTCAATCAATTTAATGATGTCACTTTTCTACCTTTCACACCTAAAATTTTGACAAAATTATAACTACTTCATTTGTCCACTTGCTCAAAAATCTTTATATACTATATCCCTACGTATCATTTAATTTAATCATTCTTATTGTAAATTTTCATTGTGTCACTACAATCTGACTAAAATTTTCATCTTCTTCATTAACGTCTCTTCCTTTTATTATTGAATTTTAATCATATCAAAATCAAAAATATAAATTAAACTCTCACATCAAACCTTGAAGTCCAATCGCACTTTGTTATATCAATTTGTTAGCCGCGGTGCTGAAGCGAGTTCCAAATTTATCAACAAAATGTTAAAAAAGGTAATTTAGGTCTGTTATTTTTTGTTGATTCAATATTCCCTTTTTTTAATACATGCGAAATAATCGGAACTAATTATTAATTAATTTATATGTTCCATTTTGTTGTTTAAATCAATCCGCATTTTATGGATAAGCCGAGGGAGTTAGATCAACTCGTAACATTTATAAAATGAGCTTATCGAGTTTGTTTTTTTTTTTTTTTTAGAATATGATATAATATGGAGTGTGTTATAATATTTTTTTTATGATTTATGATATGAATGAATTGAAAGATGAAGAGGAAGAAATGTAGGAGATGTAACCCGATGAGTATAACTCAGTGGTGGAAGAACCCAAGCTGATAAATTCTTGATCAAAAGCCACATCGGAGGTTTCAAGATCTTCCGACGGTTTCAGCGACGGAGGATGGTGGCTGGCGGGAATCTTGAGAGGTGGTAGTGGTGGTTGGGCAACTAGAAGAATCATCTTGATTATATGGAGCTCTTCGTGCTGATAACGTGTTATAATTCAGTAGGCTTATAACTACCTTTAGTAGTTTGATTATGTTATGATTCAGTAGGCTTATAACTACCTTTAGTGGTTTGATTATGTTATAATTCAGTGGGCTTATAACTACCTTTAGTGGTTTAATTCTTGATTAAGAATACTAATAATGAAGTGTAAGAAAGTATATGATAATGGAGAGAAAGAAAGAAACACTTTGTAAGTGTGAGAAATGGTGCAAGTTTAATGCTTGCATTCATGAGTATTTATAGCCTAAAATCTCAATATAAAAATACATACTTTATGTATCAAAATTGACTATATGTATACACCAAAATTGACTATCCATATCTATATTATTATTATTATTATTATTATTATTATTATTATTATTATTATTATTATTATTATTATTATTATTATTATTATTATTATTATTATTATTATTATTATTATTATTATTATTATTATTATTATTATTGTTATTATTATTATTATTATTATTATTATTATTATTATTATTATTATTATTATTATTATTATTATTATTACATTATTATTATTATTATTATTATTATTATTATTATTATTATTATTATTATTATTATTATTATTATTATTATTATTATTATTATTATTATTATTATTATTATTAACATTAACATTAACATGATTTTTATTATTGTTAACATTATTATTATAATGATTATTATTATTATTACAAAATAATATAACTTTTTATTCATTATTATTATTTTTAACAATATTTTATCAAATAAATATTATATATATATATATATATATATATATATATATATATATATATATATATATATATATATATATATATATATATATATAACATAACTATATTGATATTTTTATAATAAATACTAATTATTTATCTAAAGAATATAAAATAAATATAGTTAATTAAGTTATTAATGAAACATATAATAATAATATATAAATTTGTTCGATTACAAGTATATGTGTGTGTATATATATATATATATATGAATGATATAGGTTCGTGAATTCGAGGCCAACCTTGCATTGTTCAGTTCCGTCGTATGCATATTTTTACTACAAAACATCGTATAGTGAGTTTCATTTGCTCCCTTTTTAATTGCTTTCGCAATATATATTTTGGGCTGAGAATACATGCAATATTTTATAAATGCTTTACGAAATAGAGACAAGTGATTAAAAATGATATTCTGTGGATTGATGTGCTAGGTAATTTAGTTACATGTTATAAGAGCATGTAAGCGCGAATCCTAATGATAGATCTATCGGGCTTAACACCCCCATCCTGTAGGATGCACTAGACATAAGAGCTAGTGGGCGGATGTTTAGTACTTCGAGGATTATTTATACACTTGCGAGTGTACATATTCATCTTTGTGAAGATGACTTATTATATTATTGTTAAGGTTGGTTACTGAGGCCTCAACATAAGCAGAACGGTTTTATACACTTGCGAGTGTACATATATTTATAAACAAAAATCTTGTGGTCTATTAATATATTGAAATGATTGTTATGATAAACTTATGAACTCACCAACCTTTTGGTTGACACTTTTAAGCATGTTTATTCTCAGGTATGAGAGAAACCTTCAGCTGTGCATTTGCTCATTTTAAAGATATTATATGGGGTCATTCATGGCATATTTAGGACATCACCTCGCGATGGAACTAAATGTTGATGACTTCGTCCAGGAGGATTAGGACGGGTTGTTAAAGTTGGTATCAGAGCAGTGGTCTTAGTGAACCAGGTCTTGCATTAGTGTGTCTAACTGGTAGTTGTTAGGATGCATTAATGAGTCTGGACTTCGACCTGGTAGTTGTTAGGATACATTAATAATTCTGGACTTGAACTTGGTCTGCATGTCAAGAATTTTGCTTACCATTCTTTGTCGAAAAATATCTACCTATAATTTTTAGTCTCGACACGTATTTTTGCAATTATTTCATAGATGGTGTACAGACAAATTCATATCCCATCACATTAAAACTTGTCTGACACGTTTCCTTAATTCCCTCCGTAATCTACGGGATCTTCTGTACTATATATAGGTATTCTATATAATTAGAATAACATATGATATCCGAAAATCAATTCATATCAAAATCCTCTAACTAATCGTAAAAGATGGATCCTACACCTAGTTTGGATTCCATTAGTTCCAGGAGCGATTTCGAGATGTATATTGAAATAGACTCTGAAGTCAATAAACCTGAAGTGCCTCAACCATTTAGCTATTTTTCTTTCTGGAGGAGATGGGGGTGGGTCCGAGACTTACTCACCCGATGGAGAAATGAAGAAGGCGAACCCTACCGTGAATCAAACTTACCTCCTAACATCGGAGAAAACATGTACTCACCGGTGAACCTATGCGCAACACTGTTTTCACCCTTCTTGCCAAAATATTCCGCCTCGAAGGTCGCATTACTGCAATATCAGAAAATATTCAACCCCTACTTCCGAATACCAATCAAAGGGGAATATTAGAAGAAGTTAGGGAACTTCGAATTGATAATCAAGATCTATCAAATCAGATGAGTGGGTGGATAGAAATGATAGAGGGTAGGATAGAAACCCCGACAAGAATGGTGCGTGATTTACAAGCTATACTTATTACACCAACGTCATCACCAGCCTCAGCACCAATAGCATTTGTACCACCGATAGCAACATCCACATCACCAGCCTCGACATCACCATCTGTACCGCGAGCATAATCTTCATTCTACCTATCATTCTATCTACTTTATCTTTGTTCTACATATCAATCTACATCATATATCTTCATTCTACGTGGCGATTATGTAATCTCTAAAGTCTTAAAGATTATATACTCTCGTTCTAACGGTAAATTAAATGAGCTTAGTATCATATTGACTCATTAAATTCATGATTACATCTGAGGAAAATATATATGTATATATTTTTTCATAAAGAATGTAATTAAAAATTCTTTCGTACAAACTGTTATTGGTGAAAATATTTTAACGGGTAGGTAGTACCCGAGGAATATTTAGATTTCACATTAATAAGTACACTGTACATTCTTTCAAATCTAATTCAACAGTCATTTACTATCCTATTTACAACCACTGATATACGTATCCGTTCACTACAGAATAACCATTTTCATTCAATTTCATATTTGGATTTTGATCTATCAGAATCCAACAAGTGGCATAATAAAGAAAATATTGGACAAAATAAAATTTGTTAGAAACAAATAATTTAACTATGAGAAGAATTTTGTTAAGAATCCACGCTAATTATTCCTAGCTAACTGTTCCTAGCTAACTGATTACATTTTATTTATCGCAATTTATATTCTCGCAATTTTATTTATCATCATTTAATTTCTGTTATTTATTTTACGCACTTTAAATATCGGGACACGTATACAAGGTTTTGACATATCATATTGACGCATCTATATATATATTATTTGGAATAACCATAGACACTCTATATGCTGTAATGCACGAGTTCGCTATACAGGGTTGAGGTTGATTCTACAATAATATATATACTTTGAGTTGTGATCGAGTCTGAGACATGTACACGGGTCACGATACGTATTAATTAATTTAAATATTATATATTAAGCTATATATGAATTATTGGACTGTTAACTGTGGACTATCAACTATGGACTACTAACATTGGACAATTAAAATGAATTAAAATACTGATTATAACATATGAAACTAAACAATTCTTCAAGTTTGCCACTTGATTTCATCTTAAACATCCTTTGTATCTTGACGATCACAATCAGCGTTTAATCATCTAAAAACCTTCCATATTCTTGAAAACTCTCGGTTTGATAACCAATAATCCAGATCCGTTAACTTTGAAAATGCTGACGAAACAGCATGTGGCAGATGGTCTAAATGGCCAAAAGTTTGATAATAAAGAATGGAATGTTGGGAATGCTCGATAGAAAATTTGGTACTGAAAAACGGTTTTAGCTAACCATGAAGAAGATCAAGGACAAATACAAGGACCAAACCCTATATTCAAAGAATCCAGGTAATTCTGGATCCGATGAAACCTTCAACGAATATCTTGCTCCTTACTCATGTTAAAATCTTGCGAAAAATCTTTCTTCATCAACCTTCGAACTTAGAAATTTCAAAATATCATCATAAATATCTTCGATATTTCTGAGGATATTTTCATAAGTATTCTTGTTTGAAATTATATACCTCTTCGTGTTTTCTGTATTACCTTATATTGGGAACTTCTGTAAAATTTAAATATAATTATAAATGAATTCTGGAGAGGTGTTAAGAATTTAAGCATGAGTTAGTATAATATAATGACACTTGGCCTACGTGGTTATATTATAGTAAGTCATGCTGAGTTTCTAATGGAACGTGATGCTGGTTCACAGTAGATCACACCCTCATCATGTGCTATGTTACATAACTCTTTCATTCTACTTAACCTCTAAACATATCAAGAAAATATAATCTTGATAGTTCTATTTTTCGTGATTCTGGTAATTTAACAAGTCAGATCGTGCTATTACCTTTCTTTTCTGCTTTGTATATTATGATCTTTAGAAACTCTATACCTACAAATTCTGGACCATTATTCGCTTGACTTAAAGCCGGAAAGAGAAAACAAGAGCATGGGGCTTCGAAATATGAAGGAAGATATAAAGCCCGATAATCACACCGCAATTACAAACTGTGTACATCAATACGGATAACAACATAAAGACACGGGAGAATGAAAAACACTATAACTCCAAGGTAATAGTAGAAGTTAACAGAATTTTTCGGTGGGAATTGGAAAAGAAGAACGATCATTACGATAGTCAGAATAAGAACAGGGATCAGAACTGGATTAAGCATTTTCACTATTCTTAGAAATATGAATTAAGAAAGAAAGTATTGAAGTGGTGAAAGTAATGGAACGGAAGAGGTTAATTTATAGTGAAAATATCCGACAGAGCAATCAGGACTGATTACCTCATTTAATTATAGAAATCCTAATTTTCTTATTTACCGAAGAATCAAATCTTTTAGATTTCGAAAATTTTCTTAATCCCTTGAATTCTGGAAATTCAAACGTGACAACGTCAAAAGTTAAGACGAGCTTTATTTTCTAGATTCATTCTTTAAGTGATACCTTCACTCGTACGCTTCGAGAAATCAAATTGTTTTATCCTTATTACTCAATGGTGATAAAAATTTATTTATCAACTCATATACGTCAGGAAATCATTCTTATTGTTAACCATGACCACCTCACTTAAATTTCGGGACGAAATTTCTTTAACGGGTAGGTACTGTCATGACCCGGAAAATTTCGACTAATTTTGAACCAAACTCGTGATACGATTTCATAATTCTGACATGATAAGCAAAGTCCGTTATGTTGCGTCTTAAAAATTTTGAACTGTTTCATATATTCAATTGACCTTCGACTGTTCTCGACGATTCACGAACTACTATTTGAAAATAGTTACATATATATTTAAATGTATATATATATATATATATATATATATATATATATATATATATATATATATATATATATATATATATATATATATATTAATTTGAAATATAATTTGAAATAATATATGATTTAATTGTAAGAACTAAATTGTAAAATAATAAGCATTATAATAAGGTTGTTATTTAAATGAATCTATATATATATATATAAATATATATAAGTGTATATAGAATATAAATGATTTCGAGCTTAATTTGTCAAAGTTTGTATTACTCGGTTGATATTTCGTTAGCGTTCATATAGGTTTCACATGAGTTTATGAAAGACTAAAATAAAAGTTGGAGTGTAAAGTGATTACGAAGATTCTAGATTTGTTAAAAATATTTTTACCTTTAAAGTTTAAATTTTAGTACTCCGTACATATAAATTGGAACAGAAAATAAATAATTATCGAACCTTTTTTATCAGGTTTCAAACAGTTAATGACTGAAATAATTAAATATATTTAAGCTAAAAATTTGGGATTTTTAGGAACACTTTTATACATTAACTGTTTAGCAATGGACATGATAGTACTATCCATGATAAGTGTCGGTAGATAATAAACAAAATGATGACTGCTAATTATATTTTACACGTTTATTATTACTTTATGTTATTATTATTTTATTCTCATTGGTTGAAGTTATACCCGTGAATGCACTGAATTGATATTGATTGAATTGATTTACTGTTCTTAATTGATTTATGTAGTACTGTGTTTGTCTAACTCTTATATCTAAATGATATATGTCTATATATTTATGCATATGGGAACGTACATAGACAACCACCATCACCTAACATTCATTCAATCACCTTCTTCTTCTTCAATCATTGACAACCCATCTTCTACTTTCAGCTTCATTTTCGTGAGCCACCTTCGCCACCATTCTCCACTCGAAACCACCACAAACCGCCATTAGCCTTGCCGTTTTTTTCTGAAGCCTGCAAACCCCTACCCACTTCTACTTTTTGAGCAGCCTGTCGCCACCATCTGCAACTAATGGCTACTGTTTTTCAACCACCAAAACCCCCCACAACAGCCTGCAAAAGTACCACCTGCAGCTGCTTGTTTTGTTGCTGCTGTCCGCCATAAAAGCACCACCAACCCGCCACCTTTTGGGTCCCGAAATGCTTCTGTGTTACTGCAGCTGCTGTCAATTTTACCACCACCAACAAACATCATTTTTTGTTGTTGTTAACGATGATGAGTGAAGATAAATCGAATGATGATGAAGATAAAACGAAAGGATGAAGGTGAGTCACGGTGATGTAGACGATGACATCAAGAGAATGGTGAAGCATGATGCTGATGATGGAAAATGATGTACGATGATGTTGTTGAAGATGATGAATAGTTGATATAGGTTGTAAAATAAAAATAAAAAATATTTTTTTTTTGCTGTTCCTGTTAACTTAAGATGTTAATGATGATAAATGATAAAGGATGTGGATGATGATGAAGATGTTAATTAAATGGGTTTTGTTTATGAAGAAGACAGCAGACATATAGGAGATAAAAGAATTAATGTAAGGATTAAATCAGAAAATAACAAGTAGAGGAATGGTTCAGTAGAGTGTTTGTTGAACGAGAGGTTGTAGGTTCGAAACTAGGCGACTGCATTTTTAAAAAAAAATTAAAAGCTGTCTTAAAACTTGGGCTGCTGTGGCCCATCAGGCATAGTACCAGGCTTTGAGTTGGGCTTGAATATATGAATGGGTTTTAAAACTTGAGCTGCTGCTTGTTTGTTCCAATCAAGACCCAATATCACACTTGATTAAATGGTATATTTCTATTATTATTATTATTATTATTATTATTATTATTATTATTATTATTATTATTATTATTATTATTATTATTATTATTATTATTATTATTATTATTATTATTATTATTATTATTATTATTAACATTAACATTAACATTAACATTAACATGATTTTTATTATTGTTAACATTATTATTATAATGATTATTATTATCATGATTTTTATTATTATTACAAAATAATATAACTTTTTATTCATTATTATTATTTTTAACAATATTTTATCAAATAAATATATATATATATATATATATATATATATATATATATATATATATATATATATATATATATATATATATATATATATATATTACATATAACATAACTATATTGATATTTTTATAATAAATACTAATTATTTATCTAAAGAATATAAAATAAATATAGTTAATTAAGTTATTAATGAAACATATAATAATAATATATAAATTTGTTCGATTACAAGTATATGTGTTAATATATATATATATGAATGATATAGGTTCGTGAATTCGAGGCCAACCTTGCATTGTTCAGTTCCGTCGTATGCATATTTTTACTACAAAATATCGTATAGTGAGTTTCATTTGCTCCCTTTTTAATTGCTTTCGCAATATATATTTTGGGCTGAGAATACATGCAATATTTTATAAATGCTTTAAGAAATAGAGATAAGTGATTAAAAATGATATTCTGCGGATTGATGTGCTAGGTAATTTAGTTACATGTTATAAGAGCATGTAAGCGCAAATCCTAAAGATAGATCTATCGGGCTTAACACCCCCATCCTGTAGGCTGCACTAGACATAAGAGCTAGTGGGCGGATGTTTAGTACTTCGAGGAATATTTATACACTTGCGAGTGTACATATTCATCTTTGCGAAGATGACTTATTATATTATTGTTAAGGTTGGTTACTGAGGCCTCAACATAAGCAGAACGGTTTTATACACTTGCGAGTGTACATATATTTATAAACGGAAATCTTGTGGTCTATTAATATATTGAAATGATTGTTATGATAAACTTATGAACTCACCAACCTTTTGGTTGACACTTTTAAGCATGTTTATTCTCCGGTATGAGAGAAACCTTTCGTTGTGCATTTGCTCATTTTAAAGATATTATATGGAGTCATTCATGGCATATTTAGGACATCACCTCGCGATGGAACCAAATGTTGATGACTTCGTCCATGAGGATTAGAATGGGTTGTTAAAAGTCAATCCCTCCTCCTCCACTCATTCATCACCTCCTCACTTTAATACTTCCATCCTTTTTGCTCTCAACTCCTAAATCAAAGATTCATCATCCATTTTTGATCTAGCAAGCGTTCTTCAAAACAAATTGCATATTTGGAATCCTTGCATCTTCCTCTTCGAATCCATACCAACTTCATCTCATTTGGGTAACTTTCTAAAAACACTAGATTTTATGTTCTTGATGTTTTTGACTTATAAAAGTGTTAATTAGTGTCTATGGCTTGAGTCTAACATAAATATATGATTTGTATGCTCGATCTTGTTGTTTTAGTGTAACTAGCTTGAACTTAAAAAGTGACTAGTTTGATCTTGAGTTTTGGTTGCTTAATTGTTGTTAGATGTTAAAAGTTCATGTATTAAATGTGTTACTAGCATCACTAGCTTCATTTTGATGTGTAGGTTGATTAAGAAAACTTCACTAACATGATTATTGATTTTGTGATTTTGGTTAGGGTGTGATAGACTTAAATATGAGCTTTTGATGCATTGAATGCTATGAAATGTTGTTGGTAAGTGTTTAGTTGTATTGTATGCGTAATTACCTACGAAACGGCGTATTATATGTAGGTAGTAAGTTCCCGAATTAACAAATTGCATATATGATCTTGAATGTAATAAATGATGAGCATTTAATGTAAATTTGGATGTGGTAAATGTTGAATTGATTGATGAAATGTGTTTAGTCATTTTCCTCGTCAAAATACCTTTCCAACAGTGTAAGATACTTGTTTTAAGTGTTTTCGGTTCATAATTTGTGTTTGTTTGAGTTTTGGTTCGAGACTTGTGAAATTTCAGCAATTTCAATTGCCCAGGTGTTTGGACGCCGTTCAAACCCTTGGACGCCATCCTGCCCTTCATTGTTGGACGCCGTCCAGACCTTTTGTGTGATGACCCGGGAATTTTCGACCAAATTTAAACTTAATCTTTATATGAAATTCGACATGATAAGCAAAGTCTGTACTGTTGAGTCTCAAAACTTGTGAACTATTTTCATGGATTCATTTAACCTTTGATCGATTCCGACGATTCACGAACAATTTATATATATATATATATATATATATATATATATATATATATATATATATATATATATATATATATATATATATATATATATATATAATTTAAATTTGATATATTAATTGAAATAATATATGATTAATTGTTGAAAATAATATGTACATATATATATAAAAATGAAAATATATGTAATAATCTGAAATTATAAAATATAAAAATTTAACATTAGATTTGAATACGTAAAATAATATACAGAATAATTAAGTTACTGTTAAAATGAATATCGATACATATATGAATCTATACAAAATTAATGTTGTATGTATATTGTAATATATAAAATAATTGGCGTATGTAACAATAATAAATTAAATATAATTACAAGTTTAGATATAGTATTATATCAGTATTATTATTATTACTTTCATTATTATTTATATTAATATTAATATTATTATTTGTACTATTATAAGATATATATTATATATATTATAGATATGAAGTTTGGAATATGTAAATTGCTATAGTATTATTATTACTATCAACAATAATATTAGTATTATTATAATCAGTATTATTATTAATATTATGATTATAAAGTTTATAGTTAGTATTATTATTATCATTAGTAATAATACTATTATTACTAAGATTTTATTAAAGAAATTTTATTATCTATAATATTAAGAGAGACATTATTATTGATATATTTATTAAGTAATTAAGTAATAAGATTAAATTGTAAGGTATAAATACTAATACATAAATATTGATATATATATATATATATATATATATATATATATATATATATATATATATATATATATATATATATATATATATATATATATATATATAAGATTTACGGATATAGCTTTATATATAAAAACAGATTCTTGCAAGTTATTATATAATATCATATATATCTGCTCTATTATTTGGTGTTACTATATGCATGTGATCCTCTGTCAACTCCCAATAATAATATAGGAACTAGAGCAATCGATCTCTTTTTTTTACAAACGTTCAGATAACGATTTGTATCACTGCAAACTGAATTAAAGGAAGTCTAAACAGAGTTGAAGATTACAGCTAATTTTTTTGTTCCTTTTTTTTCTGTACGCTTAAATCTTTTTCCTCTTAATTCAATTTTCGAATCAGTTATCAAATCTAAAAATGCAAAAAGGTTTTAAATCAGATGGTGATTCTGTCTACAAAATTACAGGTCTCAATTCGAAATATCAAAGATGAATTCTTGAGTCAAAATTTAGGATAAAAAAAAGTCAAACTTTGTTTAAAGATCAAACTGATGATTTATAAGTTGTTTGTGTTGAAATTAACGCTTCCAATAGTTTTAGGGATTAATTTTCAATACATCTCGTTTTATAATCTATGTCAAATACATTCTCAAAAGTGAAACCATTTTTTTTTTCTCTTCAAACAGCGTCAGCAGCAGGGAGCACTCTTATATTTTTGTTGTTGTTGTTGTTGTTGTTGTTGTTGTTGTTGTTGTTGTTGTTGTTCTTTGATAATCAATAACAACCACAATAATTTACTTATATTCCGTTTAATAAATTAAAAACCCGTTTTTCTAGTTGCTGTTACGATCCTTGACTATTGATGTAGTCGTTTGAGAATTTAAGGAAGGAGATGATGAAAAAGATTATTACTGGATAAATGATTTTGGAAGTGGTATTAAAACAGAAAAATGGACTGGACTAGCTGGTTAGGGTGTTGAGTTGGTTAGCGGGAGGTCAAGGGTTCGAGCCCGGGCGGTGGCAGTTATTTTTTTTTAAAGCTTATTTGGAAAGGTAGCATACTTTTATTTATTATCATTGATAATTATTAGTATTATTATTATTATTATTAGTATTATTATTATTACTAGTATTATTGTTATTGTTATTAGTATCATTATTATTATTGTTACTAGTATTATTATTATTATTATTATTATTATTATTATTAAGATCATCGTTAATATAATTATCAATATTGTTATTATTAGTAATATAACTATTATTATCATACAAATACAAGTATTAGGATAAAAATTATTATTTATTATTACTATTATTATGATAACAACTAATATTATTAATATCATTATGAAAATGATAAAAGTATTGTTTTTCATTAATATTAGTATCAGTATCATTTCTATTAGTATTAGTAACATATCTAAAACTTGTAATATAATTATTATCATTATTATTGTTATAAGTACTATCTTAATATAATCATTTTGTTTATTATTATTAGGATTATCATTATCAGTGCTATTTTTATTATTATTATTATTATTATTATTATTATTACTAATTACTAATAATTTATTTAAGGTTATCATTAAAACAAAAAGTTATATAATTATTAGTATTATCAATACCATTATTACTAAAAGAATTATGAATATAAAAATAAAGGTTTTAAAAATATTATTAAGATTATAAGTATATATGTTAACTATATTAACAAATTATTTTAGAAATATTCACATATGACAAATTAAGTATTTTTAATATAACACTAAACAAATTATACATATATATTAATATAACTATAAAAATATTAATCATTTCGAATGTATATACAAATTTAAAATATATGTTATTAATATAAAAATGGGGTAACTAATAAATTTATATATATTCATTCGATTACGATTATATGTATTAATGAAAATACAAATAATATAGGTTCGTGAATCCGAGGCCAACCCTGCATTTGCTCAGTGTCGTCATATGTATTTTTACTACAAAATACAGTAGTGTGAGTTTCATTTGCTCCATTTTTAAATGCTTTTGCAATATATATTTTTGGGACTGAGAATACATGCGCTGCTTTTATAAATGTTTTATGAAATAGACACAAGTACTTAAAATTACATTCTATGGTTGGATTATTAACCGAATATCGCCCTTCAAGTCTGGTAACCTAAGAATTTAGGGAAATGGCCCCTGATTGACGCGAATCCTA
Organism: Rutidosis leptorrhynchoides; assembly: GCF_046630445.1. Taxonomy (NCBI): domain Eukaryota; kingdom Viridiplantae; phylum Streptophyta; class Magnoliopsida; order Asterales; family Asteraceae; genus Rutidosis; species Rutidosis leptorrhynchoides. Next base: position 41,313,355 of record NC_092337.1, on the reverse strand, counting down.
AAGATAGATCTATGGACCTTGACAAGTCCCATTCGGGGTACGAATGCTTTAGTACTTCGAGATTATTATTATACAGACGAGAGGTTCTGTTTGGGGATATTCTATGCATTAAGTCAACGTCGGTTACCAGGTGTTCAATCCATATGAATGATATTTTTGTCTCTATGCATGGGACGCTTATTTATGAGAACTGGAAATGAAAACCTTGTGGTCTATTAAAGATAGGAAATGATTATTTATGTTAAACTAATGAACTCACCAACCTTTTGGTTGACACTTTAAAGCATGTTTATTCTCAGGTATGAAAGAAATCTTCCGCTGTGCATTTGCTCATTTTAAAGATATTACTTGGAGTCATTCATGACATATTTCAAAAGACGTTGCATTCGAGTCGTTGAGTTCATCAAGATTATTATTAAGTCAATTATAGTTAGATATATTATGAAATGGTATGCATGCCATCAACTTTCGATGTAATGAAAGATTGTCTTTTCAAAAATGAATGCAATGTTTGTAAAATGTATCATATAGAGGTCAAGTACCTCGTGATGTAATCAACTAATTTGAATCATTTGTAATCGATATGGACTTCGTCCAGATGGATTAGAACGGGTCCTTTCAGTTGGTATCAGAGCGGTGGTCTTAGCGAACCAGGTATTGCATAAGTGTGTCTAACTGATAGTTGTTTAGATGCATTAGTAAGTCTGGACTTCGACCGTGTCTGCATGTCAAAAGTTTTGCTTATCATTTCGTGTCAAAAATTACCTGCTTATCATTCTTAGAGAATCATTTGCTTATCATTCTTAGTCTAGACGCATCTTACCGCATTGATGGCATGAATAGTGTATAGACAAAATTCATATCTTAGCGTATCTGTTATTGTTACCTTTGCCTGACAGCTTCTGTAGATTCCTCCGTAACTTATGGGATTTTAGTATTATATATGCATATGTAAATTATGTATTGCAGAGTACTAATCTACATCCTATAACCTATTTCTTATCGAAAATCCTTCATCTGATGAATCCCTCAACCAGTTTGAATCCCTTAGATTCTGATAACTATTCCGATAGTTATTCCGACAGCTGTTCCGACATAGAGTTTCACTCGAGCTCCGAAAGCAGTGTCACCGGAATGAATCAACCAATCAGCCATCCCCAGTTCATCTGATGGTTTCGTAGTCGATTAAATCAATGGAGACGAGAAGAAGGCGATCCTTTCCACTCACCAACCTGCACTCTTGGTGAAGAACCTGAAGCACTTACCGGCGAACCTGTTCGTAACACCATTTTCTCTCTCATTTCTAGAGTATCTCGCCACGACTATATCACAAGTCAGATTCAAAACCTTATTCATTCGCTCGTTCATACTGACAATCATCCAGGAGTAATAAAGTCAATGAGTTTCGCGCCCGAGTTGTAGCCTTGGAAAATATGGTGCAAAATGTACCAGCTTCAACAACATCAATGGCATCAACTGTACCACCAGCAACAACACAAACCACAACAACACACGCCTTAACATCACAATCGGTACCCCGAGCATAATCATCGTTCTACATGACGTTCTGCATCATTTATCTTCGTTCAACATGGCGAATATGTAATCTCTAATGTTTTAGAGATTATATATTCTTGTTCTAACGTAAATCAAATGAGTTTAATATCATATTAACTCATTAAATCCAAGATTGCATCTGAAGAAAATATATATACAAGTATATTTTCATAAAGATTGTAATTAAAAATTCTTTCGTACAAACTGTTAATGGTGAAAATATTTTAACGGGTAGGTAATACCCGAGGAATATTTAGATTTCACTTTAATAAGTTACACTGTACATTCGACGAAGCTGATTCAATAGTCATTTACTATCCTACTTATAACCACCGATATACGTATCTGTTCACCACAGAATAACCATTTTCATTCAATTTCATATTTGGATTTTGACCTATCAGAATCCAACAAGTGGCATAATGAAGAAAACATTTGACGAAATAAAAATTTGATAGAAACACACAGATTAACTACGAAAATTTTTGTTAAGAATCCACGCTAACTATTCCAGCTAACTGTTTCTAGCTAACTGATTACATTTTATTTATCGCAGTTTGTATATCGCAATTTTATTTATCGTCATTTAATTTCCGTTATTTACTTTACGCACCTTATTTATCGTCATTTATTTTCTGTTATTTATTTTACGCACTTTAAATATCGGGACACGTATACAAGGTTTTGACATATCATATCGACGCATCTATATATATTATTTGGAATCACCATAGACACTCTATATGCAGTAATGATCGAGTTCTCTATACAGGGTTGAGGTTGTTCTACAATAATATATATAGTTTGAGTTGTGATCGAGTCTGAGACATGTACACGGGTCACGATACGTATTAATTAATTAGAATATTATATATTAAATTATATATGAATTATTAGACTGTTAACTGTGGACTATCGACTGTGGACTAATAATATTGGACAATTAAAATGAAATAAAATATTGATTATAATATATGAAACTAAACATTTCTTCAAGTTTGCCAATTGATTTCATCCTAAACCTCATTTGTATATTCACGATTACATTCTGCGTTCAAACCTTTCATGATTTTGAAAACACCTCAATCGAGAAGAGGAACCAACTGTACTTCATCTACGGAAGAAAAGATTGATGGATATAGTTATGCACCTGAAAAATTCTCAGAACTTGAGTAAACGTTTAACACGTATCTGTGCTAACTTCTTTGCATTGTTATTACCAAAAATAACTTTACAATTCCTTTTCATAGCTAATTTTGTCACAGCTCCAACAAATTAACATCGACCTTTCATTCGAATAAGTCTTATTATAACTTTGTTACATAAGTCTACCTTTCGTCATCATTACCGGAGAACCTTTTATATTCCGCCACATTAGTAGTAAAGTTACCAGCAACTTCATTATTTATTGGCTTGAGTCGCTCCGAAGAATCATTATATTTGTTCATTAAAACCCTATCATATACCCATCCGAACCTTGTAACGAGAGTTACCATACCAATTTCCAGAAATCAGCAATCCGTATTTTGAATCTCGCAGCGTTTCTAATCAACCGATATATATATAACATTTACCTTTAGAATTATGATTTTCCATTCTGAAAAGCACCCAGTCTACGAATCAATACTCGAAATGCTGAAAAAGTTGAATGAAACAACAAAAACGTAAACGACCTTAACAGTCAAAAGTTTGACGATAAAGAATAGTATGTTGGCAAGCTCAGAAATGTTGGAACTGGAAAACGGATTGAGCTAACCACGAAGGAGTCTCTGAACAAATCACAAGGACTAAACTTGTACATTAAGAATCCTGATGATTCTGTTTCTGATGAAATCTTTAGCGAATACCTTGCTTCTGACTTCAAACTCTTGCGGACAAATTTTCTTCACCATCCTTCGATATTAGAAATTCTAAGATATCATCTTATCTTTCATTATAAATATCCTCCATATTTCTGAAGATATTTTTATAACTATTCTTATCTGAAATCATTAATCTCTTCGTGCTATCAGTGTTACATCATATAGAAACTGTTAGTTTCTATATTCTGTAAACTTTCGAGCTTAAAATATGAATGTTATTGAAGTAATGTTGGGAACTGATGCATGAGTTAGTATAATATAATGACACTTGATCAACGTGATTATATTACATTAAGTCATGCTGAGTTTCTAAATGGAACGTGATGATTCACAGATTATAACGTCATCATGTGCCATGTTACACGACTCGTACGTTCTGTCTAATCTATAAACATATCAAGAACATGTTTTTCTTGATAGTCCTATCTTTCCTTGAATTCTGGTAATTTGACAAGTTAAATTGTGCTATTACCGTTTCTTTCTTAGAACACTAACAATGTTCATTCTGAAACCTATATCTACGAATTCTGGACCATTACAAGAGATGCCTAATCGCAAGAAGAAGAAACGAAGGGACAAAGCCCCGAAATAGAAATTGAAGTATAAATCGCAGCAAATAGGGGGAAGTATTAACTGGGGATGACAATGATTATAGAAAACAGAAGCAAGGACTTCGAAGTATAAGGGAAGATATAAAGCCGATAACAACACATAAATTACAAACTGTGTATGTCAATGTTTATCGCAACATAAAGACACGGGAGGATTAAAAACATTATAACCCCAAGGGCGAAGTAGAAGAAAACAGATTCTTCCGGTGGAAGTTGGAAGAGGAGAATGATTGTTGCGATAATCAGAATAAGAACAATAATCAGAACTGAATTAAGCATTTTTACAAGCTTTAGAAGTATGGATTAAGGAAGAAAGTATAGAAATGGTGAGAACAATAAAACGGAAAAGGTAAATTTATAGTGGAAATATCCGACAGAGCAATCAAGGCAGATGATCGCATTTAATTATAGAGATCTTAATTTTCTTATTCGCCGAAGAATCAAATCTTTTAGATTTCAAAGATTTTCTTTAAATTCCTTGAATTCCGGAATTAAACCCTGACTACGTCAAAAGTTAAGATGCACCTCATTTTCTAAATTCAACCTAGGCAATGTCAAAAGTTAAAACGAAACTTCATTTATTCAATTCACTCTTTTGTGATAGCTTCATTCGTACTCTTCGAATAATCGAATTATTTTATCTGTATTATTCAATAATGATAAAACTCTATTTATCAGCTCATATTCGTCAGGAAAACATATTTATTATTAGCCATGACGACCTCACTCAAATTTCGGGACAAAATTTCTTTAACGGGTAGGTACTGTGATGACCCGGGAATTTCCGACCAAATTTAAACTTAATCTTTATATGAAATTCGACATGATAAGCAAAGTCTGTACTGTTGAGTCTCAAAACTTGTGAACTATTTTCATGGATTCATTTAACCTTTGACCGATTCCGACGATTCACGAACAATTTATATATATATATATATATATATATATATATATATATATATATATATATATATATATATATATATATATATATATATATATGTATATATAATTTAAATTTGATATATTAATTGAAATAATATATGATTAATTGTTGAAAATAATATGTACATATATATAAATGAAAATATATGTAATAATCTGAAATTATAAAATATAAATATTTAACATTAGATTTGAATACGTAAAATAATATACAGAATAATTAAGTTACTGTTAAAATGAATATCGATACATATATGAATCTATACAAAATTAATTTTGTATGTATATTATAATATATAAAATAATTGGCGTATGTAACAATAATAAATTAAATATAATTACAAGTTTAGATATAGTATTATATCAGTATTATTATTATTACTTTCATTATTATTTATATTAATATTAATATTATTATTTGTACTATTATAAGATATATATTATAGATATGAAGTTTGGAATATGTAAATTGCTATAGTATTATTATTACTATCAACAATAATATTAGTATTATTATAATCAGTATTATTATTAATATTATGATTATAAAGTTTATAGTTAGTATTATTATTATCATTAGTAATAATACTATTATTACTAAGATTTTATTAAAGAAATTTTATTATCTATAATATTAAGAGAGACATTATTATTGATATATTTATTAAGTAATTAAGTAATAAGATTAAATTGTAAGGTATAAATACTAATACATAAATATTGATATATAGATATATATATATATATATATATATATATATATATATATATATATATATATATATATATATATATATATATATATATATATATATATATAAGATTTACGGATATAGCTTTATATATAAAAACAGATTCTTGCAAGTTATTAAATAATATCATATATATCTGCTCTATTATTTGGTGTTACTATATGCCTGTGATCCTCTGTCGACTCCCAATAATAATACAGGAACTAGAGCAATCGATCTCTTTTTTTTTACAAACGTTCAGATAACGATTTGTATCACTGCAAACTGAATTAAAGGAAGTCTAAACTGAGTTGAAGATTACAGCTAATTTTTTTTGTTCCTTTTTTTTTCTGTACGCTTAAATCTTTTTCCTCTTAATTCAATTTTCGAATCAGTTATCAAATCTAAAAATGCAAAAAGGTTTTAAATCAGATGGTGATTCTGTCTACAAAATTACAGGTCTCAATTCGAAATATCAAAGATGAATTCTTGAGTCAAAATTTAGGATAAAAAAAGTCAAACTTTGTTCAAAGATCAAATTGATGATTTATAAGTTGTTTGTGTTGAAATTAACGCTTCCAATAGTTTTAGGGATTGATTTTCAATACATCTCATTTTATAATCTATGTCAAATACATTCTCAAAAGTGAAACCATTTTTTTTTCTTCTCTTCAAACAGCGTCGGCAGCAGGGAGCACTCTTATATATATATATATATATATTTTTTTTTTTGTTCTTTGATAATCAATAACAACCACAATAATTTACTTATATTCCGTTTAATAAATTAAAAACCCGTTTTTCTAGTTGCTGTTACGATCCTTGACTATTGATGTAGTCGTTTGAGAATTTAAGGAAGGAGATGATGAAACAGATTATTACTGGATAAATGATTTTGGAAGTGGTAATAAAATAGAAAAATGGACTGGACTAGCTGGTTAGGGTGTTGAGTTGGTTAGCGGGAGGTCAAGGGTTCGAGCCCGGGCGGTGAGAGTTATTTTTTTTAAAAGCTTATTTGGAAAGGTAGCATACTTTTATTTATTATCATTGATAATTATTAGTATTATTATTATTATTATTATTATTATTATTATTATTATTATTATTATTATTATTATTATTATTATTATTATTATTATTATTATTATTATTATTATTATTATATTATTATTATTACTAGTATTATTGTTATTGTTATTAGTATCATTATTGTTATTGTTACTAGTATTATTATTATTATTAAGATCATCGTTAATATAATTATCAATATTGTTATTATTAGTAATATAACTATTATTATCATACAAATACAAGTAATAGGATAAAAATTATTATTTATTATTACTATTATTATGATAACAACTAATATTATTAATATCATTATGAAAATGATAAAAGTATTGTTTTTCATTAATATTAGTATTAGTATCATTTCTATTAGTATTAGTAACATATCTAAAACTTGTAATATAATTATTATCAATATTATTGTTATAAGTACTATCTTAATATAATCATTTTGTTTATTATTATTAGGATTATCATTATCAGTGCTATTATTATTATTATTACTAATTACTAATAATTTATTTAAGGTTATCATTAAAATAAAAAGTTTTATAATTATTAGTATTATCAATACCATTATTACTAGAAGAATTATGAATATAAAAATAAAGGTTTTAAAAATAATATTAAGATTATAAGTATATATGTTAACTATATTAACAAATTATTTTAGAAATATTCACATATGAAAAATTAAGTATTTTTAATATAACACTAAACAAATTATACATATATATTAATATAACTATAAAAATATTAATCATTTCGAATGTATATACAAATTTAAAATATATGTTATTAATATAAAAATGGGGTAACTAATAAATTTATATATATTCATTCGATTACGATTATATGTATTAATGAAAATACAAATAATATAGGTTCGTGAATCCGAGGCCAACCCTGCATTTGCTCAGTGTCGTCATATGTATTTTTACTACAAAATACAGTAGTGTGAGTTTCATTTGCTCCCTTTTTAAATGCTTTTGCAATATATATTTTTGGGACTGAGAATACATGCGCTGCTTTTATAAATGTTTTACGAAATAGACACAAGTACTTAAAATTACATTCTATGGTTAGATTATTAACCGAATATCGCCCTTCAAGTCTGGTAACCTAAGAATTTAGGGAAATGGCCCCTGATTGACGCGAATCCTAAAGATAGATCTATGGACCTTGAAAAGTCCCATTCGGGGTACGAATGCTTTAGTACTTCGAGATTATTATTATACAGACGAGAGGTTCTGTTTGGGGATATTCTATGCATTAAGTTAACGTCGGTTACTAGTTGTTCAATCCATATGAATGATATTTTTGTCTCTATGCATGGGATGCTTATTTATGAGAACTGGAAATGAAAACCTTGTGGTCTATTAAAATGATGGAAATGATAATTTATGTTAAACTAATGAACTCACCAACCTTTTGGTTGACACTTTAAAGCATGTTTATTCTCAGGTATGAAAGAAATCTTCCGCTGTGTATTTGCTCATTTTAAAGATATTACTTGGTTTCATTCATGACATATTTCAAAAGACGTTGCATTCGAGTCGTTGAGTTCATCAAGATTATTATTAAGTCAATTATAGTTAGATATATTATGAAATGGTATGCATGCCGTCAACTTTCGATGTAATGAAAGATTGTCTTTTCAAAAACGAATGCAATGTTTGTAAAATGTATCATATAGAGGTCAAGTACCTCGCGATGTAATCAACTAATGTGAATCGTTTGTAATCGATATGGACTTCGTCCAGATGGATTAGAACGGGTCCTTTCATTTTGGACGCCGTCCAAATGAACTACAGAATTCTGCTTTGCTTGGTCATTTACCGTTTAATTCTAACTATGCTACGCACCTCCGATTAACATGTAACATGTTCTAACATGCTCATATAGGATTATATAACTCAGAAAAATTTTCCGAGACCCGACCCGAACGTGTTGACTTTAACTTGACCAAAGTTGACTTTTATTCAAATTTAACCGAATACTTATGCAATTGTTCTAGCGTGCTTTTATACTTGTATCTTGCATGAAACTTGATAATTTGACTCACATGCTATATTAATCGAGTCGTAACAAGCCATAGGACTAATTGAACAACTTTGACCGACCGTGTTTATCGATATTGATACAACCTATTTGTTTAGGTCGAGACTAGCATTCGTTCTTGCACACGTTTACTTCTGAAGTACATTTATACCCGTGCACTCAAGGTGAGATCATAGTCCCACCTTTTCATCAACTTTTACGCATTAAACTGTGGGATGAGAAACATATACGTATCATACTTTTATACTTTGAACACAAGTACGAAAACAAACATTCCACGTGCGAGTTAGAACAAAAAGCCTCAATTCAATTATCATTAGTTACACTTGCAGGGTGTAAACGTGAGCTTATGTTATGTGATCACATGGGCTTGACGAGCCCTCATTCAGACGGTTCGCTACCGTTAGCGGATGAAATATATTTTCGAGTATAGTGTTTGTTCTAACACTACGTAACAGGGTACAAAACAGTTAAGTCTTGATAATTGGGTGCTCCACAAACGTATAACATCTTTGGAATGCAAACGATTTGGATAATCAACTATATTAAATCTTGTAGTTCAAAAACAACGTTTACTAATACACCTATGATTTCACCAACGTTTTTCGTTGATAGTTTTCTATATGTTTTCTCGAGTCCTTGAACGCTAGATGATACATGCTTTCGCACATTATTTTTGATACTTGCTTGGATGTCGAGTATACATGCATACATGGAGCGTTTTTTGACTTTACTTAAATTGTGTCGCATAGGTTTCAATTGTACTTAAAACATTGTAACAAGTTTAGTCGTAGGACTACTTTGTAAACTTTGAAATATCCTTACATTTGAAATGAATGCGACATATTTTGGTCAAACGTTGTTTTTAAAGACTTATGACCACGTAAGGGGACCTAAGTAGACGGCGCCGTCAATGACAATTTTGTCGAGTCGCTACAGATGGTATCAGAGTGATGGTTGTAGGGATTTAGAGCTCATTGGTGTCAACCCCGAGTCATAGGGTACATTAGTGAGTCTAGAATACAACCGGCATATAGACTTGAAGTAGGACTTGCTTGACTACTTGTGCATTTATACTTGAACTCTTCTATTCGTATCTAACTCTTACTTCATCTTAATCTCATGTTGTTTAATTTGATTGACACGTCATCTTGACCTTATGAGGTAATGTCAAATGCACATATGAATTAGGGTAATATAATTGCAGGGATTATATTACGGTGACTCATATGGACGTTCAGACATTATAACATAAAGAATTTAGGGCGAGTCAAGGAAAATTTCTATCTATCTTTAATCCATATCACGATTAGTATTATTGAGAATACTAATCAATGATATTCTTGTGTCTTGAAGGAACAATGCCTCCTCGTCGAGTTCCACGCAATGAAACTCCCGAACAAGCTCTTCAACGAATGATAGCCACCGCCGTAGATGAGGCCATGGCCGGTCACTCTTCCAACAACAATAACAATAACAACAACCATAACAACAACAACAATGGAGCCGGTAATTCAAACGAGAGATGCTCCTACAAAGCCTTCATGGGGTGGAAACCTCATACTTTCGATGGAACCGGGGGATCGGTTACTCTCACCTGATGGTTTGAGCAAACGGAAGCCGTTTTTAGCATAAGCGGTTGCCGGGACCAAGACAAGGTCAAATATTCCACCCACACTTTCACCGGTATCGCTCTCACATGGTGGAATACGTATGTACAATTGGTGGGTACCGATGAAGCCCACGCCCTCTTTTGAGCCGACTTAAGAGAAAAGATGATCACCGAATACTTCCCGTGCGAAGAGACTCGAAGGCTTGAAAACGAGCTAAGAAGCTTAAAAGCAGTCAGAAATGACCTCAAGGCTTATAATCAATGGTTTACAGAGCTAGCTCTAATGTGTCCAAACCTTGTAAATCCCGAGTCTCTAAGGGTTGAACTTTACATGGATGGCCTCCCTAAGAGCATCAAACACGGGGTAATGTCATCTAAACCCGCTAATCTACAAGAAGCTTTAAAGATGGCCCACCAATTGATAGAAACGGTGGATGAAATTGAAGTGCCGGCACCTAAAACCGAGGATAAGTCGGGTGGCAATAAAAGAAAATGGGAAGCTCCCCAATCAAGCAACAACAACAACAACCCCGCTAAGAAGCCTTTCACCTCTGACGACAAGAAAAGTTATGTCGGGAATAAACCATTTTGCAACAAGTGCCACAAACATCATTATGGTGAATGTGGCAAGCCATTTTGCAACAAAAGTCGAAGAAGTGGCCATGTGGCCAATGATTGTAGAAATACCACTCCCATTGCTCAAAAGGGGCCTAATGCACTAAAATCGGGTGTTTGTTTTGAATGTGGCCAACCGGATCATTATAGAAATGCATGCTCAAAGAAGAAAGCTAACCCCAATGCACGTGATCGAGCTTTCAACATTAACACCGAGGAAGCCCGAGATGACAATGAACTAGTCACGGGTACGTTTCTTCTCAACAATTCTTATGTTTCTTGCTTATTCGATTCGGGTGCCGATAAGAGTTTTGTATCCAAGACATTGACTCATTCTTTTTGCACTCCACCATGCCTACTAGATACTACTTACATCATTAAAGTGGCCAACGAGAAACTATTGAGTGCCGACAAATTTTATCGGGGGTTTACGTTAAACTTAATGGTTAAAGAGTTTGAAATTGACTTGATACCTATAGAACTAGGGAGCTTCGATGTAATAATTGGTATGGATTGGTTAGCCAAAACAAAATCACACATCCTTTGTGAACTTAAAGCAATTCAAATTCCTATCGAGAATGGTGAACCCTTGATTGTTTATGATAAGAGTTGCACCGGACTCAACCTCTTCTCGTGCCTAAAAGTTGAAAAATACCTTCGTAAAGGTTGCTTCGCGATTCTAGCCCACGTTAAGAAAGTTGAGACCGATGAGAAGCATATCGATGATGTGCCAATTGTTAGTGACTTTTCCGATGTTTTTCCCGATGATTTGCTGGGTCTTCCACCTCATCGACCGGTAGAATTCCAAATCGATCTTATTCCGGGAGCCGCACCCGTAGCACGTGCACTGTATAGGCTTGCTCCATCTGAAATGCAAGAATTACAAAGTCAAATTCAAGAACTACTTGACCGTGGTTTTATCCAACCTAGCCATTCACCATGGGGTGCTCTGATTTTATTCGTCAAAAAGAAAGATGGATCTCTACGAATGTGCATCGATTATCATGAGCTAAATAAATTGACAGTTAAGAACCGGTATCCTCTTCCACGCATCGAAGACCTCTTTGATCAACTACAAGGATCTTGTGTATATTCAAAAATCAATCTCTGCTCGGGTTATCATCAACTAAGGGTTAAGGGGGAAGATGTCTCCAAAACCGCTTTTCGGACTCGCTATGGTAGTTACGAATTCCTTGTCACACCATTTGGTCTAACTAATGCACCGGCGGTGTTCATGGACCTCATGAACTTCGTGTGCAAGCCGTACCTCGACAAGTTCGTTATTGTATTCATCGATGATATCTTGGTCTATTCTAAAAGCGAAGAAGAAAACAAGCAACACCTCCGACTCGTGCTTGAACTCCTTAGACAAGAATGACTCTATGCCAAATTCTCCAAGTGTGAATTTTGGTTGAAGGAAGTTCAATTACTTGGTCATGTTGTAAGCGACCAGGGTATTAAGGTCAATCCCGCAAAAATTGAAGCCATTAGCAAATGGGAAACCCCTACTACTCCTACTCACATTCGTCAATTCTTAGGCCTCGTCGAGTATTATCGTAGGTTCATCGAGAATTTCTCTTTGGTTGCTCGTCCTGTAACTGCGTTAACTCACTAGGGAAGGAAATTCGTTTGGGCAACCGAACAAGAGTCCGCGTTTCAAATCTTGAAGAAAAAGTTAACCACCGCCCCGATCTTGTCGCTTCCCGAAGGCAATGATGATTTTGTTGTATATTGCGATGCCTCGAAACATGGTTTTAGGTGCGTATTAATGCAACGAAAGAAGGTTATTGCCTATGCCTCCCGTCAATTGAAAATCCATGAACGGAACTACATGACACATGATCTTGAACTCAGAGCCGTTGTCTTTGCACTCAAAATGTGGAGACACTATCTTTATGGGACCAAAAGTACCATCTTCACCGATCACAAAAGCTTCCAACACATCTTCGACCAAAAGCAACTAAACATGAGACAACGACGGTGGATTGAAAATGTAGTAGCCGATGCCTTAAGTCGAAAGGAAAGAATGGTGCCTAGCCTTAAACATCACCATCCACACCAATCTCAATAACCAAATTAGTGTAACCTAAGACGAGGCTCTCAAGGATGAAAACTTCTCTCTCGAACGCTTGAACATCCTCGCCTCTCGATTCGAAGTTAAGGAGACCGGACTCCGATATTTCGCCGGAAGAATTTGGGTACCTAATTATGGGGATTTACGAAGCCTCATTCTAGACGAAGCCCATAAGTCAAGGTATTCGATTCACCCCGGTGCCAATAAGATGTACCATGACCTCAAAGAACAATATTGGTGGCCGAACATTAAAAGGGACGTTGCTACTTATGTGGGAAAGTGTTTAACTTGCTCCAAGATCAAAGCCGAACATCAAAGGCCATCCGGGTTACTTCAACAACCCGAAATCCCACAATGGAAGTGGGAAAGAATAACGATGGACTTCATCACAAAACTACCAAAAACGACAGGCGGTTATGATACCATTTGGGTTATTGTTGACCGTCTCACCAAATCCGCCCACTTCCTAGCTATGAAGGAAACCTACAAAATGGAGAAACTTGAGCAACTCTACATAAAAGAGACTGTATCCCGTCATGGTGTACCCCTATCGATTATTTCCGACCGAGATGGCCGTTTTGTTTCTAGCTTTTGGCGTACCTTACAAGAAGCGTTGGGAACGCGTTCAGACATGAGCACCGCATATCATCCACAAACTGATGGACAAAGAGAATGCACAATTCAAACCTTGGAAGACATGCTATGAGCTTGCGCTATCGATTTTGGAAAAGCTTGGGAAAAGCACTTGCCTCTCGCCGAATTCTCTTACAACAATATTTATCGCGCGAGTATCAACGCCGCACCTTTTGAAGCTCTATATGGTCGCAAATGTCGTTCTCCTCTTTGTTGGGCCGAAATAGGCGACAAACAAATCACCGGACCCGAACTCATTCATGAAACAACCGAGAAGATTATTCAAATCCGAGATAGGCTCAGGACAGCCCGTAGTCGTCAAAAGAGCTATACCGACATTAGACGCAACGATCTCGAATTCCAAGTCGGTAACCGTGTAATGTTAAAAGTCGCACCTTGGAAGGGTGTAATCTGTTTCGAGAAACGCGGAAAGCTAAATCCGTGATATATTGGACCTTTTAAAATCTTGGAGCGTATTGGACCCGTTGCTTACCGTTTAGATCTTCCGACCCAATTGATCTCCGTTCATCCTACCTTCCATGTATCAAATTTTAAGAATTAATTTGCCGAACCCGAACTCATCATCCCTCTCAAGGAGCTTACTATTGATGAAAAACTTCATTTTGTGGAAGAACCGCTTGAAATTGTGGACCACTCCGTCAAAACGCTAAAATAAAGCAAAATCCCGATTGTCAAAGTTCGTTGAAATGCCAAAAGGGGACCCGAGTTTACTTGGGAAAGACAAGATCAAATGAAAAGAAAGTACCCTCATTTATTCATGGATTTGGAAACGCAAGACCTCGAGGAAGAAACAACGACTACTACGCCTACTTAAATTTTGGGACAAAATTTCTTATAAGGAGTAGGTAATGTAACATCCCGTCTTTTTCCGTTTACTTTCTGTTTATTTATTTTAAAGTCCGTTAATTAATTATAACGTCTCTCGTTTACTCTACTTATTTAAGGTAATTCGTTTGGTTAATTCATGCACCCGCTTTTAAACTCGAGGGACTAAACTTGCCAAGGGATCAAACTAGTTGACTAAGTCAACTAGTCAATCCCTCCTCCTCCACTCATTCATCACCTCCTTACTTTAATACTTCCATCCTTTTTGCTCTCAACTCCTAAATCAAAGATTCATCATCCATTTTCGATCTAGCAAGCGTTCTTCAAAACAAATTGCATATTTGGAATCCTTGCATCTTCCTCTTCGAATCCATACCAACTTCATCTCATTTGGGTAACTTTCTAAAAACACTAGATTTTATGTTCTTGATGTTTTTGACTTATAAAAGTGTTAGTTAGTGTCTGTGGCTCAAGTCTAACATGAATATATGATTTGTATGCTCGATCTTGTTGTTTTAGTGTAACTAGCTTGAACTTGAAAAGTGACTAGTTTAATCTTGAGTTTTGGTTGCTTAATTGTTGTTAGATGTTAAAAGTTCATGTATTAAATGTGTTACTAGCATCACTAGCTTCATTTTGATGTGTAGGTTGATTAAGAAAACTTCACTAACATGATTATTGATTTTGTGATTTTGGTTAGGGTGTGATAGACTTAAATATGAGCTTTTGATGCATTGAATGCTATGAAATGTTGTTGGTAAGTGTTTAGTTGTATTGTATGCATAATTACATACGAAACGGCGTTTTATATGTAGGTAGTAAGTTTCCGAATTAACAAATTGTATTTATGATCTTGAATGTAATAAATGATGAGCATTTAATGTGAATTTGGATGTGGTAAATGTTGAATTGATTGATTAAATGTGTTTAGTCATTTTCCTTGTCAAAATACCTTTCCAACGGTGTAAGATACTTGTTTTAAGTGTTTTCGGTTCACAATTTGTGTTCGTTTGAGTTTTGGTTCGAGACTTGCGAAATGTCAGCAATGATAATGCTAAAAACGAACATATATTTCATAGCATTATCCCTCAAGAAAGACAAGCTTTTAGTTTCAATTGTTCTATTTACAAGTGATATTCGTTTAAATAATAAAAGGTGAAGACAAAAGACAGATTCGACGAATTGAAGACGCAAACGACCAAAAAGCTCAAAAGTACAAAGTACAATCAAAGAGGTTCCAATTATTGATAAGAAACGTCTCAAAATTACAAGAGTACAAGACGCGAAATGCAAAATACAAGATATTAAATTGTACGCAAGGACATTCGAAAAACCAGAACCGGGACCAAAGTCAACTCTCAACGCTCGACGCAACGGACTAAAAATTATGAGTCAACTATGCACAAGAATATAATATAATATTTAAATAATTATATAAATTATTTATATATTATATTATATATTATAAACGTCGACAAACAAGAAAACAAAGAATTTTGAGCTGATACCTACCACCATGCGATCGCATGGCCTGGAAGAACAAAAACCATGCGATCGCATGGCCCTGAAATCCAGGCGACACCCTATAAATTTTGCAGTTTTAGTTGATCTTTTACCATACATCCTATCTCTCTATCTATCATACGTAAATATATATATTTATATTATAATTTTAATTTTAATTTTAAATTCTAATAATAAGGGTATGTTAGCGAATGTTGTAAGGGTGTAAGTCGAAATTCTGTCCGTGTAACGCTACGCTATTTTTAATCACTGTAAGTTATGGTTATTGTTATTTTTAAATTAATGTCTCGTAGCTAAGTTATTATTATGCTTATTTAAGACGAAGTAATCATGATGTTGGGCTAAAATATTTAAAATTGGGTAATTGGGCTTTGTACCATAATTGGGGTTTGGACAAAAGAACGACACTTGTGGAAATTAAACTATGGGCTATTAATGAGCTTTATATTTGTTTAACTAAATGATAGTTTGTTAATTTAATATAAAGATTTACAATTGGACGTACCTATAAATAACCATATACACTCGATCGGACACGATAGGCGGGATATTTATAAGCACTAATAATCGTTCATTTAACCGGACACGGGAATGGATTAATAGTCAATGGACTTATTAAAACAGGGGTGAATTATATACAAGGAAAATTGGTGTAATTATAGTTTAAATCCCCAATTAGTTTGAATATTTGACTTCGGATATAATAATAATTTGACGAGGACACTCGCACTTTATATTTATGACTGATAGACGGTTATGGACAAAAACCAGACGGACATATTAAATAATCCAGAACAAAGGACAATTAACCCATGAGAATAAACTAAAATCAACACGTCAAACATCATGATTACGGAAGTTTAAATAAGCATAATTCTTTTATTTCTTATTTAATTGCACTTTTAATTATCGCACTTTTATTTATTATCATTGTATTTAATTGCACTTTTAATTATCGTACTTTTTAATTATCGCAATTTTATTTTATCGCAATTTCATTATTGTTATTTACTTTACGTTTTAAATTAAGTTATATTTATTTTTAATATTTTACATTAGGTTTTAACTGCGACTAAAGTTTTAAAATTGACAAACCGATCATTAAACGGTAAAAACCCCCTTTTATAATAATAATATTACTTATATATATATATATATTTGTATTTTTATAAGTTAAAACTAATATAGCGTTAAGCTTGTTTAATTTTCCCTGTGGAACGAACCGGACTTACTAAAAACTACACTACTGTACGATTAGGTACACTGCCTATAAGTGTTGTAGCAAGGTTTAGGTATATCCATTCTATAAATAAATAAATATCTTGTGTAAAATTGTATCGTATTTAATAGTATTTTCTTGTAAAAATTATAACTATTTTATATACACCTCGCATAACATCAAGTATTTTTGGCACCGCTGCCGGGGAACACATAAACGCCGGAAGCGCAACGCTATATAAAAAAAAGATTTTTATTAATTTTTAAGTTTCCTTTTATAAAAATACGTTTTTGTACAAATATATATATATAAAAAACAAAATTTAAGTATTTTTAAGGGTTTGTTAAATATATAAGTTCTATAAAGTTTCTTTATTTTTATTTTGTAAAAATATAAGTTTTATTTAATTTATATAAATATATTATATAAATATATAAATCAGAATACAGAAAAAAATAATAATTAAAACACTCACGGCCCGGTACTGTAGCAGCCCAGCATTTGGCCCGGATCCAAGGCCCATGCGATCGCATGGCTCCATAACAGAAAACTCATGCGATCGCATGAGTTGACTGGACAGGTCTGAAACCTAGTACGACCAGTTTAGGGTTAGATTATATTAATTATTATTATTAATTAATAACCCTAATTAGGTTTTGTATATTTAATTAATTAGTTTTAGTTATTATTTAATTTATATATTTAGTTTATTTAGCTTTAATAAATTATAAAATTAATAGTTTTATAAAATAAATAATATAAAAATAATATTTTTATAAAAATTGTACTTTTTACAACTTTAAGTATATTTTTATATTTTGTTTCTTTTTATTCGTTATAACGTAATATTTGTATTTTTCGCTCGTATTTAGTTTTAAGATATAGTTTTTGCCATAGTTATTTTTATTTCTAGATTTTTAATATTTGCTGTAAAATTCCTTAAGTGTTTTTTCTTTAGACTAAGATTTAGGTGCTTTATAATTTTGCGACGCCGTTTTTATATTTTAGTACCTTTTTAAGTTATTGCCATTTGAGATATAGTATTTCTTTTAAGCTTTAATATTTTTTAGACGCGACTTTTAATTCTTAGTTTTTAGTTCCTCTTTAAGTTTCGACGCGCTACTTTCTTATTTTTATTTTTTTCGACCATTTATTTTTCGACGTTTTTCGACGCGCAATCCTTTTCTTTCTTATTTCTCGCCGCTCTAGTTTTTAGGACTTAGATTTTTTTCTATTTCTTATCTAAAATTTCTTTAAATTTAAACGAAAAATTATTTTAAGTGGTTAAATTGATAGACATCAAAATTTTCTGGTTCGTAGTAATAGTTGGATTTGTAGGTGGACCGGGTTATTGGAGCCAAACAGTACTCAATTATATTGAGACCAAACGAATCCCGCCCCTCTGCTGCATCTTTTGACTATTCGAAACGTGGGCAAAATCAGAAAAGTTTATTAATTGGATAACTTATATAAATTTTCTTTCTTTTTAAAAACTAATAGGATATTCAGTGAATGCACCGAGCAAAACGTTCGCCACCTTTTGTACGTTCACCACCTGTAACCAGATCAAGACATCTAGCAAATATTGTCGCCGTTGATTTTTCTTTAGAATCGTCATCCAGTCAACCAAGTACTCCAATTCAAATTTCCGATAATCCATTTTTTGAACCCGACCTCACAATTGAGAATCCGGAGAATATTCAGGGACAATTCATAGATCCTGAACCATTAATCTTTCCTCCGGAACCACCAATCATTCAAACGGAGATTGTCGAGGAACCAACCATTAAATCAGAATCCTATAGTGATTCAGATTCAACAAATTCAATTATGGAGAATCTGGAACCTCTAAGTATGGAAGACCGAATGCGAGCTAAACGCACTGGCCAAGGTCACGCAATTACTCAACCAGACATTAATGCGCCAGATTATGAAATCAAAGGACAAATTCTACACATGGTAACTAATCAATGCCAATTTAGTGGTGCGCCAAAGGAAGATCCAAATGAACATCTTCGTACATTTAATAGGATCTATACTTTATTTAAAATTAGAGAAGTTGAGGATGAACAGATATATCTCATGTTATTTCCCTGGACTTTAAAGGGAGAAGCCAAAGATTGGTTGGAATCGTTACCTGAAGGGACGATTGATACATTGGACGTTTTAGTTGAAAAATTTCTTAAACAATTCTTTCCGGCATCTAAAGCCGTGAGACTTCAAGGAGAAATTGTTACGTTCACACAAAAGCCAAATGAAACTCTATATGAGGCGTGGACAAGATTTGGAAAGTTATTAAGAGGATGTCCACAACATGGTTTAGACACCTGTCAAATAGTACAAATATTCTACCAAGGATGCGACATCACTACAAGAAAAGACATCGTTATAGCAGCTGGTGGTTCTATTATGAAGAAAACCGCAACTGATGCTTACAAAATTATTGATAACA
The DNA here is from genome assembly GCF_046630445.1 of Rutidosis leptorrhynchoides. Classification (NCBI taxonomy): domain Eukaryota; kingdom Viridiplantae; phylum Streptophyta; class Magnoliopsida; order Asterales; family Asteraceae; genus Rutidosis; species Rutidosis leptorrhynchoides. Next base: position 41,293,545 of record NC_092337.1, on the reverse strand, counting down.
CTGCTTCCCACTCACATGAGTGGCACCAAGAAAAAGATATCGTTAGATCATCTAAAGCAGCTAGAGCCGATTCTAGCCATGACTTAGATTCCATTTCTGCAAAGATAGATGCTGTCGAGAGACGAATGGAAAAGATGACTAAAGATATTCACTCAATAAGAATTAGTTGTGAGCAGTGTGGAGGACCACATTTGACAAAAGATTGTCTCAGTATTGAACTAACAATGGAACAAAGAGAGGTCTGGAAATAATTATCAGAATAATTATCAACCGCCAAGACCAATTTACAATCAAAACCAGAATTATAACCGAAATGTTCCATACAACAACCAACAAGGTCCTAGCAATCAACAAGTATCCAACAATACTTACCATCAGCAAAGACCTAATTTTCAAAACAAACCACCACAAACCGATGATAAAAATCCAAATTTAGAAGATATGATGTCGAAGCTAGTTGAATCTCAAACGCAGTTTTTCACATCTCAGAAACAAACGAATGAACAAAATGCTCAAGCATTTATAAATCAACAAGCTTCTATTCAAAATCTGGAACAAGAAGTAAGCAACCTAGCAAGGTTGATAGGTGAAAGAAAACCGGGAAGTCTACCTAGTGATACAAATGCTAACCCTCGGATTGAAACAGCTAAAGCCATTATCACAAGAAGTGGTATTACACTTAAACCACCTGAAATACCTGTAATTTCTGATGAAGCAATTCCTACTCCACAAGAACCACAATTTGATTAAGATAAGGAAAAAGAACCGGTAGTTGAAAAGGTTAATGAAGATAACACAGTTAAGGCTAAACCTTATGTTAAACCATACCAACCACCACTTCCTTACTCGAGTAAAATGAGAAAAGAGAGACTTGAAGCCGAGCAATCCAAATTCTTGGATATGTTTAAACAAATAAATGTTAATCTTCCTTTCATTGATGTGATTTCAGGAATGCCTAGATATGCTAAATTTCTGAAAGATCTAATCACAAATAGAAAGAAAATGGAAGAACTCTCTGCTGTTACTATGAATGCTAATTGTTCTGCAGTGCTATTGAATAAGATACCGGAAAAACTTTCAGATCCAGGAAGTTTCACAATTCCATGTTTTCTGGGTAGTCTTAGTTCAATAGAAGCATTGGCAGACTTAGGTGCTAGTATAAATTTAATGCCATATTCATTATACGCTAAACTAGACCTTGGAGAATTGAAACCAACACGAATAAGCATACAACTAGCCGATCGATCAGTAAAATATCCTAGAGGGATAATGGAAAACATGCTAGTTAAAGTTTGTACTTTAGTATTTCCAGTAGATTTTGTTATTCTGGACATGGAAGAAGATTCTCGAGTTCCTCTCATATTAGGAAGACCATTCTTAAACACGGCTAAAGCAATAATAGACGTGTTCGGTAAGAAACTGACCGTAAGTATAGAGGACGAGAGTGTTACCTTTTCAGTTGATAGAGCCATGCAACAACCGCAATCTGCAGATGATACATGTTATTATATTCAAACTATAGAATCAAATGCAAAATTGTTAGAAGAATTTTCAGAATTACAAGGAACAGGAGAATGTTCTTTAGGAGAAAGTACTGAACCAATTGATGAAACTGAAATGTTAACTACACTTATGGCTAATGGATATGAATCAACAACAGAAGAAATTCAAATGCTAAAAGAGGAAGACAGATATCGATACAAATCATCGATAGAAGAACCACCGACATTAGAGTTAAAGCCACTTCCAAACCATTTGGAATATGCTTATTTACATGGTGAATCTAAATTACCTGTAATAATATCGTCTTCTATTACTGAAAATGAAAAATCTCAACTCATTTCTGTGTTGAAAGCTCATAAACCAGCTATTGCATGGAAGATTCATGATATTAAAGGAATAAGTCCTTCGTATTGCACACATAAAATCCTTATGGAAGAAGGTCATAAAACGTATGTGCAACGCCAACGAAGACTAAATCCTAACATGCAAGATGTTGTTAAGAAATAAATTATTAAACTGCTAGATGCAGGTTTAATTTATCCAATTTCTGATAGTCCATGGGTAAGCCCAGTTCAATACGTGCCTAAGAAGGGTGGCATGACTGTCATCACAAATGAGGAGAATGAGCTTATTCCTACTAGGACTGTAACAGGATGACGTGTTTGTATTGATTATAGAAAATTAAATAACGCCACCAGAAAAGATCACTTTCCCTTACCTTTCATTGATCAAATGTTAGAAAGATTAGCCGGAAATAGTTACTATTGTTTTCTTGATGGTTTTTCCGGATATTTTCAAATTCCAATAGCACCCGAGGATCAAGAGAAAACCACATTCACGTGCCCTTATGGTACTTTTACTTACAAACGCATGCCATTTGGACTTTGCAACGCCCCTGCAACCTTTCAAAGGTGCATGATGGCGATTTTTCACGACATGATAGAAGAATGCATGGAAGTTTTCATGGATGACTTTTCAGTCTTCGGTGATACATTTGAATCATGTCTAGTTAATCTTGAACGAATGCTTATTAGATGCGAACAATCAAATCTAGTACTTAATTGGGAGAAATGCCATTTCATGGTTAAAGAAGGCATAGTTCTTGGTCATAAAATCTCAAAGGAAGGAATTGAAGTGGATAGAGCTAAAGTAGATGTAATTGCTAAACTTCCACATCCCACCAATGTTAAAGGAGTTAGGAGTTTTCTAGGGCTTTCCAGTTTTTACTGACGTTTCATAAAAGATTTTTCTAAAATTGCCACTCCTATGAATAAACTCCTAGAAAAGGATGCTCCATTCATCTTTTCAGATGAATGCATCAAATCTTTTAATATTCTTAAAGAAAAACTCACTAATGCGCCGATCATGATAACTCAAAATTGGAATCTACCATTTGAACTTATGTGCGATGCAAGTGATTTTGCAATGGGAGCCGTTTTAGGACAAAGGATTGAAAAACGATTTCAACCTATTTATTATGCTAGTAAGACGTTACGAGGAGCACAAACGAATTACACAACTACTGAAAAAGAACTCCTTGCTATTGTCTTTGCTTTTGACAAATTTCGATCATATCTCGTTCTAGCTAAAACGGTGGTCTATACCGACCATTCTGCTCTTAGATACCTATTTTCGAAACAAGATGCCAAACCACGATTAATCCTTTGGATCTTACTCTTACAAGAGTTTGATATTGAAATCCGAGATAAAAAGGGAGCAGAAAATCTCGCAGCTGATCATCTTTCTCGTCTTGAAAATCCCGAATTAGAAGTTCTAAATGAATTGGCCATACGAGACAACTTTCCTGATAAATATCTATTGAAGATAGATTATAATGAAATTCCATGGTTTGTAGACTATGCAAACTACTTAGTATGTGGATTCCTTGAAAAAGGATTATCGTACCAAAAACGAAAGAAATTCTTTACTGATATAAAACACTATTTCTGGGAAGATCCACATTTGTTTAAAAGTTGTCCCGATGGAATAATACGCCGATGTGTATTCGGAGATGAAGCCAGTCAAATCTTAAACCATTGTCACACAGGACCAACAGGAGGGCATTATGGGCCTCAACTCACAGCAAGAAAAGTTTATGATGCTGGATTCTATTGGCCTACAATTTTCAAAGACGCACACCTCCCTTGCAAATCCTGTGATACTTTTCAAAGGGCCGAAAAAATAAGTCAACGTGATGAAATGCCACAAAATGTCATTCAAGTATGTGAAGTATTTGACATTTGGGGTATTGACTTTATGGGTCCATTTCCAAAATCTCATAATAATCTCTACATTCTCGTTGTCATTGATTATGTATCTAAATGAGCGGAAGCACAAGCTCTCCCAACTAACGATGCACGAGTTGTAGTCAACTTTTTAAAACGTCTTTTTGCTAGGTTTGGAACACCAAAAGCTTTAATAAGTGATCGGGGTACTCATTTTTGTAATAATCAACTTGAGAAAGTTCTCAAAAGATATGAAGTAACTCATAAAATCTCCACTGCTTATCATCCACAGACAAGTAGACAAGTTGAAAATACCAACCGAGCTTTAAAACGTATTCTAGAGAAAATCGTAGGATCAAATCCGAAGGAATGGTCCATGAAAGTGGAGGATGCACTCTGGGCTTTTAGAACAGCCTACAAAACTCCAATTGGAACCACACCTTTTAGACTCGTTTACGGAAAAGCATGTCATCTTCCAGTAGAAATTGAACACAAAGCATTTTGGGCTTTGAAGACATGTAATCTTGATTTACATGAAGTTGGACGTCTACGATTAAGTTAACTAAATGAATTAGAAGAATTGAGACATGAAGCATACGAAAATTCGTTAATCTATAAAGAAAGAACGAAGAAATGGCATGATAAAAGAATCAGAAGTTCAAAAGAATTTAAAGAAGGAGACCGAGTTCTTCTTTTCAATTCATGATTCAAGCTATTTCCTGGAAAATTGAAATCAAGATGGTCTGGACCATTTATAGTCAAAAGAGTTTTCCCATACAGAACAATAGAGTTAATAAATTCAAATGAGATTGAATTTAAAGTTAATGGTCACTGAGTTAAACATTACATACATGATCCGATAGAAGTTGACAACGAAGTTAATCACAATTTCAACACCACAACTAACTAAGTGTGAGGAGAATCAAGTCTTTAAAGGATAATATATATTTCTGTTAGAGTTAGATATTCTGTTTTTGTGTAGTTCTCGAGAATGGAATCCGAATGGTCTTTCCCTAGCAGACCCTAAAGAACTAGTCTTCTCCCCCCATTCTGAATTTTTATTTTTTTTTAGGTTTTACGAGATGAAAACTTCCTGTGAACTAAACCATGGTCTAATGCTACAAACTTTGATCACCAAACGTAATAATGACACCCTTCCAAGTGAAATAGTATCATTAATCAGAGGTAAATTGGACGGAGTAAGAAAAGAATCCAGTAACAAAAATAATAAGTTACAATTTGGTAAAGGAAAATCAAAATCCGCAGCGAAAAGAAGAGCACGACACCTTGAAAGATGTCACAAATGCGGAAAATGGTCACACGAAGGAAAATGTTCGACGAATCAGACATATTCCAATACCGAATTCGTTACTTTATGCAGAGATGGACCGTTCATATGTTTCGAATAAAAAACATTGAATGCTCGAGGTTACGCCTATGTAGCTATGGAAAACCAATTAGTCCGACTATCTTATGAGTGGGCTAAAGCAGGTCACTAAGAATTCTATTTCACAGGTAAGTATGTACAGTTTTTATTTTTATTTTTATTGCTTTGAACCTTTTGATAATAAACGCTAAATCGTTCGCTATAAAGTATTAAATTGGTACTCAATAAAATTAGGTTTTGCGACCGAAATTATTGATATCATACAAAAATTTATTACATCACTGCGAAATTTACCGTTTATTCTTAAGGTATAAATATCTTTAATCAATCAACCCAAAATATTTCAAAAATTCGTCATGAGTTAAACTAGGTTATGAAACCGAAATTACTTTACCGAAAAGAGAGGCGTATGTTTTTGATAATATTTGATTGATTAAAGTGGGATAAAAGACCAAAAAGATTTTTAATTTTATTTTTACTTTGTTTTTAAAATTAATATTAAATTATTCATATAAACTTTTTAAAATCAATATATAATTAAGTTTGTAAATATTTGTTATTTGAAAAATTAATACTTTTAATATAAGTTTGAATGTATAAAAATAAAAATATAATTTAAGTTTGGTGTGAATTCAAAAACAAAAATTTACTTTATTTCGCTAAGTTAAAAATATGATTTTTAAAATTCGTCGTGAGTTGAAGACTAGGTCGTTGAACCGAAATTGCTCTACCCAAGGGAGGGACGAGAACTTTTATTATCATTATTTTTAATCTTATTGAACTAAAGTATGCCAAAAACATTTAAAAAACCCCAAAAATCTTTACTTTTAAAACAGCGCTTTGAATTGACAAATTTTAAAATTTTGTTGAGGGACGGACTAGGACATCGATCCGAAATGCCCTCATCCTAAAAAGAAACAAATTTTTAAAATTTTATTAATTATATGTTTTATAAGTTTTAAGGTTTTTTTATATATATATATAAAAAAAACAAAAAATCTTTGCTTTTAAACGCCAATATGTTTGGAAACTTTGGTAAAATTTAATCATTTTTCTACGCTAATCACCCTCAATAATTTAAATTGTTACTAATTTCTTGCAAATGAGGGCATTGCAAGATCTTAAGTGTGGGAAGGGGTTAAATTCTTTCGGATTTTTAAAATTTTAACTTATACACTTGGTTACCATTAGAAATACTAGTAACGTAGTAGTTGTATTAGAATCTAGTGCTCTCTGATAATAAAGAACAGCCCTAGTCTTATATACTGACTACCCAATTCTAGTAAAATTTTTCAAAATTTTCAATTAAATGAACTCAAAATCATGTTTTTACATATTTATGAACGATAAAACTAGGTGTTAACACCGAAATTATTGTTACCTCGGAAAGGACATAAATTGAGAAACAACCCAAAATGTTAGAATTCATTTAAAATGGAATAGAGGACAATAAAAAGGAAAATAAAAGCCAAATGTGGGAAAATTTGCCAAGTTCTTTAAAACATATATCACATATTTTGTACAAAGATACTTTTGTTTTGGACAAAATTAACCATTTTACCCGGAAAATTGTAATATATTTGAAAGAAAGATGAACCTACACGATGAATCAATTCCATCATTAAAAGGAAGTAAAGTCTTCCGAAAAAGAAACGCGCTTCTTGATTTAGGTCAGGAAGTTGTCGTCCAGACCAGCTGTAGGTTGACGAAAAATCTAGAAAAGTCATCTCTAAAATCAGCAGGAAATCCAGGACCTCAGCATCAAACAGGGTCGCCAAGTGGTCAGACTTATCCTAACCATGAGAGGATCTGTCTTGTAAAATGGGGAGGACGCCGTGCAAATTAGCTTGATAAGACTAATGAATCAGACCCCAGAAAAGGATAATCTCCTTAAAAGATCAAAAATCAGCTTTTAAGACTGATATTACTCAATCCTTGAGATCGACTTTTAAAGATTGAGAATTACAAACTCATGGAATTCAATGATATCTAAACTCGAGCTTGAACAAGAAAATATTTTGATCAAAATTACAAACCGATTTGTTTTCTGAAAACCCATTTTCAATGCGTTCATTACCATTGAACGTAAAATCCTAGGAATTCACCTGGAATTCATTAGGTCACCTGAACCAAATCGGGTGTCAACCGTAAGAACGGTGGTTGCATAGCATGGTCAAAGACAGAACCTTGTGCCAAACCGAAAAATCATAAGGGTGAGCTTTACTATTGCTCCTACCAAGGATAGTAATTGCATTCGACACATTATAAACCACTATTAAAAGCATGTCAGGGGACATTGCCTTAACAGTTGCTTGTTCAACGCTTTCCTTTATAACCGGATGGTAGTTTACCGAAAGGTAATATACGGAGCAAGTATACTGGATATGTTGCTTTCCAAATACAAGGTTAGCAAGTGGGTGACACAAAACCACAAGTTTTGAGCTAAAATTTTCAAATCTTAAACCCACCAAACCCACAAAAACAATTTGCAAACACCGGTGAAGGGTTATTCCGGAAAACTTATCTAGGGTAAAAGCTAGATTTAATTTTCAAAAGATCAAATGTTTTCATAAAGATCCAATTTCCTTAACGGATCTAAATTTTCATAGTCATGTGGGACTGTAAACCACATCGTTACTACCATTGTTTATACCGCCGTATAGAAATCACTGATGTACAAAGTGTGAAGAATAAAGAAGTGATTCTAGTATTTTTATTTCAAGACTATATTACTTGAGGACAAGCAACGCTCAAGTGTGGGAATATTTGATAATACTAAAAACGAACATATATTTCATAGCATTATCCCTCAAGAAAGACAAGCTTTTAGTTGCAATTGTTCTATTTACGAGTGATATTCGTTTAAATAATAAAAGGTGAAGACAAAAGACATATTCGATGAATTGAAGACGCAAACGACCAAAAAGCTCAAAAGTACAAAGTACAATCAAAGAGGTTCCAATTATTGATAAGAAACGTCTCAAAATTACAAGAGTACAAGACGCGAAATGCAAAATACAAGATATTAAATTGTACGCAAGGACGTTCGAAAAACCAGAACCGGGACCAAAGTCAACTCTCAACGCTCGACGCAACGGACTAAAAATTATGAGTCAACTATGCACAAAAATATAATATAATATTTAAATAATTATATAAATTATTTATATATTATATTATATATTATAAACGTCGACAAACAAGAAAACAAAGAATTTTGAGCTGATACCTACCACCATGCGATCGCATGGCCTGGAAGAACAAAAACCATGCGATCGCATGGCCCTGAAATCCAGGCGACACCCTATAAATTTCGCAGTTTTAGTTGATCTTTTACCATACATCCTATCTCTCTATCTATCATACGTAAATATATATATTTATATTATAATTTTAATTTTAATTTTAAATACTAATAATAAGGGTATGTTAGCGAATGTTGTAAGGGTGTAAGTTGAAATTCTGTCCGTGTAACGCTACGCTATTTTTAATCACTGTAAGTTATGGTTATTGTTATTTTTAAATTAATGTCTCGTAGCTAAGTTATTATTATGCTTATTTAAGACGAAGTAATCATGATGTTGGGCTAAAATATTTAAAATTGGGTAATTGGGCTTTGTACCATAATTGGGGTTTGGACAAAAGAAAGACACTTGTGGAAATTAGACTATGGGCTATTAATGGGCTTTATATTTGTTTAACTAAATGATAGTTTGTTAATTTAATATAAAGATTTACAATTGGACGTACCTATAAATAACGATATACACTCGATCGGACATGATGGGCGGGATATTTATAAGCACTAATAATCGTTCATTTAACCGGACACGGGAATGGATTAATAGTCAATGGACTTATTAGAACAGGGGTGAATTATATACAAGGAAAATTGGTGTAATTATAGTTTAAATCCCCAATTAGTTGGAATATTTGACTTCGGATATAATGATAATTTGACGAGGACACTCGCACTTTATATTTATGACTGATAGACGGTTATGGACAAAAACCAGACGGACATATTAAATAATCCAGGACAAAGGACAAATAACCCATGGGAATAAACTAAAATTAACACGTCAAACATCATGATTACGGAAGTTTAAATAAGCATAATTCTTTTATTTCATAGTTAATTGCACTTTTAATTATCGCACTTTTATTTATTGTCATTGTATTTAATTGCACTTTTAATTATCGTACTTTTTAATTATCGCAATTTTATTTTATCGCAATTTCATTATCGTTATTTACTTTACGTTTTAAATTAAGTTATATTTATTTTTAATATTTTACATTAGGTTTTAACTGCGACTAAAGTTTTAAAATCGACAAACCGGTCATTAAACGGTAAAAATCCCCTTTTATAATAATAATATTACTTATATATATATATTTGTATTTTATAAGTTAAAACTAATATAGCGTTAAGCTTGTTTAATTTTCCCTGTGGAATGAACCGGACTTACTAAAAACTACACTACTGTACGATTAGGTACACTGCCTATAAGTGTTGTAGCAAGGTTTAGGTATATCCATTCTATAAATAAATAAATATCTTGTGTAAAATTGTATCGTATTTAATAGTATTTTCTTGTAAAAATTATAACTATTTTATATACACCTCGCATAACATCAAGCAATTTCAACTGCCCAGGTGTTTGGATGCCATCCAAACCCTTGGACGCCGTCCTGCCCTTCATTGCTGGACGCCGTCCAGACCTTTTGGAAGCCGTCCAAATGAACTACAGACATCTGCTTTGCTTGGTCGTTTACCGTTTAATTCTAACTATGCTACGCACCTTCGATTAATATGTAACTTATTCTAACATGCTCATATATGATTATATAACTCAGAAAAATTGTCCAAGACCCGACCCGAACGTGTAGACTTTTTTGTTGACTTTGACTTGACCAAAGTTGACTTTTATTCAAACTTAACCGAATACTTATGCAATCGTTCTAGCGTGCTTTTATACTTGTATCTTGCATGAAACTTGACAATTTGAATCACATGCTATATTAATCGAGTCGTACTGAGCCATAGGACTAATTGAACAACTTTGACCGACCGTGTTTACCGATATTGATTCAACCTATTTATTTAGGTTGAGACTAGCATTCGTTCTTGCACATGTTTACTTGTGAAGTACATTTATACCCGTGCACTCAAGGTGAGATCATAGTCCCACCTTTTCATCAACTTTTACGCTTTAAACTATGGGATGAGAAACATATACGTATCATACTTTTATACTTTGAACACGAGTACGAAAACAAACATTCCACGTGCGAGTTAGAACTAAAATCCTCAATTCAATTATCATTAATTACACTTGCAGGGTGTAAACGTGAACTTATGGTATGTTATCACATGGGCTTGACGAGCCCTCATTCAGACGGTTCGCTACCGTTAGCGGATGAAATATATTTTCGAGTATAGTGTTTGTTCTAACACTACGTAACAGGGTACAAAACAGTTAATTCTTGATAATTGGGTGCTCCACAAATGTATAACATCTTTGGAATTCAAACGATTTGGATAATCAACTATATTAAATCTTGTGGTTCAAAAACAACGTTTACTAATACACCTATGATTTCACCAACGTTTTTCGTTGACAGTTTTCTATATGTTTTCTCAGGTCCTTGAACGCTAGATGATACATGCTTCCGCACATTATTTTTGATACTTGCTTGGATGTCGAGTATACATGTATACATGGAGCATCTTTTGACTTTACTTAAATTGTGTCACATAGATTTCAATTGTACTTAAAACGTTGTAACATGTTTAGTCGTAGGACTACTTTGTAAACTTTGAAACATCCTTACATTTGAAATGAATGCGACATATTTTGGTCAAACGTTGTTTTTAAAGACTTATGACCACGTAACGGGACCTAAGTAGACGGCGTCGTCAATGACGATTTTGTCGGGTCGCTACAAATAACGGGCCTGCTATTCATAATAGTGGATCAAGTGATGAAAAGGCGATAGGTAATTCTTCTGGACTGGGCTACACCACTGATCAAAACAAAGAGAAATTCGATTCAAAAAGTGAGTATCTAGAGGAGCCTGTGGTTCGTAGGTCTAAAAAGAAGAAATAGAAAAGGAACACTAAGCTGAAATCCAAACCTAATTCGGTAACCTCTGGGCATAACAATTCTAATTCCGAGATCTCCTTTTGTAACAACTGTTACTGGAAAGCAATTGGGAATTGCAAAGCATCATCAAGAATAATGAGAATGAAAAGTATGGCTAGGAGAGGAATTAATTTGGATGATACCCACAAATGTAAGTCATGTGGAATTAAGCCTAGAAGAGTTGGGAAAGGATCGAAATCTGGAAGATCTGGGCAGTCTAGGGGGTTTAATCGACCTACTATTAGTCCCATCAACAACGACGAGATTATGGACTACGGGCAGCACATCGGGTTAAGGTGGAAACACCTTAACCCCCACTAAGTTCCTTCCTTCGTCCGTTTCTCTATTTTCTATGAAGATTCTTACATTAAATGTTCGCGGTTTTGGGGTTAAGGGGAAATTCGGGGGGGTTAAGTCCCTTTGTGTAAAAGAAAAGTGTGATATTATTGCGTTACAAGAAACTAGATGTAAAGTTGTGTCCGATCATTGGGTGGTTAATTTGACGGGTAATATAGATGTTGGTTTTGTGCAAAAGGAAGTTATCGGGAAATCGGGTGGGATGTTACTTATTTGGGATAAAAGAAGTTTTAGGGCCTTGGATACTTTGTGCTCAGATTTTTCCATTGCTATTCGGGGCCATTGGGTTATTTCGGGTCAAGAATCGATTATTGTAAATGTGTATGGTCCTCATGATGATGCGAGAAAAAAACAAATGTGGGGGCAACTTAATAGTATTATGAGAGATGTTGATACGGCTTGGGTTCTTTGTGGAGACTTTAATGAAGTTAGAGAAAGCTCGGATCGATTAAATTGTGTTTTTCATCATAGAAGGGCTGCACGTTTTAACGAGTTCATCATAAAAAATAACCTAATCGAAATCCCTATCATTGGAAGAAAGTTCACGAGAATAAGTGTTGATGGTGCAAAGTTTAGCAAGCTTGATAGATTTTTTGTTTCCGATAAATTCATCAATCTTTGGAAGGACCTCTTGGTTCTCCCATTAGATAGAAAGACATCGGATCATTGTCCCTTGGTGTTAAGAGATAAAGTTATTGATTATGGCCCTAAACCTTTCAAAGTTTTCAACGAATGGTTCAACAACGAAGATGCGGGTGAAATAATTAAAAAAGCGTGGGATAAACCGGTGAGTTGCACTCGAAAAGATTGCATATTTAGGGATAGATTGAAAAATGTTAAGTTTGATCTTAGGGATTGGAGCAAAGGTGTATATGGGAATTTAGACAAAGAAATTGACTCGCTCAAGGCAAAGGTTGATGATTGGGAAAAGAAGGTGTAATTAGGTGGTTTGAATGAGAGTGATAGGAAATCATGGATAGAGGTGAGAAGATGTTGGTTGGAAAAAGAAAGCATCAAAGTTAACATGCTTAAGCAAAAATCCCAAACACGTTGGACTCTAGAAGGTGATGAAAACTCAAAATATTTCCATGCCACGATTAAGCGAAGATATAATAAAAACAATATTCGAGGTCTCAACATAAATGGTGTTTGGAACGAAAATCCGATCGATGTTAAGGGTGGAATAGTGGCACACTTTCAGCATATTTTTGAGGCCAAAACAAACATCATGCCACAAATGGTGGACTGGTTGATCAATTATGGGCCGAACCATAGTGGGCCGAACAGGCCTTGATCGAATCTTAGTGGGTTGAGCCCAGCTTTTGCTGCTGACATTGCTTCTGACTTTGAACCTGATGGGAATCAACACTCTGCCAAATATGGTGGTAAGCTGTCGACATTAGAAGCCGAATTACTCGAGCTTCACTTCGCAGAAAAAGAAATATGGGAGGCGATTAGAGATTATAGCGGCACAAAAGCCCCGGGCCCCGATGGGTTCAATTTGAGTTTTTATAAGAAATTTTGGGGAACCATTAAGATTGATCTCATCAATGCCATTCAATCTTTTTGGGACAATGGCGAAATCTCCAACGGGTGTAATGCGTCTTTTATCACATTGGTTCCAAAAGTCTCGAACCCATCATCCCTCAATGAGTACCGCCCGATTAGCCTTATGGGGAGCTACTATAAAATAGTAGCCAAACTTCTGTCGAATCGGCTTAGAAAGGTGGTCCCGAAGTTAGTAGGCTCCGAACAAAGTGCATTTATTAAGGGTCGAAACATCCTTGATGGTGCCCTTGTTGCGAATGAGACAATTGATCACCTAAAGCAAAAAAAAATAAAACAAAAAGTCTCATCTTCAAAGTTGATTTTGAGAAAGCGTTCGATTGTCTAAATGGGAATTCTTGGTTGAAGTAATGTGTTTCATGGGTTTTGGTTCCAAGTGGAGGAAATGGATAATGTCTTGCCTTCAATCCCCTTCTATCTCAATTCTTGTGAATGGCTCACCTACGAAGGAATTTAACTTAGGAAGGGGGTTCGTCAAGGGAATCCTTTATCCCCCTTTCTATTTATTCTTGCCACGGAAGGTTTAAATGCATTAACAAAATCGGCGGTAAAAAACAACATGTTTGAAGGAGTTGAAATAGGACGTGACAAATTTTGTATTTCTCACCTACAATTCGCGGACGACACGATTTATTTTGGAAAATGGAATTTAAGAAATATAAGAAATCTTATGAAGATTCTTAAATGTTTTGAATTATCATCGGGACTCAAAGTTAACTATCATAAAAGTAGTATCTTCGGGTTGGGTGTTGAAAATGAAGAGGTGAGGTATATGGCTAATGCATTTGGTTGTAAAGTCGGTGCACTTCCTTTCACTTATCTTGGTCTCCCGATTGGTGCAAATATGAAAAAATTGGATAGTTGGAAACCGGTGATCGATAAATTTGAGAAACGACTTTCGTATTGGAAGGCTCGTTCGGTGTCATTTGGGGGTCGATTAACACTTGTAAAGTCGGTGTTAAATAGTCTTCCGTTGTATTTCTTCTCACTCTTCCGTGCCCCGCCATGTGTGCTAAAAAACTTGAGAGTGTGAGACGTTCCCTTTTTTTAGGGCGGGACGAGGTGTGACTCAAAAATTGTTTGGGTTAAATGGGAGGAAGTTCTCTTACCATACGGGTCCGGGGGGGGGGGTTAAATTTGGGTTCCCTTAAAAGCAAAAATCTAGCTTTGATCGGTAAGTGGTGGTGGAGGTTTAAAATCGAGCCCAACGCTTTGTGGGTCAAAGTTATTTCGAGCATTTATGGGTCTTCGGGTGGTTTCGAGTCTTTTAATAACAAAAAAGTTTTCACTTATAATTCTACTTGGTCAAATATCATACTAACAGGTGGTCACATTGATGATTCAGGGGTCTCTTTCTCCAAGTCGTTTATTAAAACTATTGGAGATGGAGGCAACACGTCATTCTGGAGCAATGCGTGGGCTTCTTCTATTCCTTTTGAGCAGTCCTACAACAGATTATTTCGGTTGGAGAGGAATCGGGTAGCACGAGCCAAAGAAAAAGTACTTTGGGACGGGAATACCACTGTTAGTGCATGGGATTGGATACGCGAGCCGACGGGACTCTCACTGAGTTACATCAGATAATTACGTTGATTGCTTCCATACCAATGGATCATTCGAAGTCAGACTCATGGAAATGGGAGCTATCGGGCAATGGTCTTTTTCTACAAATAAGCTCTCTAAACTTATCGACTCGAAGGTACTACTGCCAGGTACTAATTGTGTTGAAACTTTTCGTAACAATTTTGTTCCTAAAAAAGTGGAGGTGTTCATTTGGAGGGCGAGAAAGAAGAGATTACCGACCTTATCCGAGTTAGACAAACGTGGTATTGATTTGAATAGTGTACGGTATCAACTTTGTGATGATGACATCGAATCGGTGGATCACGCATTAGTGTTTTGCAAACATGTGTTTGAGATTTGGGAAAAGGGGTTCGATTGGTGGGGTGTAAACTTTTTATATTCGATTAGTATCAATGAATTATTTCAAGCTTCGTCGAATATTGGGATGACAGAGTTTGGTTCTAAATTATGGCAAGCGATTACTTGGGCTACCGGATATCTTATATGGCATAATCGCAACAAAAAAATCTTCAATAATAAAGTTTGGTCCGCTCCGATTGCGCTATGTGAGATACAAGTTAAATCATTTGATTGGGTTGCGAAAAGATGTCGAGAAAAAAAGATCGATTGGCATAATTAGGTCCACAACCCCCATATTTTCCTAGTTTAGTTTCTTGTTAGATTAATGACTTGTTAGTTAACTAGTGAGAATTATGCTTGTATTTGAGAAGACATCGCGTGTAATACGTTGTAACTCTTTGCATTTTTATTAATATAATTGTTGCTTTTCAAAAAAAATTTATAATTAAATACTTATGATATGATTAATAATTCATTGTTAATTAATGATACTTATGATATGATTAAAAATTTATTATTAATTAATAATACTTATGTTATGATTAATATTTAATTAATTAATTAAATACTTATTTTATATTAATTATATCATTTAAACTTATGTTAACTTTATAATTCAATTTAATTTAATTAAACTTATGATATGACATGATTATACATTTATGACTTTAAATAACATTATAACTTATATTATTAATATAAATTACACTTTAATTTCAATGTTGACTAAGGTTGACCAAGGTTGACTTTTGAGTTGACTTTCGGTTGACTTTGACTTTCAGTTGACTTTTGTTGACTTTTCTAATTAAGGAAACTTTCCAAAAATAGAAACTTTCCATAAATGGAAACCTGCTAAAAATATAAACTTTCTAAAAATAGAAAGTACGTGTTATACGCTGTCCTGATCATACTGAGTGATGTTCTATGCTTATTTGCAACATGTTCTATAGCTATCATACTAAGACTAAGTTTGTTATTTATACCGACCTACTTCATTTATAGGTCGGCGTTGTGGTCATTCTTGATCACTTTACCATTTGCTGTTCGCATTTCTGTGTTGTTGCTTCGTTTACGTTAAGGTGAGTTATAGTCCCATTTTTCTATTTTAAATCTTTTGGGATGAGAATACATGCAATTTATTTTACATATTGGACACAATTGGAATTTGGTTTAAATTATTCATTGTGAGTCGAACAAAAATATTCCCTAATCTGGTAATTTTAATCACTGGTTTCTACTGGTGAACGCGAATCCTAGGGATAGATCTATCGGGCCTGACAACCCCATTTCGTACTAGTCGCGCTAGCAGTTTATAAGCGGAATGTATTAATACTTCGTATTTTGGAAGATACACTTGTTCAGTGTATATTGTTATATTGGTTTTGTTAAGGGTATGGAGTTGTTAAGTGATTACCAGGTGGCTCACGAGTTAATGGAATAATGTTTTTATATGTTTTCGAGCATATAATTTTGTGGTCCAAAATGAGTCTTTATGTTTTCAAACAAAAATTTTTATGGTTTAAATTAATTATTATTTGCAATATTAAACCTATAATTCACTCAACATTTTTGTTGACAGTTTACTCGCATGTTTTATTCTCGGGTTCATGATTGATTGTTTCCGCGGTGCTTAGAGAGTCTGCATTGTCTGTAGCAGATTTTGATTTCAACATTAAAGATTGCATTCTACTTTAAATACTGTTACATTGTGGGTAGTTGTTGACTTGTTTTGGTCAACCCTTTTTATACATTTGGGATGGTTTTTCTAAATTTACAAATGATCTAGATTTTCCTTTTGAGGAAATAAATATTATTAAATGAATGCAATGTTATTTATGAAAATTCATATAGAGTTATGATCAAGCTATGGGACCAAGTGACAGAGCCGTTAAGGGTACTTGACGGGCTATCACAGTTGGTATCAGAGCGCTGGTTGCAGGAAATTAGGCTGCATTGATGCTGTTACCCCGAGCCAATAGGGTGTATTAGTGAGTCTAGTCTACAGCCCGACCTATAATATATTATTATATGTGATTATTTGTATCATATTGTTATGTATATTGTTTTCATATACGTACATCTCTTTCTTATGTTCTGATTACGGGAGGAACCCCATTCGGATTTAAACGTATCCTCCGACGCATGAGAGTTTATCTTTTATAAGAACACCTCGGTTAGTGAAACCGAGGGATGTCATTCTTGACTTCTGGAATTTTCGACATTTCTATGTCATCTATTATGGTTATGTAAATAACGTTTGAGGTATATTACGCGAGATGTCATTCTTGACTTCTAAATGCTCGGCATTACAATGTTAGCTATTATGTTTAGGTATATAATGTAACGACCCAACCTCGTTTTACCAAAAACGCGTCTTAAATTTTTTTTTATATATATAGTGCATCTGGACGGCGTCCAGCAGTGAAGCCCAGGACGGCGTCTGTGATGACCCGGGAATTTCTGACCAAATTTTAAACTTAATTTTATATGATTTCGACACGATAAGCAAAGTCTATTAAACTGAGTCTCATAATGTTTGAACTATTTCCATGAATGCATTTGACTTTGACCATCTCCGACGATTCACGAACCATAGTTTGCAAATAAATATGTGTGTATATATATATATATAATAATTTGAAATTATAAAATGGAATTTAAACATTTGAATTAAATATATAAAATAAGATACAAAATAACTAAGTGTAATTTAAAATGAGTTTATATATATATATATATATATATATATATATTATATATATATATATATATATATATATATATATATATATATATATATATATATAAACTCATTTTAAATTACACTTAGTTATTTTGTATCTTATTTTATATATTTAATTCAAATGTTTAAATTCCATTTTATAATTTCAAATTATATATATATATATATATATATATATATATATATATATATATATATATATATATATATATATATATATATATATATATATATATATATATATATATAAGACAATTATATTTAATATACAAACACATATCATATAATGTATTAAAAATGAATAGATAATATTCCACATATGATATATGTAGTACAATTATAATATATATTATTAATATGTTAAATATAATTACACATTAAAAATATGATTGTCATATTAATATTTCTAGTGTTACTTTCGTTATTACTAATAATATTAATATTAATATTAATATTTGTATCATTAATATTATGTGTTGAAACTTTTAATATATATTTCTATTATGAAATAATATAATATAGTAAATGGATATATAATGGTTATGTATATAAAACATTATTAATGTATTCATATTTACATGTAACTAATATGCAAACACAATTACATACTATTATAGGATTATGTAAATATTAAATATTATGTATATGTTATTATGAAACTAAATATGATTTCTATTAAATACATATATAGAATATATAAATTTTAACTGTTCAGTAAATGTCATCATATAACATAATCTTACATAAATAATAAATGGTATTATATTAGATTACAAGTTGAATATAATTAATATATTAAAATTATTAATACTTTCATTATTATTATTAATAATTGATTTGATACATGTAATATGCTATTTTATTATTATTAGTATTATCATATTTATCATTATTGTTATTGATAAAATTATCATATTATCAAATTATCATTTTTATTATTATTATTATCAATATTATTATTATTATTATTATTATTTATTAGTACTTTTATAATTAATAACAAGTTATGTCATATTATTAATAATTAAATTATATTTATATATCAGCATTTTTAAATCAGATAAAAATCAGTTTTATTAATTATTATTATTATTATTAATTGTATTATTGTTATATTAATTATTAGTATATATTAAAGATAAAATATATAATACAGATATATATAACTGATATATATATACACGCATTAATCATTGAATCAATCAATATCTGTTATGTAAACACGAGTGTTATCTGCATCCATTATTGCTATTTTTTTTTATTTATTTGCTGTTTTTTTTCTTCTCCCTGCTTGTGAGCTATTGTTGACTCAATCATCTCTACAAACAACCTTTCACCAATTGATATTGTAATATGAATCATTTACTTGAACGTCATATAGCTTCTCAGATGTTTGTGGAATCAAATTTAAAACCACAGATATTTTTTTTTCTCTTTCTTTATTCGTAAACCCAATTAATCCATAATCAATTTTCGAATCAAATTTTAAAATGTAAAAATGCCAAAGTGTTAGGAATCCTTTATCAAATCTTTCTTCAAAATCTTGGCTTTCAATTCCTAGTATTCAATTCGAATTTGAGAGTCAAAGTTTAGAATTTAAAAAGTAAAATATTGTGTTCATCATGAAATTCGTAAAAGTTTTGATGTTTTGAATTAAATTAATTATCTAGAAAGTTTCTAATGATGATTATGAACTCGTTTCATGTTATAAGCTTGGCCTAATTCATTCTTGAAATTGAAGTTCATAAAAAAATTTTTTAAATAACAGCGACATCAACAATTGATTTTGGAACTGATTTTATTTATTTTTTCAAGTGTTATTAAATTTAAATAATGATTACAAATATTTACACTTTGTTAAGGAATACAAAAACAAATTCGTTATTGTAATTTGGATCATCCCTGTCGACTGGATTTAGGAAGAAGAAGGAAGATATAACAGAAAACATTATCTGGTTAAATAAATTGTCGTGGGGTTTTAAATCAGAAAACGGGCACAGCCCAAATGGTTAGGCGAGTGATGGTTATTGGAGAGGTCGGGGGTTCGAGTCTGGTTCGAGATGTTTTTTTTCTTAAAAGCTTCTTCTAAGGTAGTCTTTATTATTATTGTTATTATTATTAATATTATCATTTTTATTATTCTTATGATTATTATTGTTATGTTTATTATTAGTAGTTGTTATTATTACAAGTATTATTATTATTATTATTATTATTGTTATTAGTGTTATTACTATGGTATTTGATATTGTTATTATTATTATTGTTATTATAAAACAATACAAGTTATTATTATTCTCACTAATATTAGTATAAATATCATTTTCGTAATTATTAGTTTTACTATTATTATTATTATCCTAAGTATCAATTCTAACAATATCGTTATTATTATTAGTATTATCAATATCAAGAAAGTTATTATTTTTAGTAAATCATTATTATCAAAACTATCATTTTCGTTACAAATAAATATTTTGTACCTAAAATATACTCAATACATATATTATAACTATATTAATAGTTTATATACCACATATCAAACATAAAAACATTGTTTATATAAATACTTATATATAACAAATTAAGGATATATATATATATATATATATATATATATATATATATATATATATATATATATATATATATATATATATATATAGGGATATTAATATAACTAAATATATATATATTAAACATTTTGAATATATACACAAACTAAATAATTATAATATATAATTTAAGTTATAACATATAAACTTGTTCGAATACGATTATACATTTTAATATATATATATATATATATATATATATATATATATATATATATATATATATATATATATATATATATATATATATATATATATATATATATATATATATATATATATATAGGTTCGTGAATCCGAGGCCAACCCTGCATTGTTCAATATAGTCATATGTATTTTTACTACAAAATACATTAGGTGAGTTTTATTTGCCTTTTTACCCTTTATATTTTTGGGCTGAGAATACATGCGCTGTTTTTATAACTGTTTTACGAAATAGACACGAGTAAATGAAACTACATTCTATGGCTGGATTATTAAACCGAATATGGCCCTTTTTAGTCTGGTAATCTAAGAATTAGAGAACAGACACCCTAATTGACGCGAATCCTAAAGATAGATCTATCGGGCTCAACAAGCCCCATCCAAAGTACCGGATGCTTTAGTACTTCAAAATTTATATCATGTCTGAAGGAGGATCCCGGAATGATGGGGATATTCTTATATGCATATTGTGAATGTCGGTTACCAGGTGTTCAATCCATATGAATGATATTTTTGTCTCTATGCATGGGACGTATGTTTATGAGAAATGGAAATATGAAATCTTGTGGTCTATTAAAATTATGAAATGATTATTTATGTTAAACTAATGAACTCACCAACCTTTTGATTGACACTTTAAAGCATGTTTATTCTCAGGTACGAAAGAAATCTTTCGCTGTGCATTTTCTCATCTTAGAGATATTACTTGGAGTCATTCATGACATATTTCAAAAAACGTTGCATTTGAGTCGTTGAGTTCATCAAGATTATTATTAAGTCAATTATAGTAAGATATATTAAGAAATGGTATGCATGTTGTCAACTTTTGATGAAATGAAAGATTGTCTTTTCAAAAACGAATGCAATTTTTGTAAAATGTATCATATAGAGGTCAAGTACCTCGCGATGTAATCAACTGTTGTGAATCATTTATAATCGATATGAACTTCGTCCGGATGGATTAGGACAGGTCGCTTTAGTTGGTATCAGAGCGGAGGTCTTAGTGAACCAGGTCTGCATTAGTGTGACTAACTGATAAGTCGTTAGGATGCATTAGTGAGTCTGAACTTCGACCGTGTCTGCATGTCAAAAGTTTTGCTTATCATTTTGTGTCAAAAATTACCTGCTTATCATTCTTAGAGAATCACTTGCTTATCATTCTTAGTCTAGACACGTTTTACTGCATTGACTGCATGAATAGTGTATAGACAAAATTCATATCTTAGCGTATCTGCTACTTTATATCTTAGCGTATCTGTTACTGTAACTTTGCCTGACAACTTTCGTAGATTCCTCCGTAACTTATGGGATTTTAGTATTATATACACATATGTAAATTATGTATGCAGGGTACTAATCTACATCCTATAATCTACTTCTTAACGAAAATCTTTCATCTGATCGTACGAGATGAATCCCTCAACCAGTTCGAATTCCTCAGATTCCGACAGCTATTCCGATATGGAGTTTCACCTAAGCTCTGAAAGCAGTGTCACCAGAATGAATCAACTAATTCATCTGATGAGTTCGTAGTCTATTAAATCAATGGAGACGCGCAGAAGGCAATCCCTTCCACCAACCGAATTCACCTCTTAACAATGAACCTGAAGCGGTTACCGGCGAACCTGTTCGAGACACCATTTTCAGTCTCATTTCCAGGGTAACTCGACAAGATTATATTATATCCACAATTCTGAACCTTATTCATCCACTCGTTCCGACCGACAATCATCCTGGAGTAATAAGTCAACGAACTTCGCGCTCGAATAATCAATTCGGAGAATATGGTGCAAAATGTACCAGCTTCAGCAACATCACCGGCACCAACAGTACCATCAGTAACAGCACCAGTACCATCAACAATTCATGCTTCAATATCACTATCTGTACTTTGAGTATGATCTTCGTTCTACGTATCGTTCTACCTCATTTATCTTCGTTCGACATGGCGAATATGTAATCTCTAAAGTTTTAGAGATTATTTATTCTAGTTCCAACCGAAAACTAAATGAGTTTAATATTATATTAACTCATTAAATCCATGATTACATCTGAAGAAAATATATATGTATATGTTTTCATAAATATTGTAATTAAAAAAAATTCTTTTGTACAAACTGTTAATGGTGAAAATATTTTAACGGGTAGGTAATACCCGAGGAATTTTTAGATTTCACATTAATAAGTTACATTGTACGTTCTTCGAATCTGATTCAACAGTCATTTACTATCCTACTTACATCCACCTATATACAAATCCGTTCACCACGAAATAACCATTTTCATTCAATTTCATATTTGGATTTTGATCTATCAGAATCCGACAAGTGGCATAATGAAGAAAATATTGGACAAAATAAAATTTGTTAGAAACAAACAAATTAACTATGAGAAATTTTGTAAAGAATCCACGCTAACAAAATCCTAGCTAACTGTTCCTAGCTAACTGATTACATTTTATTTATCGCAATTTATTTATCGCAATTTAAATTCTCGCAATTTTATTTATCGTCATTTAATTTATGTTATTTACTTTACGCACTTTATTTATCATCATTTATTTTCTGTTATTTATTTTACGCACTTTAAATATCGGGACACGTATACAAGGTTTTGACATATCATATCGACGCATCTATATATATTATTTGGAATCACCATAGACACTCTATATGTAGTAATGATCGAATTCTCTATACAGGGTTGAGGTTGGTTCTACAATAATATATATAGTTTGAGTTCTGATCGAGTCTGAGACGAATACGGGTCACGATACGTATTAATTAATTCGAATATTATATATTAAATTATATATGAATTGTTGAATTGCTAACTGTGGACTATCAATCGAGGACTACCAACATTGGACGATTAAAATGAATTAAAATATTGATTATAACATATGAAACTAAACAAATCTTCAAGTTTGCCACTTGATTTCACCCTAAAACCTCATATGTATGTTGACGATTACAATCTGCGTCCAAACATTTCGTAATTCTTGAAAACACCTCAATCGAAAGGATGAACCTACCGCATTTCATCTACGAAAGAAAAGATTGATGCATATAATTTTTCACCTGAGAAACTCTTGGCAACTGAGTAAACGTTTAAAACGTAGCTATGCTAATTTCTTAGTGTTATTATTACCCAAAATAACTTTGCAATCCCTTTCCAAATTAGCAAATTTTGTCACATCTCCAGCAAGTCAACTTTAACTTTTTCGTTCGAAACAACCTTATTATAACCTTGATTTATATGTGTACTCCTTAATTGTTATCGGGGAACCTTTTATTATATTCCACCATATTACCAGTAGATGTACCAGCAACCTCGTCGCTCCTTGGTTTAAATCTCTCCGACAAATCACTAAATTTATCTATTGAAGTCTCATCATGTACTCATTCGCACCTTGTAAAGAGAATTGCCGTACCAAATACCGAGAATCAGCAATCAATATTTTGAAATCTCGCAGCATGTCTATATCAACAGTTATATGTAAACATATAACATTTATCTCTTAGAATTATGATCTTTCATCTGAAATCCTGAAAAGCACTCAGTCTATAAATCAAATACTCTGAATGTAGAAAAAGCTGAATGAAGTAGCAGAAACCGTAGACAATTGTAAATGACCTTAATCGTCAGAAGTTGATGATAAAGAATTGTAGGTTGGCAAAGCTCAGAAAAAGTTTGAAACTGAAAAACTGATTGAGCAAACTACGAAGGAGTATCCGAACAAATCACAAGGACTAAACTTGTACATTAAAAATCCTGATGATTCTGTTTCTGATGAAATCTTTAGAGAATATCTTGCTCCGAAGTCATGTTAAAATCTTGCGAAAAATCTTTCTTCATCAACCATCGAACTTAGAAATTCCAAAAATATCATCATAAATATCTTCGATATTTCTGAGGATATTTTCATAAATATTCTAGTCCGAAATTATTTATTTCTTCGCGTTATCTGTATAATATCATAAACGAAACTATTTTAGTTTCTAAATTCTGAAACCTTCGAATTTAAAATATGAATGTTTTTTGAAGTAGTGTTGGGAACTAATGCATGAGTTAGTATAATATAATGACACTTGATCAACGTGATTATATTACAGTAAGTCATGCTGAGTTTCTAATGGGACTTGATGATTCACAGATTATAACATCATTATGTGCCATGTTACATGAATGTTAACATCATCATGTGCCATGTTACATGACTCTTACATTCTATCTAATTTATAAACATATCAAGAACATATTTTCTTGATAGTTCTATCTTTTCCATGATATTCTGGTAATTTGACAAATCAAGATCATACCATTACAATTTCCTTCTTAGAACATTAACTATGATCATTCCAAAATTATATTTACGAATTCTGGACCATTACATGCGGTGCCTAATCGCAAGAAGAAGAAACGAAGGGACAAAGCTCCGAAATAGAAAGTGGAGTATAAATCGCAGCAAATAGGAGGGAGTATTAACTGTGGATAACAATTATTATAGGAAATAGAAGCAGAGACATCGAAATATAAGGGAAGATATAAAACCCAACAATAACGCAAAAATTACAAATCGTGAATATTAATACGAATAGCAATATAAAGACACGGTAGAATTAAGAATGGTATCAGCCCAAGGTAATAGTAGAAGTAAACAGATTTTTCTGGTGGAAGATTGAAAAGAAGGATACAGAAGTGATAATGAGAAAAGTATCAATGATTAGAACGGGATTAAGCATTTTCACAATCATTTGGATACATCAAATAAGAAATAAAGTATAGGAATGGTGAGAATAATGGAACGGAAGAGTTTAATTTATAAAGAAAATATCAGACAGAGGAATCGAGACAGATCACCGCATTTAATTATAGAAATCTAAATTTCCTTATTCGCAGGAGAATCAAATCTTTTAGATTTCGAAGATTTTCCTTAAATTCCTTGAATTCCGGAATTCAACCCTCTATGTCAAAAGCTATGACGCACCGTATCTTCTAAATTCAACCCTGACTCTGTCAAAAGTTAAGATGAATCTTTACTTTCCTATTTCACTCTTTGGTGATAGCTTCATTCGTACTCTTCGAATAATCAAATTAATTTTATCCATATTACTCAATGATGATAAAACTCTATTTATCAACTCATATTTGTCATGAAAATATTTTTATTGTTAGCCATGACCACCTCACTCAAATTTCAGGACGAAATTTCTTTAACGGGTAGGTACTGTGATGACCCGGGAATTTCCGACCAAATTTTAAACTTAATTTTATATGATTTCGACACGATAAGCAAAGTCTATTAAACTGAGTCTCATAATGTTTGAACTATTTCCATGAATGCATTTGACTTTGACCATCTCCGATGATTCACGAATCATAGTTTGCAAATAAATATGTATGTATATATATATATATATATATATATATATATATATATATATATATATATAATAATTTGAAATTATAAAATGGAATTTAAACATTTGAATTAAGAAGATATAATAAGATACAAAATAACTAAGTGTAATTTAAAATGAGTTTATATATATAATATATATATATATATATATATATATATATATATATATATATATATATATATATATATATATATATATATATATATATATATATATATATATATATTATCATTATATATATATTGTAATATACATATATATAAGAGATATAAATATTATGTGTTGAAACTTTTAATATATATTTCTATTACGAAAAAATATAATATAGTAAATGGATATATAATGGTTATGTATATAAAACATTATTAATGTATTCATATTTACATGTAACTAATATGCAAACACAATTACATACTATTATAGGATTATGTAAATATTAAATATTCTGTATACGTTATTATGAAACTAAATATGATTTCTATTAAATACATATATAGAATATATAAATTTTAACTGTTCAGTAAATGTCATCATATAACATAATCTTACATAAATAATAAATGGTATTATATTAGATTACAAGTTGAATATAATTAATATATTAAAATTATTAATACTTTCATTATTATTATTAATAACTGATTTGATACATGTAATATGCTATTTTATTATTATTAGTATTATCATATTTATCATTATTGTTATTGATAAAATTATCATATTATCAAATTATCATTTTTTTTATTATTATCAATATTATTATTATTATTATTATTATTATTATTTATTAGTACTTTTATAATTAATAACAAGTTATGTCATATTATTAATAATTAAATTATATTTATATATCAGCATTTTTAAATCAGATAAAAATCAGTTTTATTAATTATTATTATTATTATTATTAATTGTATTATTGTTATATTAATTATTAGCATATATTAAAGATAAAATATATAATACAGATATATATAACTGATATATATATACACGCATTAATCATTGAATCAATCAATATCTATTATGTAAACACGAGTGTTATCTGCATCCATTATTGCTATTTTTTTTATTTATTTGCTGTTTTTTTTCTTCTCCCTGCTTGTGAGCTATTGTCAACTCAATCATCTCTACAAATAACCTTTCACAATTGATATTGTAATATGAATCATTTACTTGAACGTCATATAGCTTCAGTTGTTTGTGGAATCAAATTTAAAACCACATATTTTTTTTTCTCTTTCTTTATTCGTAAACCCAATTAATCCATAATCAATTTTCGGATCAAATTTCAAAATGTAAAAATGCCAAAGTGTTAGGAATCCTTTATCAAATCTTTCTTCAAAATCTTGGCTTTCAATTCCTAGTATTCAATTCGAATTTGAGAGTCAAAGTTTGGAATTTAAAAAGTCAAATATTGTGTTCATTATGAAATTCGTAAAAGTTTTGATGTTTTGAATTAAATTAATTATCCAGAAAGTTTCTAATGATGATTATGAACTCGTTTCATGTTATAAGCTTGGCCTAATTCATTCTTGAAATTGAAGTTTATAAATTTTTTTTTAAAATATAACAGCGACGGCAACAATTGGTTTTGGAACTGATTTTATTTATTTTTTCAAGTGTTATTAAATTTAAATAATGATTACAAATATTTACACTTTGTTAAGGAATACAAAAGCAAATTCGTTATTGTAATTGGGATCATCCCTGTCGACTGGATTTAGGAAGAAGAAGGAAGATATAACAGAAAACATTATCTGGTTAAATAAATTGTCGTGGGGTTTTAAATTAGAAAACGAGCACAGCCCAAATGGTTAGGCGAGTGATGGTTATTCGAGAGGTCGGGGGTTCGAGTCTGGTTCGCGATGTTTTTTTTCTTAAAAGCTTCTTCTAAGGTAGTCTTTATTATTATTGTTATTATTATTAATATTATCATTTTTATTATTCTTATGATTAGTATTGTTATGTTTATTATTAGTAGTTGTTATTATTACAAGTATTATTATTATTGTTATTAGTGTTATTACTATGGTATTTGATATTGTTATTATTATTATTATTGTTATTATAAAACAATACAAGTTATTATTATTCTCACTAATATTAGTATAAATATCATTTTCGTAATTATTAGTTTTACTATTATTATTATTAACATAAGTATCTATTCTAACAATATCGTTATTATTATTAGTATTATCAATATTAAGAAAGTTATTATTTTTAGTAAATCATTATTATCAAAACTATCATTTTCGTTACAAATAAATATTTTGTACCTAAAATATACTCAATACATATATTATAACTATATTAATAGTTTATATACAACATATCAAACATAAAAACATTGTTTATATAAATACTTATATATAACAAATTAAGGATATTTTTATATAATACTAACCATATATATATATAGGTATATTAATATAACTAAATATATATATATATATATATATATATATATATATATATATATATATATATATATATATATATATATATATATATATATATTAAACATTTTGAATATATACACAAACTAAATAAGTATAATATATAATTTAAGTTATAACATATAAACTTGTTCGAATACGATTATACATTTTAATATAAATATACAAATGATATAGGTTCGTGAATCCGAGGACAACCCTGCATTGTTCAATATAGTCATATGTATTTTTACTACAAAATACATTAGGTGAGTTTCATTTGCCCTTTTACCCTTTATATTTTTGGGCTGAGAATACATGCGCTGTTTTTATAACTGTTTTACGAAATAGACACGAGTAAATGAAACTACATTCTATGGCTGGATTCTTAAACCGAATATGCCCCTTTTTAGTCTGGTAATCTAAGAATTAGGGAACAGACACCCTAATTGACGCGAATCCTAAAGATAGATCTATCGGGCTCAACAAGCCCCATCCAAAGTACCAGATGCTTTAGTACTTCAAAATTTATATCATGTCCGAAGGAGGATCCTATAATGATGGGGATATTCTTATATGCATATTGTGAATGTCGGTTACCAGGTGTTCAATCCATATGAATGATATTTTTGTCTCTATGCATGTGACGTATGTTTATGAGAAATGGAAATATGAAATCTTGTGGTCTATTAAAATTATGAAATGATTATTTATGTTAAACTAATGAACTCACCAACCTTTTGGTTGACACTTTAAAGCATGTTTATTCTCAGGTACGAAAGAAATCTTCCGCTGTGCATTTGCTCATCTTAGAGATATTACTTGGAGTCATTCATGACATATTTCAAAAAATGTTGCATTCGAGTCATTGAGTTCATCAAGATTATTATTAAGTCAATTATAGTAAGATATATTATGAAATGGTATGCATGTTGTCAACTTTCTATGAAATGAAAGATTGTCTTTTCAAAAACGAATGCATTGTTTGTAAAATGTATCATATAGAGGTCAAGTACCTCGCGATGTAATTAACTGTTGTGAATAGTTTATAATCGATATAGACTTTATCCGGATGGATTAGGATGGGTCGCTTCAGTGTCCAAGTCATTTGGACGGCGTCCAAATGAACTAAAAGTTCCTGATCAGTTTTACAAATTCACGCGGGCGGAAAACTCGCCTCCCGACACTTTTAAAGGAAATGGTTTTCACAACATACTATAATAATTATAATTAAGAGATTTCCTCATTAGAAACGGGTTTTACATCACAAACGTTAATTAAAAGTATTTACACCGCAAATACGGGTTAAGACTCAATAACCTAACCCAATACCAAAAGCATAATCCCGGGGACTACCAAATCCCCCATCCGCATCCAAATATCCAAAAGCTACCCCATCGAGTCCAAGCGTCCCTAAGCATCTAGTCTAACAACTAACTAGCTTCATAATCACAATACCTGTAAAAAGGTAAACAACGAGAGGGTAAGCAAAGCTTAGTGAGTGCAACAATTATACATACACATATATAACCCATCTATTTGCAATCACCTCCACCAAATACCTCATACGAAAATATAACTCAAATAGCATGCCGTCATACTCATAATGCTAACAACTCATACACTATCACAATGCCATATTAGCATATACTCAACACAATATATATAAACGTATAGCATGCTAAACAAAATCCAACAACATAATATGGTTAACCATAACGCTATGGCTCTACCGGCTCGTGGTTCACACCATACGCATTTGAGTCTCACTCGTTTATAGTGCTACCGGCTCATGGTTCACACTTGTTTATAGTGCTACCGGCTCGTGGCTCACACTTGTTTATAGTGCTACCGGCTCGTGGTTCACACTTCGATGCTACCGGCTCGTGGTTCACATCTCATTTTATAGTGCTACCGGCTCATGGTTCACACTTGTTTATAGTGCTACCGGCTCGTGGTTCACACTTGATGCTACCGGCTCGTGGTTCACATCATGCTATGGCACTACCGGCTCGTGGTTTATACCATAACATTCACAAATAAACACGCCATATACATATACGCATAATTATTCCACTCACCTCGATTACATGAAGAGCCAATCCCGCTTGAGCTCCTAATCGTTCAAAAGTAAATCACCTAAGAGATTCACAACAAATAAGCTTTACACCTAAGCTTATACTCAAATCACCATAGGTGCAATTTTCGACCATTTACACATGCACTAACTTTGACTAAGTCAAAACTCACCCGAACTTCTCATAATCACAATCAACTTGTGATTATGTTCCAATAACACCTTTTACAAAAGATTTGATCAACCATTCCCCCATTTGGACTCACGATCTGCCCTAATTGCCATAAAGTGCAATTTACACCTTTTTGCACTTTTAACGATATCCGAGGGTCCAAAATTAACAAGGCTTGCCCGTTTTCCCTAAATGCCCTATGACATCACAATTAGCCTTTAAACACTCTCTAGCTCGAGTTTTGCACCAAAAACCCATTTCGACCCATAACAAAGTCAATTTCCAACATTTGCTTGTTTTGACGCCAAAACACTTTTAATTCAAGTTTATACTCTTAACTTAACCCTTTTAGGTTTATAACCTTACAAAATCGACAACCGATCCAAGATCACTAACGAACCCTAATTTTGACTTATTTCAAAAGTAGTCAACCAAATATACTCAAATTGTTTCCAACACTCCTATAATCACTAACACTAGTGATTATACACTATTTTACGAGCTCTAAGCAAGGCTAAGTCATTCACCAACCCAAAACCCGCAATCATCAACAATAAACCCGATTACTAGTTCAAATCTTTCATTAATGACTAATAGGGTTATCCCAAGAACATACAAGTTTAAACCCCAAATTGATTATCAAATCAAACAATAAAAAATCGGAGTTAGAACTTACCAACACTACCACAACGTAGCCGTGAACGAGGAGAACAACTTTAACTCTCGCGACCCGACCCGACCCGAATCACACTTCTTCTTCTCCAAATCCCCAACTCTCTCTCTCTAGAACCTCTTCTCTCTCTCTCTCTCTCTCTAGGGTTTGGTTGGGAGTGTTTGTGGGTGAAAATGAGGATAAGGGTGAGTTTAGATCAGTTTTAATGGCTCAAACGACCCTCAAGTGAAAAGACCCAAATACCCTCTTTTAAAAGCTTCAAAATGTCACAGCTGGCCCGTCAGGCCTTTTGGACGGCGTCCAAAAAGCTTGGACGGCGTCCAGATTAACTGACTCTGTTTTCTGAACTTGTTTTGGTCGTAATTTTCAAACTTTAACTCCGTTTTCGATGAATCAAATATCGTTGGAAATGTAATAAGATTTACTATCAAATGGTAAGGTTTTAGAACCTCAACTCCAAATTTATTTGGGATCTAAATATACGCTTACATGCTTCGTATTTCGAATGACGTTCGAAATAACGCTTAACTGAAAAACGGGGTGTTACAACTCTCCCACACTTAAATTGGATCACGTCCTCGTGATCCGCACCAACACTAGAAGTTAAGTACTTCTCCCTCGAACATTTCCACTTCCAGCGCGAAGTCACACATGTAGTAATCACGCACCCGAATTCTCGCTTCGTGCACTGACTCAACATTTAACAACAATATCGGGTAATTAACCCTCGAGTCAAAACAACTGCAACTGTTTGCTCCTACGCCGAGTATCCAAACTCGTACCATATACTTCACAATCGTCTTAAAAGTAGAGCATTTCACCGACAACCATCGTCGTCGTGCCTTTCAATCTTACGAAACACAACCAAGCCCGACATCCATAACATCTTTCGTGAACTCTAAGATCTCACCACACGCTAATAATCACTAGCGTGCACTACCGCAACAAGCGATATCTCATACACTCAATGTCTAGTATTCCCACTTAGGAAAAATACGGAAAACACCAGTATCCCTTTAAGTTCTCTCGGCTAAAACCCGCAACAAGCTACAGCCATAACTATATCACCCAACGCGATCTACTAGGTCCACTACGCCGTGAACCAAGTCTTGCATTAATCCAAATTGAGAAGGATTCATGCTTCCTTGAAACTCCGTGCTCCATCGGTTCATAAACGTACTACTCAACCGGTCATTCATGAACATTCTTTGGACTGAGAACCAACTTCCTCCGGCTCCACAACTGGGTCATTCCTTCAACGAAGATATTTCGGTAAACCCCAAAATAATCACTTAGGAGCACCACTTTCCCACCAATCGATCCGCACACGACCATCCGTCACTGGATTAATCCAGGACGACAATAATACACCACGAGTTAGACTAAACATCAACACTCAACACAAGGTTTCTCCCTTAAACCCTACAATACATCCATACACTATGGCTTCCTAGTACTATCATGGAAACTATTCGTGTAGTAGAATCCCGTCAGCAGCGAATTATCAACATAACAATTCGTAATTCGCCACACGACCCACAAAATATTCACCAACGCCAGGTGAATCCTCCTACCTAGACCGTCCATTGAGGATGGCTTCGACATTTCGATACAACCAACAGGTCACATCACTAGGGAAAACAATCTCGCAAACAAACAACATCCGCGTGTCTCGATGTGAGACAATCAGAATCGACACTTTCCTCTTCACAATCATCCGTAAAGTGGAATAATCCACTGACAATCTTCGTGATTGCGTTTCCTGGCAGGGAAAATACGATATTCGCCACGATATCGAACTCGTTCTCATTCAATTATACTGTCCGGGTTTCTCAACAACCCAGATTTTTCACTACAAGAGCACCCGGAACGACAACTTCATTCTCTCACTCCGGGATCTCAAACTTCACATTTGGTCTCATACCGCACATTGGTACTACACGACCACCTTACATAGGAAGCCTTACACTTCCTTCGATCCCATCATCACAATCTTCACTCATAACATTCCAGAGTTGTAACTCACAATCGTAAAGCACGATCTCGAGTCGACATTAGCAACCCGTCACTCTTCCTTGTTAGGAACTCCGAATACCTATTGAGGCTTAGCACGGTACACTTCGATACTTTGCTATATATAACACCACTGGAGCTTCCTCGGGCGGCAGTAAAAACTCCACCACTTATAATTTGGCTCCACATTCTCACCGACAAGATGATAACATCCTGAGGAATTAGCATTCCACGAAACACATGACCATTCTCGTCACTGGTCATACACTCCAAATCACCATGAATTTAATTCGGGCTCCCAGAGCTGACATACACATTCGCTTGAAGTGACGTATACGCGATAACATCGCATCCTCATACCATAAATACAATTAATAGTCCTTCATCGTTCGCAAAGAGAACTCCATCAAAGTGTCACATATGCCTCTACGACTAGGCATATGCCACTCCACTTAACCAGTCGTGCATCTCAGTCGAGATCACCCACCCTTCCACGCAACGAACCTTTATCGACAATTGTTCACTCTCATGGAGAAGAGTGACCAATTCCGACACCCTAATTATGTCCACCACAATATCAACACCTCATCATACCCTTCGGACTAACCGACAATTAAGTCCGTCACCGGATCACCGGTCATCTTTACCCGTCTATCACTTAAGAGCAACAAGATTCGCTCACCCGTCAAATCATAAGAAGTATTCATCACAATGCTCTTAAACTTCGACTTTCGCTACCGTCGAATTACTATCACCCGTCGATCACTATTATAATCTCCGATGCTTCCAAGGGTATCTCACGGGCACCCTAAGCACAATGTGATCACACCACTACCGGAGTTGAACATTACACTAGTAGGTATAAAAGGGCACCTGACGCAGTTTCATGCAGACTCCCACCACAATCAATCGAATTTTAGAAAATCGATCTTTAGGTTCCATACACCCGATGTGTAAGTCCCAAATATTTCACCGTACATATGCGTAAGTATGATCTTTGAAGTGTGGGTGTTCGTTTCATAATTTAAAAAGAAGGCAGAATCTGGTCTGGGCGTTTGGCGCGCCGCGCGACCTTTTGGCACGCCGCGCCGTTTGTTTGTGACAGATTCCTTCTTTCTTTTAAATTAGATATTTTGAGGGCAATTTGGTAAATTCACAAAAAGGCTGACTTTAAGGCCTTAGATCAGTTTATGAAGCCTCATTAACTCCATTTCCATCTACTTCAACCTCATCCATTCAATTCTAGAGAGAGAGTGATAACCTAGTGTGAGAAAACTAATTTTTGGAGAAGAAGAAAGAGGATTCTTGCTTAAGCTCAAGTTCTAAAGTTGTTCATCTACTTCCTAGCTATGTTTTGGTGGTAGTGGTATACTCTAATCTTGATTTCTTGATTCAATTTTGTGTAAGGGTTAGAGTTAGGGTTTATGGTGAACTTAAAACCCACTTTGTTAGTAAATTGGGTGCTTTGGGTGAATTTGGGTTATGTTGACTCAAAGATGACTAACTAGGGTTTTTCAAGTATTAATTGTTGTTAATGAACCTTAAGTAGTTAGTGAATTACTAGCACACTTATATAAATGTAAATGGGTGTCGAGTGGGTTAGCGGATGATCCGAAATGGGTGTATTGACTTTTAAGTGGTCAAATGGGTCAAAATGGACCTAAGTTAGTTAATGTTTGTGATTAATGCATAAACCTAGTTTTAAAAGGTGTTTTAAGACCTAACTTGGCTAATGTTAGGGTTTTGGAGAAAGATGACCCAATTTTAGGTTTAAGTGTTCAAATGTGTCAAAATGACCTAGTAGTAGTGAGTGTTGTGGGTTTGACCAACTTGAATGGTTGATTGATTATGTGTATATTATAATAGGTGCGTTACCTTGAAGATTCAAGCTTGGTTTATTGATTCACCAAAGGCGTAAGGTGAGTGGAATAATTATATGCGTAGATATATAATGTATTTATTTGTTGTAGCGTGAGATGTGAAGTGTCGATGTGCTAAGACACCACATTTCACGTGACGAGTGAAGTGTCGATGTGCTAAGACACCACTCAAAGTAATGTGACGGGTGAAGTGTCGATGTGTTAAGACGCCACCCGGGGTGAAGTGTCGATGTGTTAAGACACCACCCGGAGTGAAGTATCGATGTGCTAAGATGCCACTCCAAGAGAATAACGGGTGAAGTGCTGATGTGTTAAGGCGCCACTCGAGGTGAAGTATCGACGTGTTAAGATGCCACCTCAAGTAAAATGAAGAGTGAAGTGTCGAAGTGTTAATACACCACTCGGGGTGAAGTGTCGACGTGTTAAGATGCCACCCGGGGTGAAGTATCGAAGTGTTAAGATGCCACCCGTGGAGTTAGTGTACGAAGTGTTAAGTGCACTAATGGTTGTTATGAACATCGATGACTTGTTTCGCGAAGTCATTCCCTTGTGAAGATTTGGTTAACCATGGTTATTGTGTTGTAGTGTATGCATATTATATTTGTTCAAGTTAAATATGCTATTGTTATGCTAGTTTGGTTATTGGAGGTTATAGCTTGTATTTATGACGATAAGCTAATTGTGTTTGCTAGCATGTATACGGTATGCGAGTAAGTGTTTGCAAATAGATATATTATATATGTATGTGTGTAATTATTGCATTCACTAAGCGTTAGCTTACCCTCTCGTTGTTTACCATTTTATAGGTTCCAGCGTGGATAAGGGTAAGGGCATACGGTTGGATTAGAGATTTCCGCTTGTTAGGGGATGCTTTTTGGATTGAGTTAGCTTTTGGAGTTTGACCGAGACTTGGGTAGTTTAATCCCAAACACCGTGCTCATAGTGTCGTTTGAAAATTAAACTCACGTGGTCGAAACTCAAACTTTTGTATGAAACTCGTAAAACGGCCGATGTGGGCCCTACTTTGTAAAACTTATTTTATGTTTGAATCGTGTTAGTTTTACATATTGGAACTTGTTGTTAAAAGCATTTCGTCTAAAGATGTCGGGAGGTGGCCAATCTTTTTCACGTTTAAAGACTTTTTGGACAGACCAGTTTGGCGCGCCGCGCCATTTGCTGAACAGAGAAATAAATTTTTTTTTGTGACATTTTAAGCAGGGTTTGTTCGTGGTTTGGTATGGGTTGTTACAAGTGGTATCAGAGCATGGTCTAAGGGATTTAGGCGACTTGAGATAGGTGCCTAGACTTAGACTTTATTGTGTGTACGCTTTATGCGGGACTTGTAGGACTTTGGGTCTAATCGGGAATTGTTAGTGCTTTGATTTATGTGAACTAACATTGTGAAAATTGATTTGTGTTGTGTTTAGCAATCATCAAGCGAGATGGACGTTGTACTAGCGAGTTAATGCGACGTGTTCGCGTAACAATGATTAGCTACCATTGTTACGGGTTCAAATCGTGTCAAACAAGCGATGTACGACGATTGTTGAGCAAGATGGAGTAGTGTGGTGTATATGTATATACATATGTGTTGCGTCCCTTCGTTTCGTTGTTTAATCTTTTCCGTTTTATAGAATGAAGATGAGAAATGGACACGATACCAATGATGGAAGTACGAGTGAGGACGTTGAGTTCACGGCCAAAGTTGAGGCCATCTTTAAACGTCAAAAGGCAGAGTTCCTCGAGGATGTTAAGAAAATGTTTCTAGATACGATTGACGAGCAATTAGTCAATGTAGTCAAGGAGCAAGTGAAGGCCGTTCTTCACGAAGATAATGTGGGAAGACGGGACTTTCTCTATAAGAACTTTAAGGATTCTCAACCTCCCACCTTTGAAGGTGAACGAGACCTTCTAAAGAGTGCCCGTTGGATCTCCGATATGGAGGGGCCTTCCGTACTTGTGAATGTCCTTCCGATAAAAAGACAAGGTACGGATGTGGTATGTTGAGGGGTGATGCTAAGTTGTGGTGGGACGCAAAGCTCCAAGTTTATGGTGAAGAGCAATACATGGAATTCACGTGGGATGAATTCAAGTCCGAATTTTTCAAGGAATACCGAACTTCAGCCGATCTTACTAGGCTTAAGGACGAGTTACGTTCCTTGAGGCAAGGGTCGATGGATTTGAACATTCTCAAATCCGTGTTTTTGTTCAAGACCTAATTTTGCCCGGAGTATGTCGGGAATGATAAGATGTTGAAGGAAGACTTTTACCGAACGTTGAATGATTGTTATCAAGATAAGATTAGTGTAACGGTGGTGAAAACTTTTGATGAGTTATTTGATATGGCCAAGGGTTTTGAGGCGCTCGTATTGAGGAAGAGCGGCTTTACTTTTGTCAAGAGAAAGAGTGAAGGTTCGAACCATTCGAACTTTTTGAGCAAAAAGAACAAAAAGGGTTTCGGTAATGCTAGTGGTGGAAAGAATGGTGCTTCCGGGGATTTTTCTTATTCGTGTTATAATTGTGGACAAAAGGGCCACATGGCTCGTGAATGTCCAAGTCTATCCTCCGCAACCAAAATCACTTGTTTCAATTGTGGTAAGGAGGGGCACAAAAGGCCCGGGTGTCCCGAGTTGCGCAATGATAATGTTAAGCGGTTAGAGAAGGCGGCGGGTACGGCGAGGGGTCGCAACTATTTGATGACCAATGATGAAGCCAAACAATCGAACGAAGTTGTCTCAAGTACTTTCATGGTCAATTCTAATCCGGCAAGGATTCTTTTTAATAGCTGTGCAAATTTGTCGTTTGTGTCTCCTAAATTTGTGCCTAAACTTAATAGACCGTTAGCTAAGTTAAGTCGTCCGGTAGAAGTCGAAATAGCGGACTGCAAGACGGTGCTAGTGGTCGACGTGTGTAAAAATTGTGATGTTGTGTTTGGTGCCAAAAACTTTAAGATAAATCTCATTCCGATGACCTTGGGTGATTTCGATATTGTTGTGGGTATGGATTGGCTCGATCATAATAGAGCCGATATTGCATGCCATGAAAAATTTATTCTTGTGAAAACCCCAAGTGGGGAGAGTTAATTATTCATGGCGATAAGCGAAGAAGACTTGTGCCAATATGTTCTTTTGCACGGGCACGTCGTTTCCTTGTTAGTGGTGGCATGGCCTTTCTTGCCCATGTTGTTGATACTCGTGATAAGTCACCACCCATTCGTGAAATTTCGGTGGTTAGTGAATTCGAAGACGTTTTTCCGGACGAGTTACCGGGTGTTCCGGTGGAAAGACAAGTTGAATTTCGCATTGAGTTGGTTCCGGGAGCTATTCCCATTGCTAAAACTCCTTATCGTTTAGCGCCAACGGAAATGCAAGAGTTGTTAAATCAAACCCAAGAGTTACTTGAGAAGGGTTATATTCGACCGAGTGCTTCGCCATGGGGCGCTCCGGTTTTATTCGTGAAAAAGAATGATGGTAGTATGCGGATGTGCATCGATTACCGGGAGTTGAATAAAGTAACGATCAAGAATCGTTATCCTTTGCCTAGGATTGATGATTTGTTTAACCAACGCCAAGGTGCAACGTATTTCTATAAAATTGACCTACGGTCCAGCTATCACCAAATGCAGGTCCGTGAGGAAGATAGCGAGAAAACGGCTTTTCGAACGCGTTATGGGCATTTTGAGTTTGTGGTTATGCCTTTTGGTCTTACGAATGTACCGGCGGCATTCATGGACCTTATGAACCGAGTGTGCCAACCTATGTTGGACAAGTCGGTAATTGTGTTCATCGACGATATACTTGTTTATTCGAAGAGTATGAACGAACATGAACGTCATTTGCGCGAAGTATTGAAGACGTTACGAAAGGAGAAATTGTATGCTAAGTTCTCCAAATGTGAATTTTGGCTAAGGGAGGTTCAATTCCTTGGCCACATTGTGAACAAACACGGTATTCAAGTAGATCCGGGGAAGATAGAAACGGTGAAGAGTTGGAGACAACCGACTACGCCTATAGAAGTCCGAAGTTTCCTCAGATTGGCCAGTTATTATCGTCGGTTTATTGGATAAACTTTTCTAAGATCGCTTCTTCGTTGACGAAATTGACGAGGAAGAACGCGAGATTTACTTGGGAGAACGAGCAAGAAATTGCTTTTCAATTGCTAAAAGAGAAATTGTGTCAAGCTTCGGTGTTAGTTGTGAAGACCCGTCCTAAGCCATCAGGACGAAGTCCATATTGATTATAAACGATTCACAACAGTTGATTACATCGCGAGGTACTTGACCTCTATATGATACATTTTACAAACATTGCATTCGTTTTTGAAAAGACAAACTTTCATTACATCGAAAGTTGATAGCATGCATACCATTTCATAATATATCCAACTATAATTGACTTAATAATAATCTTGATGAACTCAACAACTCGAATGCAACTCTTTTTGAAATATGTCCTGAATGACTCCAAGTAATATCTCTAATATGAGCAAATGCACAGCGGAAGATTTCTTTCATACGTGAGAATAAACATGCTTTAAAGTGTCAACCAAAAGGTTGGTGAGTTCATTAGTTTAACATAAATAATCATTTCCATCCTTTTAATAGACCACAAGATTTTCATTTCTTCTGAATATACGTCCCATGCATAGAGACAAAAATACCACTCATATGGATTGAACACCTGGTAACCGACATTCACAATATGCATATAAGAATATCCTCATCATTCCGGGATCCTCCTTCGAACATGATATAAATTTCGAAGTACTAAAGCATCCGGTACTTTGGATGGGGCTTGTTGGGCCCGATTGATCTATCTTTAGAGTTCGCGTCAATTAGGGTGTCTGTTCCCTAATTCTTAGATTACCAGACTTAATAAAAAGGGGCATATTCGATTTCGATCATTCAACCATATAATGTAGTTTCTATTACTTGTGTCTATTTCGTAAAATAGTTATAAAAACAGTGCATGTATTCTCAGTCCCAAAAATATATATTGCAAAAGCATTTAAAAAGGGATTAATGAAACTCACAGTACTGTATTTTGTAGTAAAAATACATATGACGACATTGAACAATGCATGGTTGGCCTCGGATTCACGAACCTATATCATTCATTTATATATTAAAATATACACTTTTAATCAAGCAATTATGTATATATTATTATTAATAGTATAATTTTCATATTAGTAATTTATATATTTCATTATTATTATATATTCATTTATATATATATAGCAAAATATAAAATTTTGTTATATTGTGGGTATTAGATATATTATATATATATATATATATATATATATATATATATATATATATATATATATATATATATATATATATATATATATATATATATATATATATATATAATTCATTTGTTTGTTAAAAATAGTAATAATAATAATAATAATAATAATAATAATAATAAGAATAATAATAATAATAATAATAATAATAATAATAATAATAATAATAATAATAACAAAATCATATTAGTAGTGATTTAAAATATTGATAATGATAATACTAGTATTAGTGATAATGATAATACTAGTATTAGTAATAATGATAATAATATTAATGCTTTCATTAATATTAATATTAGTGTTAATTTTTAATAACAACACTTATAATAATAATAATAGTAATTTTAACTAAAATGAAAAGTTTATTAGTAATGATAATGAAAATAACAGCTTTTATACCAATACATAATACCTATTAATAAGTAATATTAATAACAGTACATATGTTAATCATAGTCATAGTGTTCATGTTTAATCTTTAAATTAATAACTAAGGCTGCCATAACATCAATTCTTAATCTTATTCGTAATAATAATAATAATACATATATTAATACTAATCATAAATATGATATTAATAATTATAGTTATATTGATGATACTAATATTTATAAATGATACAAATTTTAATATTACAGATAATAGTAATATTAATACTAATATTTTGATGATAGTCATACTAATAATAACCATAATAATAGTACTTTTATTTATTCTATTAAACACATTAATGATATTAGTAATAATAGTAATTTACAACAACAATAATTATTAATAATAATAATAACAATAATAATAATAAAAATAAAAACAACTACCTCTCAAAATAGGCTGAAAAATAAAAAGGTGCCACCAGCGGGACTCGAACCCAAGACCTCTTGAATACCCGTCAACAACTCAAACCATCACTCCAATTCATTTTATCTGATTTAATACCCATTTACATATATATACACCGAATAACTATCTGACTGTTTCATCTTCACCTTCTCAAAATCAAATCAACCGAAAATCATACACAACACTGATTGAATTCATAGAACTTGATACACTAATTATACTCGTGATTCCTTATCAGTAAAAGAAAGGAAAAAAAAAATTAAAACAAAGTTAAAACAACAATGCTGTTGTCACAGCTCCTAAGTAAAAAAAAAATTGATTTCGTTTATGAAGACGTTTTAGACAAAGATTTCCACACGGAAGTGGTTTCAAATCAAACGTATAAACCTTCTGTAATCTCAATTGGATCCAAAACTTTGTATTCAACTCGAATTTTGCCAAGAACATAATATTTGACTTTTTTAAAATAAGGTTTGACTCATGAATTTGAACTCGATATTAGGAATTAATGGATGAAACTTTGCAGAAACATTCACTAGAGGATTCCTAACGTAATTGCATTTTTAGATTTTTGAAATGGGTTCGATTTCGAATTTAGAGCAAAAAGGTTACACGATCAGAAAAAAAATAAAAAAAATAAAAATATAGATGCTTCTTCGCCTGTACAATATAGAACGGTATTGGTTGTGCTGATAGAAAATTGATTATAGTGGAGATATTAAATCGAATAATTGTGAGAAGAAAAACTGGTACCCGTTTGTTGTATAGCAGCGACAAGAATATGAATAAGAAACAGAACGTAATTAAAAAAAAAATATAAAGTAGAATAAGATGGGTAACGGTTTTTGGAGTTATCTGCTTGGGACTTCGAATCTCGGTACAGTATTGGATACTTTATCCATTTAATATTCGACATAAAGAATCAAGTAGGAGATATACAAACAAACTTAAAGGAAAACTGATTGAGACCGGTGCCCATTTATGATTTTATTATTTACATTTAATTAATATATTAATAATAATTATATGGAAAATTTTATAAAATAAAATATGAATAATATATTGTAATATTTTCTTTTACTAATAATTATAAGAATAATTGTGATATTAATAATAATAATGATATTAATAATGGATATAACAATTATCTTATTCCTAATGTTAATAATCATAAGAGGTATTATTTTCTATAATAATAACTATAAGAATAATAATGATATAATTAATGTTAATAATAATATGACATTTTTGTTAATAATAAGAACGATAATAATAATCATAACAATACTCATGATAATATAACAAATTACATGTAACAAATTTTATATCATAATTTTAATGACACTAATGATTGATGTGTGAAATCTAGTATATAAATTTATCACTGGAAATATGCCTGGTTTAAAGATTACTACACACTAACGGGCAGTGTACCCGATCGTGCAATAGTATAAAAATGGTAATTCCAAGATCGTTCCAAGGACAGTATTAACGTGAGAATTAAGTTTGTAAATAAAAGTAAACTAAGTTAAACTATGAAAATTGAAATTACGAGATAGTTTGTTTTGCGGCTATTTAACGATTAGCCAAATCAAGATAGCTTTGAAAATAAAAGACAATATTTTTGGTTTTTAAGTTTAAATAAAAGAAATGCAGACTCGACAGAAAAATAAAGATATTTGAATTCAATGGATAAAAGAATGTTCGCCTAGATATCCTATTCGCAGTGTTGGATGATTTGTTATTAAGCACTAGTTCTATTAATCAATGCACGCAATTACAGAGTCGGTTTACCCAGAGTTCTCTTTTAGCAAACACGTCAAACTAGGATTAATTGGCTTAG
This sequence comes from Rutidosis leptorrhynchoides, assembly GCF_046630445.1. NCBI lineage: Eukaryota > Viridiplantae > Streptophyta > Magnoliopsida > Asterales > Asteraceae > Rutidosis > Rutidosis leptorrhynchoides. The sequence goes on along the minus strand of NC_092337.1, from coordinate 41,250,195 downwards.
GGTTCCCTTTTACCAAATACCATCTTTCGTTTGTGACTTAGTAACTAGCTAATTATAAGATTAAGATTCAATTGGTTACGCGTTCGCTCCACACAATTCACCCCTATTTTGTTCAATTACGTTACCCGGTTTACCCCCTTGGTCCAGTAAGCACCCAATCGGTTAAGACAAATCAATTGGGAATTAGATCACTAAATTGAAACAGGGTTCCCTTTGTTCAAACAAGATTCACTAATCAACCTAGTAACAATAATTAACACCCACAAGAATGGTTCTTTAATCAAAACTCATAATTAATCATGCATCAATCAATAAAACATTAAAGTATCATCCAAACACTTGCAAATATTCAATCTAGACAAACATTAAGAGTTTAGCCTACAATCATGGCTGAAATCAAAATAACAATCAAAGACATAGAATAATTCATTGTTGATAACAAAAGAATAAAACTAATTAAAGATTGAAATCTGAATGATACACGAATCAAGACTTGATTCCGGAATGATTGGTACCTTAGAATGACCTTGAAGATCTCCAAAAATCACCTAAGTTCGTCAAAAAGTTGCTGGAATTCGTCAGGATACGATTATGAATAATTAGGGTTAAATTCGGGCTTAAATACTTGCCAAAATAGCTGAACCGACAGATCTGCCGCGCCGCGACCTTATTTGTCGCGCCGCGACAATACAAAGGAAATTTCAACCCTCTTAACCCACTTTCTGATCTGGAATAACGTTAAGTGCCGCGCCGCGGAGGCTATTGTCGCGCCGCGGCAAATAGCTGAAACAGAAAACTTCGACTTTTTGCACACTTTCTTCACTTGAATCATCTAATAACCCAAAATACCTGATAATTACTGAACATATTCATCCTCGGTGCGCCATTATCAATAACATGCTAACAAAATGCCTCATAAACATCGTAAATCACCACTTTTCAATAATTGCCTCTTCAAACTCACTTCTTCTCAAAATTACCAAGATAACCGCCAAATCGTATCCAAATGGACCAAAATGTAACCGATATCGCCAATGAAAATGTGTATAAAATACGCGATATCAAACCACCCCACACTAGAGTTTTGCTTGCCCTCAAGCAATAGAACTCGAAAATTATCTTCTACAATATAATAACGTCTTCAAATATGATTGTAGAACCAATGAAAAAGAAACCAAACAAGCATCTAGCGTGGGCACGATTTGGCAAAAATAACTACCATGGTTCCCACTTGCATTCCCCCAATGTAACTTCCCAAACCGCAATCAATATAAATCAATATAGTAACCAAAAATAATCTCGATAACGTACCATAATGATGAAGTAAAGAATCTCGAATATAATCTTCAATGGAACCGGGAATCAAGTGGGAACCTAGCACCAAAGAATAAGCAATCGAACACATGTGCCAAGAGAACGCACGGGCTACCCCGCAATTGGTCAAGCCAAGCCTCCCACAGTACCTAACATCGCGAGATGTCGGTAGAAAATAATGTGCTTAGGAGGATACACATTACGTCCGGATATCATCGATGGTTATGAGGTAACCATCTAATCTGTTATGTCAACCATAAAGATTGAGGTTCATCAGGCTTAAAAGCTGATATCTTACCTTTCCGGAGGTTATCCACTGGGAATCTGATCAATCACTGACATTTTGTGTATCATGGTGCGCTTCCCATTAAGCTAGCAAATCTCCCTCATTGAGAAAAGCTTCGACTACCAGTTTCCCTGTTTGATGTTGAGGCCTGGTAGATTTCCAGTCGATTTTAGCAATGACTTTTCAAGGTTTTTCGTCACCCTACAACTGGTCTGGACTACAACTTCTGAAATGAATCAGCAAGTGTGTCGTTCGGGAGACTTGACTCCCTTTAGGATGGAGTGGATACATCCTGTGTGGTCATAAAAGGTGGTCGAGCGCATACATTGTCCTTGTTAGGAGAAACAATGAAGACCGCCCTATAAAGTTTTCGATCTAGCGTATGGCCCGGCTTCGACCACACGATCCAATCACCGTTCATACGGTTGACACCCGTTTTTGTACAAGTGACCTACGTATGAACTGTCTGTTCATGTAGGATTTCACATTCAAAATAATGAACGTGTTTTGAAAGTTCAAGACTTTCTCCTCTAACAGTACCTCATCGTGAAATGATGGGTAATGAAATGGCACGCGTAAGAGGTATACGTACCAAGTAAGACAATCGGAAGACTTTACTTCCTTAATTGAGTGGATCTGAGTCACTCGGAAGTGCCAATCTGTTTCACTTGACACCGGTTTTGAAAAATCCCGAAAACCTTCGGGTTCCATAGCTTTTGGCTATGGTTTGTGTTGTCTAAGCAAACACAAGCACGTAGCTATTGCTCCTGAAAAGGACAGCACTGGTGAAGCTCAAGGCTCCTCTTCCCACAGTATCACATCATTAAATGATGCAATAATAAAATGATATAGTTTCGGAAGTATGCTATACCAAGTAACCAAAAGTTTTTGATCTGGCACGTGATTCGGTCACAATCACGCTATGCAATCACCGCTCTCTCACGGTTTACACCCGTTTTGGTACAGGTGACCTACTATTGAGTTCTTCGAACTCGTAGGATTTCATGTTCAATGGTAATGAACATGTGGAACAACTTTGGCTTCTTTAAACATAATGAAATAAATATACCAAGCCATACTTAAACAAAGGTTTTGGTCGAATTTTTAACTACTTTTATATTTTTTTTTACTTTTTTAACTAACTAATTTTTCCCCTTTTTTTTTATTTTTCCCTAAATTTTTCAAAATTTTTTTTTACGACCAAAACCCCGTGAAACGTTAAGTCTTTTAAATGTCAAAACCAAAATAATGATGATTCTATTAATAACCAACCCGAAAGATTTTACATCCCCCACCCCACACTTGAGATTAAGTAATGTCCCCATCACTTGAGATCAAAAATGGATTAAAATCAAAAGGGTAAGAAAAATAAAAACTTATCGAGCTTAACCACAGATCGTGGAATGACAGTGACAGATGGCGCTGAACTGACTGCCAGCATAAGAACATCGTCCATTCCCGATTCTCACACAAATATCATCACTCAAGTAGTTTTGCTGAACTTAATGCCAGACTTGAAAAACCGTTTCACCAACACACCTAACAAAAAGAAAAACACACCAAATACATAAATGGGCAAGGTGGTACCACCCGGTACCGAAACGCCTTGCCCCAAATAGGTCTCAAAGTACATCATACGAAAAATAAAAATATCAAGTACAACCAAATCGAAAAGAAAATAGTCTTAAACCAATACAACAAGATCAACGGGCACGCAGGCCCTCATCACTGAAACCCGTCATACGGCCAGCTGCCGTATGGGTACTGCTGCTCATATCTGCGCTGGGCATCCTGAAATCTCTCACTCTCATCATAAATCGGGGCCTGAACTCGAGGCCTAACCTCACTCCGATAGTAGACTGGTTGCTGAGCGATGGTACCAAAATAATTCTCTGGATCGTGGTAATAGAGGCGATCGTTGTGGCGCTGCCAGTCATGACCATAGGCAATCCACTGCTGATCATGGTTTATTTCATCCAACCTTTCCTCCTGCCTAACATTACTCGCCTCAATTCGTTGTTGGCTCGCCCACATTCTGTTATCATGTTCCCGCTGATCACTGCGGAAATCACGAAACCCACTCGACATACCAACCTGTATATTACCCACCGATGAAACCAAACCATCCCAAATTTCTTGGGAAATTCCCCATTGCTGCTCACCCCCAGCTTGCACATTTGGAGCAACCTGCTCCGGCTCATTCATACCCTGATTAGCACCCCCAACCTCGGGTGCTTGTGGCTCAACAAACGGCACCGCTGTATCTCTACTCTCATTCCACATAACGAAATTGGCATTAAAATAAAACCTTAGATTAAAAGGTTTCATAATCTGCAGCTGATCAGTCAATCTGGTGCATCTACTAAAATCAATATCGAACCATTTTGCAATTCGTGTAACAAAATGGCCACCAAGAATTGGCCGTGTGGATCGAACCTCTCGTGAATGATTTGACAAATATGTGCCAATAAGATTGCACAAATCCACATGTGCACCTCGTGTATACCTAAACAAAATCCATAGCTCGGTGGAATTAACTTTATCATTCCCATTCCGTCGGGCACAAAAAGTACTTGATAAAAGCTTTTGAAACAACCGTAAGTCTTTTCGTTGAATATCGGAGCCCTTGGATTCATTTGACACAAAAGGCACCAAACCCGATATTTCCTCCCAAAAATCACGCTCAAGATAGCCTTCCTGATTACCAATAAACTCTGTCTCCTGTAAATACCGTTTCAAAAGATTATCGGTCCACCCTTCAAACAAATTCAACGCTCGCGCTAAATCAAATCGACTCATCGCTCTTCTCTCGCCCCCCAATCGAAAAGTTAAGAACCCTTTATCTTCCCCATTTCGTCTAGTACGAAAGCTAAGCGAGGAGAAAAATTCAACAATTAATTCCCTATAAAGATGCTCTCTTAGGGACATAGCGCGTTCCCATGCATCTACTTCAAAACCACAATAAGACAACGACAACATGGAAGCAATTTCCTCTTTAACCTCATCAGATGCTCTGTCTAACTCATCCCAGCTGAAGAACCAAGTAGCTTGGATGTTTCGAACCGAAATAAATGCATAGTATTGAGAAAATTCTTCCTGAACTGTTTCCAACCACACTTCCGGGTCGGTTCGTCGTTCTTCCTCCATACGGGCCTGAGCCGTGGAGGAGGATGGTGCACTAGCTCTGCTTCTCTGCACAAATTAAACAAAAACAAATCCAAACACAAACATTGAAGAGTTAGCGTTAAGCGAAATCAACATGTTCCACATACTTGCATCAATTGTCATCAAACTCGTTTCAACTTCAATTAAACATTTAAACAATAGCAAGTATCCAAAACATATGTTTGTGTTTCATGTATCACATTCAAACTAATTCCAAAACTCTTATAGCATAAATGTGTTTCTTTAAACAACTAACTTTAAACTCCATATAACAAACTTCATCATATCAACCATCCAATTACATCAAGATTAAACAACTCCACATTCAAATAGTCATCTCATTAATCACAAAAACTCGACAAACTTAACCAATTCCAAATTCTCACATGAAACCCGCCCAAATTACCCCACACTATCTTAAAACATACCATCATTAACAATCAACACCCTTTCAAACAAAATCCCCAAATATTTAATCATGAAATTCGAATTTAATCACTACCATAATTTCAAGAATCAATATCATGCATAATCAACACAATAAATCATGAAGAAACACAATAATATCAAATTCATCAACAATTAATTCATATTAAAGCATAAAAGATTCAATTAAACATAACCCCTTAAATTTTCAAACATGAACCCTAAAATTAACAAGATTAATCAAGATTAATGAAAGAAAAAGCAAGAGATTAGTTAAAATCGGACCTTAACCGGCATGATGTAGCAATTAATTTGAAGAAATTAAGAAGTGATTTGGGTAATTGAATTTAGGGTTTGAAAAGCCTTAGGTGTTCTTGAGATAAGTGTGATAATATGTGGTGTAAAACTGATGCATATACCCTAAAAAGGGTCAAATTCGCGACGGGTCATGTAATTATTCGGGTTGGCCCATTTAACTTTAAACAAAACCGGAGGTTCAGTATCTGCGCGCCTGAAATGTCGCGCCGCGATGTTAACTGCCGCGCCGCGGCAGTACACTACCCCTGATGGTTAATTCTTTTGAGAAACGTGAATCCCCAAACCAATGATACCTCGCGCCGCGACCACAATTGCCGCGACGCGGTAATACACATATTTAAATATCATCTTTAAGTCCCTTTCTGTTTCCATCCTACGCACTTCTCCGCGCCGCGAAGGCCTTTGCCGCGACGCGGCAATACAAAGGGAACAGCCACTTCGTTTTTTTACAATTCAGCATCCTTTTTAAAAAAAACAATAACCAAAAACTACCACAAATCCAACTAGTAATCAATCAAAATCAATCATTTAGCAATTTGGACTCAACAAACCCGTGATCGCACCTAATTATACACACTATACAACAATGTGAACCTTATTTAATGAGTCGTTCACGCAACTCGTCCCCAACTTCAAGTGGCGTTGGGATCGGGTTCAACGCGAACCTCATCATTAATCACTAACGGACCCTCAAAATACTTCTTCACACGATGTCCGTTAACCTTAAAGGTGATACCATTTGCATTTTTCAACTCGATCGTACCGTATGGGTACACCTTAACAACCTCAAATGGTCCCGTCCACCGGGACTTAAGTTTTCCCGGTAAAAGCTTCAATCTAGAGTTAAACAAAAGCACTCGGTCGCCTTCGTTAAACTCTTTTGGACCCTTTAACTTCCTATCATGCCATTGCTTGGTCTTTTCTTTATAAATCAATGAATTCTCGTACGCATCAAGGCGTAATTCACCAAGCTCATTCAATTGCCCCGCCCTTAGGCGTCCGGCTTCCTTCAAGTCTAAATTGCACTTTTGAAGTGCCCACATAGCTTTATGTTCAATCTCCAACGGGAGATGGCACGCTTTCCCATAAACCAACCGATAAGGAGTGGTACCAAGTGGCGTTTTGAAGGCGGTTCTAAACGCCCACAAAGCTTCATCGAGCTTATTTGCCCACTCCTTCGGATTCGACCCCACAGTTTTCTCAAGAATACTTTTAAGAGCTCGATTGGTATTCTCAACTTGTCCGCTCGTTTGGGGATGGTATGAAGTAGAAACTTTATGGACAACTCCATATCGCTTCAATACCTTCTCCATTTGAGCGTTACAAAAATGAGTACCCCTATCACTAATTAAAGCTTTAGGAGTTCCAAATCGAGAGAATAAACGCTTAAGGAACGAAATCACAACTCGTGCATCATTTGTGGGTAAAGCTTGCGCTTCAGCCCATTTAGACACGTAGTCAATGGCAACGAGTATGTAACTATAATTCTGAGATTTCGGAAATGGCCCCATAAAGTCAATTCCCCAAACGTCAAATACTTCGCAAACTTGGATGCTTTGTTGAGGCATCTCATCACGTTTGGTGACTTTACCGGCCCTTTGGCACGAATCACATGACTTACAAACCAGGTGAGCATCCTTGAAGATTGTCGGCCAATAAAAGCCGGCATCATAAACTTTACGCCCCGTAATTTGGGGTCCAAAATGCCCACCGGTAGGCCCACTATGGCACTCGGTTAAAATCCGCATACACTCATCACCGGAAACACACCGGCGGATAATACCATCGGGACAACAACGAAAAAGATAGGGATCCTCCCAGAAATAGTACTTAAGGTCACTGAAGAATTTCTTCCTCTTTTGATGTGACCACCCTTTCTCCAAGAATCTCCCAACGAGATAATTAGCAATGTCCACGTACCACGGCTCATCAACCTTATCTACCTTCATGAGATATTCGCCGGGAAAATCATCATGAATGGTCGTCTCATCGAGAACCTCACGGGAGGGGTTCTCAAGACGGGAAAGGTGATCGGCCGCCAAGTTTTCAGCACCCTTTTTATCCCGGATCTCCACATCAAATTCTTGCAAAAGCAAGATCCATCTAAGAAGTCGTGGTTTTGCATCCGGTTTAGCAAAAAGGTACTTTAGAGCAGAATGGTCCGTAAAGACAATAGTCTTAGATAAGACTAAGTAGGACCGGAACTTATCAAACGAAAAGACCACCGCAAGGAGCTCTTTTTCAGTGGTAGTATAATTTAATTGTGCTCCTTGCAAGGTCTTGCTTGCATAGTAGATGGGTCGGAAATGCTTCTCGACCCTTTGACCCAAAACTGAGCCAACAGCGAAATCAGATGCATCGCACATAAGCTCGAACGGTAAGGACCAATTCGGAGCAATTATGATTGGCGCATTGATGAGTTTCTCCTTCAAAAGCTCGAATGCCTTTTGGCATTCGTCGGAGAATTTCCACGGGGTGTCCTTTTCAAGGAGTTTATTCATCGGGTTGGCAATCTTAGAAAAATCTTTAATGAATCGCCGGTAAAAATCGGCGTGCCCGAGGAAACTCCTAACACCCTTAACATCGGTAGGAGGTGGAAGGTTCTTAATAGCGGTAACCTTGGCGGGATCCACCTCTATACCGTTCTTCGAAATCTTGTGCCCGAGAACGATGCCCCCTTGAACCATGAAATGGCACTTCTCCCAGTTGAGCACAAGATTAGATTTTTCGCACCTGACCAACATCCGTTCTAAATTAAGAAGGCATGAATCGAAAGTGTCACCGAAGACCGAGAAGTCATCCATGAACACCTCCATGCAATCTTCGATCATGTCATGGAATATGGCCATCATGCACCTTTGAAAAGTGGCCGGAGCATTGCAAAGGCCAAAGGGCATGCGTCGATAAGAAAACGTGCCATACGGGCACGTGAAAGTGGTCTTCTCTTGGTCCTCGGGCGATATAGGAATTTGAAAATAGCCCGAGAAACCATCGAGAAAGCAATAGAAACTGTTTCCCGCCAACCTCTCTAGCATTTGATCCATGAAAGGTAGCGGAAAGTGGTCTTTACGTGTGGCGTCGTTCAACTTACGGTAGTCGATACAAACACGCCACCCCGTGACAGTCCGCGTGGAAATTAACTCATTTTTATCATTGGTGGTAACAGTCATACCACCTTTCTTAGGTACACAGTGTACCGGACTAATCCACGGACTGTCAGAGATCGGGTAAATCAGACCTGCATCAAGGAGCTTGATTATCTCTTTCTTCACGACATCTTGCATGTGCGGGTTCAACCTCCTTTGGCGTTGCACCACGGGTTTGGAGTTATCCTCCATTAGGATTTTGTGGGTGCAATAGGAGGGACTAATACCCTTAATGTCGTGAATCTTCCATGCAATGGCCGGTTTATGGGCCTTTAGCATGGTTACAAGCTCAGTTTTCTGACCTGCTGAAAGAGAAGAAGAAATGATTACCGGAAGCTTAGATTCCTCATGCAAGTAAGCGTATTCCAAATGATCTGGAAGTGGCTTCAATTCGAGCTCGGGAGGTTCTTCAATTGAAGACTTGCTCCGGTAATTCGAATCACGTTCAAGTTCTTTGAACTCCTCTTCAGTCGGCTCATAGCCGTTTTCCATCAAGGTGGTTAAAAGATCCACCTCCTCAACCTGCACATCCTCATCAATCTCAACCAATGAGCATTCTCCTGAACCCTGTAACTCTGGGAATTCCTGCAAAAACTCAGACTGGACATTCACAGTGTTAAGAAAATAACATGTATCATCAGTGTGGCCAGGGTATTTTAGAGCATGGTCGATTGAGAATGTTGCACTCAAATCGTCTATCCTAAGGGTCAACTGTTGGCCATACACATCAATCATACACCTAGCAGTATTTAAGAATGGCCGACCCAAAATTAGTGGAATCCTTTCATCCACTTCCATATCCAAAACCACAAAATCCGCCGGAAAAACTAACGACCCGGTCTTCACTAGCATATTCTCTATGATTCCACGAGGGAATTTAATAGAGCGGTCGGCTAGCTGCACAGCCATACGCGTGGGTTTTAACTCCCCGGGGTCTAGCTTTAAGTAAATAGAATAAGGCATTAAATTAATGCTAGCCCCCAAATCCGCCAAAGCCCTCATACAGTCTAGATTACCAAGTAAACAAGGAATGGTAAAACTTCCAGGATCTTCAAGCTTCTCGGGAAGCTTGTTTGCAACTACCGCTGAGCATGCGGCATTCAACCTGACTGAAGACACGTTCTCCAGTTTCCTCCTGTTAGTCAGCAAATCCTTAAGAAACCTCGCATACTTAGGTATACCTGCAATAACATCAATAAAAGGCATATTTATGTTAACTTTTTTAATCAAGTCCATGAACTTGGACTTTTCGGCCTCTAGCTTCTCCAATCGCTGTTTCCTCGGGAATGGGAGCGGTGGTTGATACTCTCTAACTACCGGTTTAGCAGCAACAGTAACCGGTTCCTTAACAACTTTTTCAGCCACCTGTTCCGGCTCCTTTTCCCTTTCCGGTTCACTTTCAACAACCGGCTCACTATCATCAACTAACGGTACCCTCAAATCATACTCGTCGGGCTTCCTCGGTGGATGATACGCTAAACCACTTCGGGTGGTGATAGCATTAACATGCCCGTTTTTCGGGTTAGTATCCGTCTTGCTAGGTAACTCTCCCGGTTTCCTCTCACTACTCTTATTAGCAAGTTGACCAATCTGCTGTTCAAGATTATGAATAGCTGCTTGTTGATTTCGAAACATTTGGTCATTCTTTTCATTATTCTGAGTAACGGTAGTGACAAGTTGAGTCTGAGATATCACTAACTTCTCGATCATAGCCTCAAGGTTGGACTTTTTCTCTTCGACCTGTGGTTTCTGAAAATAACCGGGAGCTTGCTGCTGAAAACCTCCACTAGAACCCGGTTGGAACCTCGAACCCTGATTACCTTGCGGATTATAAGGATTATTGAAATTCCTATTAAACTGAGCACGTCCCTGAAACTGATTGTTATTCTGCTGACTAATATAGTTGACCTCTTCTTTCTGATTCATAGTCAAACCCGCATCACAATCTTTGCCCAGATGCAAACCTCCACAGTATTCACAACCAACCTTCATACCATGAATATCCTTGTTCATCTTCTCCAAATTCCTACCAAACGAATCCAACTTAGCACTGATAGACCCAAAATCATCATAAGCACCTGTACCTGTAGTCTCTGTTCTCTTGACTGAAGCAGAATGGAAAGACTCATGATCCTGATGCCACTCATGAGAATAAGCAGCTTGCTTTTCAATGATCTCTAACGCCTCTTCTTCAGTCTTATCCATTAACGTACCACCTGCAGCTTGATCAATACTCTGACGCGTAGGAATATCACAACCTTTGTAGAAAATCTGAACCTTCTGTAAATCATTCAACCCGTGTTGCGGGCACGAGCGTAACAAAGTAGCAAAACGGTCCCAAGCATCAAACAATGTCTCACTGCTCTTTTGTCTAAATTGAGAAATATCTGCTTGAAGTCGAGCAGCTCGAGATGCAGGGAAAAACTTTGACAAAAACTTATCCTCCAAAGTCTCCCAAGATGTAATCGTACCCTCAGGTTGCTTATCTAACCATCTCTTAGCTTCTCCCTTAAGAGTCCAAGGGAAAAGTCTTGTCTTAATTGAAGTGTCGGCAACCTCATGTAGCTTAAACAAGTTACAAACATCATTAAAATTACGAAGATGCTCGTTAGCATCCTCGGTATCTTTGCCATAGAATCGGCAATCAGAAGAAATCAAATTCAGGATCGGCCCTGTAATTTGAAAAGGCTGAGTAATATTCGGCTGAGTAATCGAATTGCCTTGGCCTCCTCGGGTGGCCTTTAACTTTTCAGCCATAGTCTGAGGACGGGGTGCTTCTCCTTCGGCCATTTCTTCAGTTTCTGTAGTATCAGACGAAGCGTAAGAGTCTTCTTCGTTAAAAATTTCAGGTGGTGTCTCGGGCACCACAGTCTCAGAAGTACTTCCCAAATTAACGTAAGTATCACCCGATGAAACTGATGAATCCACTGTTAACTTTTGCTTCTGACTTAAAGCTTTAAACAACTCTCTTTCAGGCTCGTCAAATGGTTTAACAATTGGAGAATCTGAAGAACGCGTATGTTGCATGCACTACCTGTAACTGCAAGAACACAGCTAATAAACCGATTAAACGCACCGACTCAATTAGAATTAAATTAAACTAAACAGTTAAAATTAACTAAGAACAAACTTAATTATCAAACTTAATTTTCAACACAACTGTCCCCGGCAGCGGCGCCAAAAACTTGATGTGTGAAATCTAGTATATAAATTTATCACTGGAAATATGCCTGGTTTAAAGATTACTACACACTAACGGGCAGTGTACCCGATCGTGCAATAGTATAAAAATGGTAATTCCAAGATCGTTCCAAGGACAGTATTAACGTGAGAATTAAGTTTGTAAATAAAAGTAAACTAAGTTAAACTATGAAAATTGAAATTACGAGATAGTTTGTTTTGCGGCTATTTAACGATTAGCCAAATCAAGATAGCTTTGAAAATAAAAGACAATATTTTTGGTTTTTAAGTTTAAATAAAAGAAATGCAGACTCGACAGAAAAATAAAGATATTTGAATTCAATGGATAAAAGAATGTTCGCCTAGATATCCTATTCGCAGTGTTGGATGATTTGTTATTAAGCACTAGTTCTATTAATCAATGCACGCAATTACAGAGTCGGTTTACCCAGAGTTCTCTTTTAGCAAACACGTCAAACTAGGATTAATTGGCTTAGGGTTCCCTTTTACCAAATACCATCTTTCGTTTGTGACTTAGTAACTAGCTAATTATAAGATTAAGATTCAATTGGTTACGCGTTCGCTCCACACAATTCACCCCTATTTTGTTCAATTACGTTACCCGGTTTACCCCCTTGGTCCAGTAAGCACCCAATCGGTTAAGACAAATCAATTGGGAATTAGATCACTAAATTGAAACAGGGTTCCCTTTGTTCAAACAAGATTCACTAATCAACCTAGTAACAATAATTAACACCCACAAGAATGGTTCTTTAATCAAAACTCATAATTAATCATGCATCAATCAATAAAACATTAAAGTATCATCCAAACACTTGCAAATATTCAATCTAGACAAACATTAAGAGTTTAGCCTACAATCATGGCTGAAATCAAAATAACAATCAAAGACATAGAATAATTCATTGTTGATAACAAAAGAATAAAACTAATTAAAGATTGAAATCTGAATGATACACGAATCAAGACTTGATTCCGGAATGATTGGTACCTTAGAATGACCTTGAAGATCTCCAAAAATCACCTAAGTTCGTCAAAAAGTTGCTGGAATTCGTCAGGATACGATTATGAATAATTAGGGTTAAATTCGGGCTTAAATACTTGCCAAAATAGCTGAACCGACAGATCTGCCGCGCCGCGACCTTATTTGTCGCGCCGCGACAATACAAAGGAAATTTCAACCCTCTTAACCCACTTTCTGATCTGGAATAACGTTAAGTGCCGCGCCGCGGAGGCTATTGTCGCGCCGCGGCAAATAGCTGAAACAGAAAACTTCGACTTTTTGCACACTTTCTTCACTTGAATCATCTAATAACCCAAAATACCTGATAATTACTGAACATATTCATCCTCGGTGCGCCATTATCAATAACATGCTAACAAAATGCCTCATAAACATCGTAAATCACCACTTTTCAATAATTGCCTCTTCAAACTCACTTCTTCTCAAAATTACCAAGATAACCGCCAAATCGTATCCAAATGGACCAAAATGTAACCGATATCGCCAATGAAAATGTGTATAAAATACGCGATATCAATGATACTAATAATTATAAAAATGATAATAGTTATTATTAATGATAATGCTAATATATTGTATTATTTTCTATTAACATAACTATAATAATACTAATGTTATTAATAATAATAATAATATTGATGAAAATAATAATAATAATAATTGATCAACATTACTTAAAATTAAAAATCTTACTACTAATTATAATGATGTAACAACTTAGATGTATCAATTCTATATATTAGATTAGATAGTAAAATACTAATGTTAACATTAATTCTAATATTAATAATGAAAGTAAATATTAATAATATTAATTTAACATTTATATTTTAACTTGTAATTGAATATATTAATATTACAATTTATTAATCAGTTAATATTTAATACTTTTATATAATAACATATATTAAATATTTATTATTTATTCCCTACAATATAATTATAATTATTTATAAAAATCATATGTATTTATATTTATATTTATATTTACACAATTGTTCGTGAATCGTCGGGATTAGTCAAAGGTCAAATGAATGTATGACAACAGCTTATACTTTTTGAGACTTAACATAACAGACTTTACTTATCGTGTCGGAAACATATAAAGATTAAAGTTTAAATTTGGTCGGAAATTCCCGGGTCATTACAGTACCTACCCGTTAAAGAAATTTCGTCCCGAAATTTGAGTGTGGTCGTCATGGCTAACAATAAAAATGTTTTCATGACGAATATGAGTCAATAATTAAAGTTTTATCACCATCAGGTGATTTGAATAAAAAAAATAAAAAAAATAAAAAAACAGCTCAATTATTCGAAGCGTACGAGTGAAATTATCACAAAAGATTGAAATAGGATAAGTAAAGATTCGTCGTAACTTTTGACAGAGTCAGGGTTGAATTTTTTTTTTTTTTTTTTTGAAAGTAAGATGCATCTTAACTTTTGACGTAGTTACGATTGAATTTAGAAAACATGATGCGTCTTAACTTTTGTCGTTGTTTTGGTTGAATTCCGGAATTCAAGGGATTTAGAGAAAATCTTCTAAATCTAAAAGATTTGATTCTTCGGCGAGTAAGGAAGTTAAGATCTCTATAATTAAATACGGTGATCTGCCTCGATTACTCTGTCTGATATTTCCATTATAAATTAAGCTCTTCCATTCCATTATTCTCACCATTCCCATACTCTCTTCCTTAGTTTATACATCCAAAAGATTGTGAAAATGTTTAATCCAGTTCTAATCCTTGTCCTTATCCTTACTATCGTAACAATCATTCTCCTTTTCCAACTTCCACCCAAGGAATCTGCTTACTTCTACTTTGCTCTTGGGGTTATAGTGCTTTTAATTCTCCCGTGTCTTTATGTTACGATAAACATTGATATACACGGTTTGTAATTTATGCGTTGTTATCGGATTTTATATCTCTCCTTGTATTTCAATGTCCCCCTTTCTGTTTCCTATAATCATTGTCATCCACAGTTAATACTCCCTCCTATTTGCTGTAATTTATACTCCAATTTCTATTTCAGAGCTTTGTCCCTTCGTTTCTTCTTCTGGCGATTTGGCATCTCTTGTAATGGTCCAGAATTCGCAGATATAAGTTTCAGAATGAACATTATTAATGTTCTAAATAAGAAGGAACGTAATAGCACGATTTGATATGTCAAATTACTAGATTCACTGAGAATAGAACTATCAAGAATATGCTTTCTTGATATGTTCAGAAGTTAAGCAGAATGAAAGAGTTATGTAACATGGCACATGATGACATTATGATCTGTGAATCATCACGTTCCATTAGAAACTCAGCATGACTTACTGTAATATAATCACATTGATCAAGTGTCATTATATTATACTAACTCATGCATCAATTTCCAACATTACTTCAATAATATTCATATTTTAAGCTCGAAAGTTTACAAAATATAGAAACTAACAGTTTCTATATGATGTAACACTGATAGCGCGAAAAGATTAATGATTTCAGATAAGAATAGTTAGGAAAATATCTTCAGAAATATGGAGGATATTTATAATGAAAGATACGATAATATCTTTGAATATCTAAGTTCAGAGGATGATAGAAACTATTATCTGCAAGGGTTTAAAGTAAGGAGCAAGATATTCACTAAAGACTTTAGCAGACATTGAATCATTTGGATTCTTTGAAGTCAAACTTATTCTTTATGATTTGTCCACGGCTTTCTTCCTAGTTTCGCATAATCTACTTTTCGGTACTAAATTTTCTATTGAATGTTTCCAATATAATGATACACAGGAAGCACGAGGAGGTCTATAATTTCGGACTAGAATATTTATGAAAATATCCTCAGAAATATCGAAGATATTGATGATGATATTTTGGAATTTCGAAGTTCGATGGTTGATGGAGAAAGATTTTCCGCAAGATTTTAACATGACTTCGGAGCAAGATATTCTCTAAAGATCTCAACGGATCCAGAATTACCTGAATCCTTTGAATATAGGGTTTGGTCCTTGTATTTGTCATTGGTCTCCTTCATGTGTAGCTCAATCTGTTTTTCAATACCCAATTTTCTATCGAGCGTTCCTAACACCCCTTTCTTTATCATCAAACTTTTGGTCGTTTAGACCATCTACCATTTTTCTGTTTCCTCTACATTTAATGCTATATTATCTGAATCATTGGTTATTAATCCGAGGTGGTTTCAGGAAAATTGTGTTTTTAGATGATTAAACGCTGAGGGTAATATGATGGAATATGAAAGGTTCCCTGGTAACAATAAAAGAGCACGCGTATATATCAACATTATAATCAGGTTGTTTCGTACGAAAAGTCAAAGTTGTCTTGCTGGAGCTGTGACAAAACTGGCTATCTCAAACAGCAGATGCAAAGTTATTTTCGGTAATAATAACGCTAAAGGAATTAGCACAGCTATGTGTTAAACGTTTACTCAGTTTTTGAGAGTTTTCAGGTGCCTAACTATCGGCATCGATCTTCTCTTCCGTAGGTGAAGTGCGGTTGATTCATCCTCCCGATTGAGGTGTTTTCAAGAATCACAAAAGGTTTGAACGTAGATTGTAATCGTCAAGATATAAATGAGGTTTTAGATGAAATCAAGTGGAAACTTGAAGAAATGTTTAGTTTCATATGTTATAATCAATATTTTAATTCATTTTAATTGTCCAATAATGGCAGTCCTTAGTTGATAGTCCAATAATTCATATATAATTTAATATATAATATTCGAATTAATTAATACGTAACGTGACCCGTGTACATGTCTCAGACAACTCAAAGTATATATATTATTATAGAATCAACCTCAACCATGTATAGAGAACTCGATCATTACTGCATATAGAGTGTCTATGGTGATTCTAAATAATATATATAGATGCGTCGATATGATATGTCAAAACTTTGTATACGTGTCCCGATATTTAAAGTGCGTAAAATAAATAACAGAAATTAAATAACGATAAATAAAATTGCGAGAAGTTAAATTGCGATAAAATAAATTGTGATAATTAAATTGGAATAAATAAATTGCGATAAATAAAATGTAATCAGTTAGCTAGGAACAGTTAGCTAGGATTTTGTTAGCGTGGATTCTTAACAAAATTTCTCACAGTTAATTTGTTTGTTTCTAACAAATTTTATTTTGTCCAATGTTTTCTTCATTATGCCACTTGTCGGATTCTGATAGGTCAAAATCCAAATATGAAATTGAATGAAAATGGTTATTCTGTGATGAACGGATTCGTATAGCTGTGGTTGCAAGTAGGATAGTAAATGACTGTTGAATCAGATTCCATGAATGTACAGTGTAACTTATTAATGCGAAATCTAAATATTCCTCGGGTATTACCTACCCGTTAAAATATTTTCACCATTAACAGTTTGTACAATAAAAATTTTAATTACAATCTTTATGAAAACATATATACATATATATTTTCTTCAGACGTAATTATGGATTTAATGAGTCAATGTGATATTAAACTCATCAGATTTACGACTAGAACTAGAGTACATAATCTCTAAAATATTAGAGATTACATAATCACCATGAAGGATGAAGATAGTTTATGTAGAACGATTCGTAAAATGATTCGTAGAACGATGATTATGCTTGAGGTATAGATTGCGAGGTTGAGACGTGTGATGATGTTGTTGTTGTTGGTACTCTTTGGCATCCATGGTGCGTATGACGTTGATGTTCGAGGTATAGATTAAGATGTTGAGGTGTGGGATGCGGATGTTGATGTTGGTGGTGGTGATGGTACTGGTTATGCTGCTGGTGCTGCTGCTGGTGTTTGTAACCTTCGCACCATATTCTCTAAAGCCACTACTCGAGCGCGAAGCTCGTTGACTTTTTCTATTACACCGGGGTGATTTTCGGTTTGGTCTAGCGGATAAATATAATCTAGAATTTAGTATAGTATATAATCGTGGCGAGATACTCTGGAAATGAGAGAAAAGATGGTGTTTCGAACAGGTTCACCGGTAAGTGCTTCAGGTTCTTCGCCAATAGGGCAATGTGGCAGATGGAAAGGATCACCTTCTTCTTATCTCCAATGATTGAGGAGGCTACGAACCCATCCCCAATTCATCCAGAATAGATGATGACTGATTGGTTGATTCATTCCGATCACACTGCTTTCGGAGCTTGAGTGGGATTCCATTTCGGAATCTGAGTGACTTGAACTAATGACGAATTCCATTTCGTACGATTGAATAAAGAATTTTTAGATATGAAATGATTTTCTGGCTAACGGATGGTATTCTTAATTACATAGAATATCCATATATATAGAACAAAAGGTTTCGTAGATTACGGAGGAATTTACGGGATACGCCAGGTAAGGTTTACAGTAACAGATACGCTAAGATATGAATCTTGTCTATACACTATTCATGCAATCAATGCAGCAAGACGTGTCTAGACTAAGAATGATAAGCAAATAATTTTCGACACAAAACGATAAGCAAAACTTTTTGACATGCAGACTAGGTCGAAGTCCAGAATCACTAATGCATCCTAACGACTACTAGTTTGACACACTAATGCAAGACCTGGTTCGGTACGACCACCGCTCTGATACCAACTGTGAAGACCCGTCCTAATCCATCCGGACGAAGTCTATATCGATTATAAACGATTCACAACAGTTGATTACATCGCGAGGTACTTGACCTCTATATGATACATTTTACAAACATTGCATTCGTTTTTGAAAAGACAAACTTTCATTACATCGAAAGTTGACAGCATGCATACCATTTTATAATATATCCAACTATACTTGACTTAATAATAATCTTGATGAACTCAACGACTCGAATGCAACTCTTTTTGAAATATGTCCTGAATGACTCCAAGTAATATCTCTAATATGAGCAAATGCACAGCGGAAGATTTCTTTCATACGTGAGAATAAACATGCTTTAAAGTGTCAACCAAAAGGTTGGTGAGTTCATTAGTTTAACATAAATAATCATTTCCATCCTTTTAATAAACCACAAGATTTTCATTTCTTCTGAATATACGTCCCATGCATAGAGACAAAAATACCACTCATATGGATTGAACACCTGGTAACCGACATTCACAATATGCATATAAGAATATCCCCATCATTCCGGGATCCTCCTTCGAACATGATATAAATTTCGAAGTACTAAAGCATCTGGTACTTTGGATGGGGCTTGTTGGACCCGATTGATCTATCTTTAGAGTTCGCGTCAATTAGGGTGTCTGTTCCCTAATTCTTAGATTACCAGACTTAATAAAAAGGGGCATATTCGATTTCGATCATTCAACCATATAATGTAGTTTCTATTACTTGTGTCTATTTTGTAAAACAGTTATTAAAACAGTGCATGTATTCTCAGTTCGAAAAATATATATTGCAAAAGCATTTAAAAAGGGATTAATGAAACTCACAGTACCGTATTTTGTAGTAAAAATACATATGACGACATTGAACAATGCATGGTTGGCCTCGGATTCACGAACCTATATCATTCATATATATATATTAAAATATATACTTTTAATCAAGCAATTATGTATATATTATTATTAATAGTATAATTTTCATATTAGTAATTTATATATTTCATTATTATTATATATTCATTTATATATATATAGAAAAACATAAAATTTTGTTATATTGTGGGTATTAGATATATTTTATATATATATATATATATATATATATATATATATATATATATATATATATATATATATATATATATATATATATAATTCAGTTGTTTGTTAAAAATAGTAATAATAATAATAATAATAATAATAATAATAATAATAATAATAACAAAATCATATTAGTAGTGATTTAAAATATTGATAATGATAATACTAGTATTAGTGATAATGATAATACTAGTATTTGTAATAATGATAATAATATTAATGCTTTCATTAATATTAATATTAGTGTTAATTTTTAATAACAACACTTATAATAATAATAATAGTAATTTTAACTAAAATGAAAAGTTTATTAGTAATGATAATGAAAATAACAGCTTTTATACCAATACATAATACCTATTAATAAGTAATATTAATAACAGTACATATGTTAATCATAGTCATAGTCTTCATGTTTAATCTTTAAATTAATAACTAAGGCTGCCATAACATCAATTCTTAATCTTATTCGTAATAATAATAATAATACATATATTAATACTAATCATAAATATGATATTAATAATTATAATTATATTGATGATACTAATATTTATAAATGATACAAATTTTAATATTACAGATAATAGTAATATTAATACTAATATTTTGATGATAGTCATACTAATAATAACCATAATAATAGTACTTTTATTTATTCTATTAAACACATTAATGATATTAGTAATAATAGTAATTTACAACAACAATAATTATTAATAATAATAATAATAACAATAATAATAATAAAAATAAAAACAACTACCTCTCAAAATAGGCTGAAAAATAAAAAGGTGCCACCAGCGGGACTCGAACCCAAGACCTCTTGAATACCCGTCAACAACTCAAACCATCACTCCAATTCATTTTATCTGATTTAATACCCATTTACATTTATATACACCGAATAATTATCTGACTGTTTCATCTTCACCTTCTCAAAATCAAATCAACTGAAAATCATACACAACACTGATTGAATTCATAGAACTTGATACACTAATTATACTCGTGATTCCTTATCAGTAAAAGAAAGGAAAAAAAAATTAAAACAAAGTTAAAACAACAATGCTGCTGTCGCAGCTCCTAAGTAAAAAAAAAATTGATTTCATTTATGAAGACGTTTTAGACAAAGATTTCCACACGGAAGTGGTTTCAAATCAAACGTATAAACCTTCTGTAACCTCAATTGGATCCAAAACTTTGTATTCAACTCGAATTTTGCCAAGAACATAATATTTGACTTTTTTAAAATAAGGTTTGACTCATGAATTTGAACTCGATATTAGGAATTAATGGATGAAACTTTGCAGAAACATTCACTAGAGGATTCCTAACGTAATTGCATTTTTAGATTTTTGAAATGGGTTCGATTTCGAATTTAGAGCAAAAAGGTTACACGATCAGAAAAAAAATAAAAAAAATAAAAATATAGATGCTTCTTCGCCTGTACAATATAGAACGGTATTGGTTGTGCTGATAGAAAATTGATTATAGTGGAGATATTAAATCGAATCATTGTGAGAAGAAAAACTGGTACCCGTTTGTTGTATAGCAGCGACAAGAATATGAATAAGAAACAGAACATAATTAAAAAAAAATATAAAGTAGAATAAGATGGTTAACGGTTTTTGGAGTTATCTGCTTGGGACTTCGAATCTCGGTACAGTATTGGATACTTTATCCATTTAATATTCGACATAAAGAATCAAGTAGGAGATATACAAACAAACTTAAAGGAAAACTGATTGAGACCGGTGCCCATTTATGATTTTATTATTTACATTTAATTAATATATTAATAATAATTATATGGAAAATTTTATAAAATAAAATACGAATAATATATTGTAATATTTTCTTTTACTAATAATTATAAGAATAATTGTGATATTAATAATAATAATGATATTAATAATGGATATAACAATTATCTTATTCCTAATGTTAATAATCATAAGAGGTATTATTTTCTATAATAATTACTATAAGAATAATAATGATATAATTAATGTTAATAATAATATGACATTGTTGTTAATAATAAGAACGATAATAATAATCATAACAATACTCATGATAATATAACAAATTACATGTAACAAATTTTATATCATAATTTTAATGACACTAATGATACTAATAATTATAAAAATGATAATAGTTATTATTAATGATAATGCTAATATATTGTATTATTTTCTATTAACATAACTATAATAATACTAATGTTATTAATAATAATAATACTGATGAAAATAATAATAATAATAATTGATCAACATTACTTAAAATTAAAAATCTTACTACTAATTATAATGATGTAACAACTTAGATGTATCAATTCTATATATTAGATTAGATAGTAAAATACTAATGTTAACATTAATTCTAATATTAATAATGAAAGTAAATATTAATAATATTAATTTAACATTTATATTTTAACTTGTAATTGAATATATTAATATTACAATTTATTAATCAGTTAATATTTAATACTTTTATATAATAACATATATTAAATATTTATTATTTATTCCCTATAATATAATTATAATTATTTATAAAAATCATATGTATTTATATTTATATTTACACAATTGTTCGTGAATCGTCGGGATTAGTCAAAGGTCAAATGAATGTATGACAACAGCTTATACTTTTTGAGACTTAACATAACAGACTTTACTTATCGTGTCAGAAACATATAAAGATTAAAGTTTAAATTTGGTCGGAAATTCCCGGGTCATCACATTAGTGCTGCCGGAAGGAGTGGAAGACATGACGGTCTATTGTGATGCTTCGTTAAATGGGCTCGGGTGTGTTCTAATGCAAAGAGGTAAAGTCATCGCTTATGCCTCTCGACAACTAAAGGACACGAAATGAGATATCCGACTCATGATCTTGAGTTGGCGGCGGTTGTGCATGCGTTGAAAATTTGGCACCATTACTTGTATGGTGTTAAGAGTACGATTTATTTGGATCATAAGAGCTTGAAACATCTCTTTAATCAACGAGATTTGAATTATGGTCAACGTAGGTGGATGGATGTGGTAAAAGATTATGATTGTGAAATACTTTATCATCCGGGCAAGGCGAATGTGGTCGCGGATGCGTTAAGTCGAAAGAGTCACCACCCGGCGTTACGATTGGGATTGTTACGTATGATTATTACTAACGATTTTCTTGAAAAACTTGGTGTGACTCAAATAGAGGCTTACGTTCACAACAAGCATGCGGAAGGAATTGTGGGGAAATCAGAATTCATTACTATGGGTTCGCGTGGGTTATTGTCTTTTCAAGGAAGGGTGTGGGTGCCTAAGATGGGGGATTACCGGCGGGTGCTACATGATGAAGCATATAAGTCAAAGTATTCCATTCATCCGGGCGCGACGAAAATGTATCATGATTTGAGGAAGGATTATTGGTGGCCGGGCATGAAACGTGATGTTGTGAAGTGTGTCGAGCAATGCGTCACGTGTTTGCAAGTTAAGGCCGAGCACCAAAAGCCGTATGGTAAGTTACAACCGTTAGAAATTCCGAAGTGGAAATGGGAGCACATTACCATGGATTTCATTACAAAGTTACCTAAAATGGCGAGAACCCAATTTGATTATATTTGGGTAATAGTTGATCGATTGATGAAAAGTGCTTTATTTCTTCCCATTAAAGAAGAAATATCGTCAGAGGCCTTGGCTAAGTTGTTTGTCAAGAAAGTAGTATCGAGACACGGGGTTCCTATATCTATTGTTTCAGATAGAGATACTCGTTTTACATCTCAGTTTTGGGAAAATTTTCACGAAGATAAGGGTACGCAATTGAAATTGAGCACAGCGTATCATCCCCAAACGGACGGTCAAACCGAACGTACAAATCAAACATTGGAGGATATGTTACGGGCGTGTATTATTGATTTCGGTGGTAGTTGGGATGAGCATTTGCCTTTGATGGAATTCTCGTACAATAATAGTTATCACACTAGTATCGGGATGCCACCTTATGAGATGCTTTATGGGCGTAGGTGTCGAACTCCAATTTGTTGGGGTGAAGTAGGTCAAAGAGAAATTGGGAGTACCGATTTGGTTTTGGAGACGAATAACAAGATTGATATTATTCGGGATCATTTGAAAAAGGCTCAAGATAGACAAAAGTTGTATGCCGACAAACGTAGACGAACGATCGAATTTCAAGAAGGTGACATGGTGATGCTTAAGGTTTCTCCATGGAAAGGCATTATTCGGTTTAGAAAACGGGGAAAGTTAGCTCCTCGGTTTATTGGGCCATTTAAAGTTTTGGATCGTGTTGGTGAAGTTGCTTATCGTTTGGAATTACCCGAAGAGCTTGCGGGGATCCATAATACATTTCATGTTTCCCATCTCCGTAAGTGTCTTGCGGATGATTCTTCGTGGGTGCCGTTAGACGAGATTAAACTAAACAATAAGTTAGAGTATATTGAGGAACCGATTGCTATCCTCGATGAGAAGGTCAAAAGGTTGAGACATAAGGAGGTTAGGACTTTTAAAGTCCAATGGCTTCGTAGTAAAGGTTCCGAGTTTACTTGGGAGCCCGAAGAATTCGTGTTAGTTTATCTTCCTTCTTGTCATGCGGCTTAGATCGCGAGGACGCAATCCGAATAAGTGGGGGAGAGTTGTAAGACCTAAATATTTCACCGTACATATGCGTAAATATGATCTTTGAAGTGTAGGTGTTCGTTTCATAATTTAAAAAGAAGGCAGAATCTGGACTGGGCATTAGGCGCGTCGCGCGGCCTTTTGGCGCGCCGCGCCGTTTGTCTGTGACAGATTCCTTCTTTCTTTTAAATTAGATTTTTTGAGGGCAATTTGGTAAATTCACAAAAGGGCCGACTTTAAGGCCTTAGATCAGTTTATGGATCCTCATTAACTCCATTTCCATCTACTTCAACCTCATCCATTCAATTCTAGAGAGAGAGTGATAACCTAGTGTGAGAAAACTCATTTTTGGAGAAGAAAAAAGAGGATTCTTGCTTAAGCTCAAGTTCTAAAGTTGTTCATCTACTTCCTAGCTACGTTTTGGTGGTAGTGGTATGCTCTAATCTTGATTTCTTGATTCAATTTTGTGTAAGGGTTAGAGTTAGGGTTTATGGTGAACTTAAAACCCACTTTGTTAGTAAATTAGGTGTTTTGGATGAATTTGGGTTATGTTGACTCAAAGATGACTAACTAGGGTTTTTCAAGTATTAATTGTTGTTAATGAACCTTAAGTAGTTAGTGAATTACTAGCACACATATATAAATGTAAATGGGTGTCGAGTGGGTTAGCGGATGATCCGAAATGGGTGTATTGACTTTTAAGTGGTCAAATGGGTTAAAATGGACCTAAGTTACTTAATGTTTGTGATTAATGCATAAACCTAGTGTTAAAAGGTGTTTTAAGACCTAACTTGGCTAATGTTAGGGTTTTGGCAAAAGATGACCCAATTTTAGGGTTAAGTGTTCAAATGGGTCAAAATGACCTAGTAGTAGTGAGTGTTGTGGGTTTGACCAACTTGAATGGTTGATTGATTATGTGTATATTATAATAGGTGCGTTACCTTGAAGATTCAAGCTTGGTTTATTGATTCACCAAAGGCGTAAGGTGAGTTGAATAATTATATGCGTAGATATATAATGTATTTATTTATTGTAGCGTGAGATGTGAAGTGTCGATGTGCTAAGACACCACATTTCACGTGACGAGTGAAGTGTCGATGTGCTAAGACACCACTCAAAGTAATGTGACGGGTGAAGTGTCGATGTGTTAAGACGCCACCCGGGGTGAAGTGTCGATGTGTTAAGACACCACCCGGAGTGAAGTATCGATGTGCTAAGATGCCACTCCAAGAGAATAACGGGTGAAGTGCCGATGTGTTAAGGCGCCACTCGAGGTGAAGTATCGACGTGTTAAGATGCCACCTCAAGTAAAATGAAGAGTGAAGTGTCGAAGTGTTAAGACACCACTCGGGGTGAAGTGTCGACGTGTTAAGACGCCACCCGGGGTAAAGTATCGAAGTGTTAAGATGCCACCCGTGGGGTTAGTGTACGAAGTGTTAAGTGCACTAATGGTTATTATGAACATCGATGACTTGTTTCGCGAAGTCATTCCCTTGCGAAGATTTGGTTAACCATGGTTATTGTGTTGTAGTGTATGCATATTATATTTGTTCAACTTAAATATGCTATTGTTATGCTAGTTTGGTTATTGGAGGTTATAGCTTGTATTTATGACGATAAGCTAATTGTGTTTGCTAGCATGTATACGGTATGCGAGTAAGTGTTTGCAAATAGATATATTATATATGTATGTGTGTAATTATTGCATTCACTAAGCGTTAGCTTACCCTCTCGTTGTTTACCATTTTATAGGTTCCGGCGTGGATAAGGGTAAGGGCATACGGTTGGATTAGAGATTTCCGCTTGTTAGGGGACGCTTTTTGGATTGAGTTAGCTTTTGGAGTTTGACCGAGACTTGGATAGTTTAACCCCAAACACCGTGCTCATAGTGTCGTTTGAAAATTAAACTCACGTGGTCGAAACTCAAACTTTTGTATGAAACTCGTAAAACGGCCGATGTGGGCCCTACTTTATAAAACTTATTTTATGTTTGAATCGTGTTAGTTTTACATATTGGAACTTGTTGTTAAAAGCGTTTCGTCTAAAGATGTCGGGAGGTGGCCAATCTTTTTCACGTTTAAAGACTTTTTGGACAGACCAGTTTGGCGCGCCGCGCCATTTGCTGAACAGAGAAATAATTTTTTTTGTGACATTTTAAGCAGGGTTTGTTCGTGGTTTAGTTTGGGTTGTTACAAGTGGTATCAGAGCATGGTCTAAGGGATTTAGGCTACTTGAGATAGGTGCCTAGATTTAGACTTTATTGTGTGTACGCTTTATGCGAGACTTGAAGGACTTTGGGTCTAATCGGGAATTGTTAGTGCTTTGATTTATGTGAACTAACATTGTGCAAATTGATTTGTGTTGTGTTTAGCAATCATCAAGCGAGATGGACGTTGTACTAGCGAGTTAATGCGACGTGTTCGCGTAACAATGATTAGCTACCATTGTTACGGGTTCAAATCGTGTCAAACAAGCGATGTACGACGATTGTTGAGCAAGATGGAGTAGTGTGGTGTATATGTATATACATATGTGTTACGTCCCTTAATTTCGTTGTTTAATCTTTTCCGTTTTATAGAATGAAGATGAGAAATGGACACGATACCAATGATGGAAGTACGAGTGAGGACGTTGAGTTCACGGCCAAAGTTGAGGCCATATTTAAACGTTAAAAGGCGGAGTTCCTCGAGGATGTTAAGAAAATGTTTCTAGATACGATTGACGAGCAATTAGTCAATGTAGTCAAGGAGCAAGTGAAGGCCGTTCTTCACGAAGATAATGTGGGAAGACGGGACTTTCTCTATAAGAACTTTAAGGATTCTCAACCTCCCACCTTTGAAGGTGAACGAGACCCTCTAAAGAGTGCCCGTTGGATCTCCGATATGGAGGGGGCCTTCCGTACTTGTGAATGTCCTTCCGATAAAAAGACAAGGTACGGATGTGGTATGTTGAGGGGTGATGCTAAGTTGTGGTGGGACGCAAAGCTCCAAGTTTATGGTGAAGAGCAATGCATGGAATTCACGTCGGATGAATTCAAGTCCAAATTTTTCAAGGAATACCGAACTTCAGCCGATCTTACTAGGCTTAAGGACGAGTTACGTTCCTTGAGGCAAGGGTCGATGGATTTGAACATTCTCAAATCCGTGTTTTTGTCCAAGACCCAATTTTGCCCGGAGTATGTCGGGAATGATAAGATGTTGAAGGAAGACTTTTACCGAACGTTGAATGATTGTTATCAAGATAAGATTAGTGTAACGGTGGTGAAAACTTTTGATGAGTTATTTGATATGGCCAAGGGTTTTGAGGCGCTCGTATTGAGGAAGAGCGGCTTTACTTTTGGCAAGAGAAAGAGTGAAGGTTCGAACCATTCGAACTTTTTGAGCAAAAGAACAAAAAGGGTTTCGGTAATGCTAGTGGTGGAAAGAAAGGTGCTTCCGGGGATTTTTCTTATTCGTGTTACAATTGTGGACAAAAGGGCCACATGGCTCGTGAATGTCCAAGTCTATCCTCCGCAACTAAAATCACTTGTTTCAATTGTGGTAAGGAGGGGCACAAAAGGCCCGGGTGTCCCAAGTTGCGCAATGATAATGTTAAGCGGTTAGAGAAGGCGGCGGGTACGGCGAGGGGTCACAACTATTTGATGATCAATGATGAAGTCAAACAATCGAACGAAGTTGTCTCAGGTACTTTTATGGTCAATTCTAATCCGGCAAGGATTCTTTTCGATAGCGGTGCAAATTTGTCGTTTGTGTCTCCTAAATTTGTGCCTAAACTTAATAGACCGTTAGCTAAGTTAAGTCGTCCGGTAGAAGTCGAAATAGCGGACTGCAAGACGGTGCTAGTGGTCGACGTGTGTAAAAATTGTGATGTTGTGTTTGGTGCCAAAAACTTTAAGATAGATCTCATTCCGATGACCTTGGGTGATTTCGATATTGTTGTGGGTATGGATTGGCTCGATCATAATAGAGCCGATATTGCATGCCATGAAAAATTTATTCGTGTAAAGACCCCAAGTGGGGAAGAGTTAATTATTCATGGCGATAAGCGAAGAAGACTTGTGCCGATATGTTCTTTTGCAGGGCACGTCGTTTCCTTGTTAGTGGTGGCATGACCTTTCTTGCCCATGTTGTTGATACTCGTGATGAGTCACCACCCATTCGTGAAATTCCGGTGGTTAGTGAATTCGAAGATGTTTTTCCGGACGAGTTACCGGGTGTTCCGGTGGAAAGACAAGTTGAATTTCACATTGAGTTGGTTCCGGGAGCTATTCCCATTGCTAAAACTCCTTATCGTTTAGCGCCGACGGAAATGCAAGAGTTGTTAAATCAAACCCAAGAGTTACTTGAGAAGGGTTTTATTTGACCGAGTTCTTCACCATGGGGCGCTCCGGTTTTATTCGTGAAAAAGAAGGATGGTAGTATGCGGATGTGCATCGATTACCGGGAGTTGAATAAAGTAACGATCAAGAATCGTTATCCTTTGCCAAGGATTGACAATTTTTTTAACCAACTCCAAGGTGCAACGCATTTCTCTAAAATCGACCTACGGTCCAGCTATCACCAAATGCGGGTCCGTGAGGAAGATATCGAGAAAACGGATTTTCGAACGCGTTATGGGCATTTTGAGTTTGTGGTTATGCCTTTTGGTCTTACGAATGCACCGGCGGCATTCATGGACCTTATGAACCGAGTGTGCCAACCTATGTTGGACAAGTCGGTAATTGTGTTCATCGACGATATACTTGTTTATTCGAAGAGTATGAACGAACATGAACGTCATTTGCGCGAAGTATTGAAGACGTTACGAAAGGAGAAATTGTATGCTAAGTTCTCCGAATGTGAATTTTGGCTAAGGGAGGTTCAATTCCTTGGCCACATTGTGAACAAAGACGGTATTCAAGTAGATCCGGGGAAGATAGAAACGGTGAAGAGTTGGAGACAACCGACTATGCCTACGAAAGTCCGAAGTTTCCTCGGATTGGCCAGTTATTATCGTCAGTTTATTGGATAAACTTTTCTAAGATCGCTTCTTCGTTGACGAAATTGACGAGGAAGAACGCGAGATTTACTTAGGAGAACGAGCAAGAAATTGCTTTTCAATTGCTAAAAGAGAAATTGTGTCAAGCTCCGGTATTAGTGCTGCCGGAAGGAGTGGAAGACATGACGGTCTATTGTGATGCTTCATTAAATGGGCTCGGGTGTGTTCTAATGCAAAGAGGTAAAGTCATCGCTTATGCCTCTCGACAACTAAAGGAACACGAAATGAGATATCCGACTCATGATCTTGAGCTGGCGGAGGTTGTGCATGCGTTGAAAATTTGGCACCATTACTTGTATGGTGTTAAGAGTACGATTTATTCGGATCATAAGAGCTTGAAACATCTCTTTAATCAATGAGATTTGAATTATCGTCAACGTAGGTGGATGAATGTGGTAAAAGATTATGATTGTGAAATACTTTATCATCCGGGCAAGGCGAATGTGGTCGCGGATGCGTTAACTCGAAAGAGTCACCACCCGACGTTATGATTGGGATTGTTACGTATGATTATTACTAACGATTTTCTTGAAAAACTTGGTGTGACTCAAATAGAGGCTTACGTTCACAACAAGCATGCGGAACGAATTGTGGGGAAATCGGAATTCATTACTATGGGTTCACGTGGGTTATTGTCTTTTCAAGGAAGGGTGTGGGTGCCTAAGATGGGGGATTACCAGCGGGTGCTACTTGATGAAGCACATAAGTCAAAGTATTCCATTCATCCGGGCTTGACGAAAATGTATCATGATTTGAGGAAGGATTATTGGTGGCCGGGCATGAAACGTGATGCTGTGAAGTGTGTCGAGAAATGCGTCACGTGTTTGCAAGTTAAGGCCGAGCACCAAAAGCCGTATGGTAAGTTACAACCGTTAGAAATCCCGAACTGGAAATGGGAGCACATTACCATGGATTTCATTACAAAGTTACCTAAAACGGCGAGAACCCAATTTGATTCGATTTGGGTAATAGTTGATCGATTGACTAAAAGTGCTTTGTTTCTTCCCATTAAAGAAGCAATATCGTCAGAGGCCTTGGCTAAGTTGTTTGTCAAGGAAGTAGTATCGAGACACATGGTTCCTATATCTATTGTTTCGGATAGAGATACTCGTCTTACATCTCAGTTTTGGGAAAAGTTTCACGAAGATATGGGTACGCAATTGAAATTGAGCACAGCGTATCATCCCTAAACGGACGGTCAAACCGAACGTACAAATCAAACATTGAAGGATATGTTACGGGCGTGTATTATTGATTTCGGTGGTAGTTGGGATGAGCATTTGCCTTTGGTGGAATTCTCGTACAATAATAGTTATCACACTAGTATCGGGATGCCACCTTATGAGATGCTTTATGGGCGTAGGTGTCGAACTCCAATTTGTTGGGGTGAAGTAGGTCAAAGAGAAATTGGGAGTGGTCAAAGAGAAATTGGCTGTACCGATTTGGTTTTGGAGACGAATAACAAGATTGATATTATTCGGGATCATTTTAAAAAGGCTCAAGATAGACAAAAGTCGTATGCCGACAAACGTAGACGAACGATCGAATTTCAATAAGGTGACATGGTGATGCTTAAGGTTTCGCCATGGAAAGGCATTATTCGGTTTAGAAAACGGGGAAAGTTAGCTCCTCGGTTTATTGGGCCATTTAAAGATTTGGATCGTGCTGGTGAAGTTGCTTATCGTTTGGAATTACCCGAAGAGCTTGCGGGGATCCATAATACATTTCATGTTTCCCATCTCCGTAAGTGTCTTGCGGATGATTCTTTGTGGGTGTCGTTAGACGAGATTGAACTAAACAATAAGTTAGAGTATATTGAGGAACCGATTTCTATCCTCGATGAGAAGGTCAAAAGGTTGAGACATAAAGAGGTTAGGACTTTTAAAGTCCAATGGCGTCATAGTAAAGGTTCCAAGTTTACTTGGGAGCCCGAAGAATTCGTGTTAGTTTATCTTCCTTCTTGTCATGCGGCTTGGATCGCGAGGATGCAATCCGAATAAGTGGGGGAGAGTTGTAAGACCCAAATATTTCACCGTACATATGCGTAAATATGATCTTTGAAGTGTGGGTGTTCGTTTCATAATTTAAAAAGAAGGCAGAATCTGGACTGGGCGTTTGGCGCGTCGCGCGGCCTTTTGGCTCGCCGCGCCGTTTGTCTGTGACAGATTCCTTCTTTCTTTTAAATTAGATATTTTGAGGGCAATTTGGTAAATTCACAAAAGGGCCGACTTTAAGGCCTTAGATCAGTTTATGGATCCTCATTAACTCCATTTCCATCTACTTCAACCTCATCCATTCAATTCTAGAGAGAGAGTGATAACCTAGTGTGAGAAAACTCATTTTTGGAGAAGAAGAAAGAGGATTCTTGCTTAAGCTCAAGTTCTAAAGTTGTTCATCTACTTCCTAGTTACGTTTTGGTGGTAGTGGTATGCTCTAATCTTGATTTCTTGATTCAATTTTGTGTAAGGGTTAGAGTTAGGGTTTATGGTGAACTTAAAACCCACTTTGTTAGTAAATTGGGTGTTTTGGGCGAATTTGGGTTATGTTGACTCAAAGATGACTAACTAGGGTTTTTTAAGTATTAATTGTTGTTAATGAACCTTAAGTAGTTAGTGAATTACTAGCACACTTATATAAATGTAAATGGGTGTCGAGTGGGTTAGCGGATGATCTGAAATGGGTGTATTGACTTTTAAGTGGTCAAATGGGTCAAAATGGACCTAAGTTAGTTAATGTTTGCGATTAATGCATAAACCTAGTGTTAAAAGGTGTTTTAAGACCTAACTTGGCTAATGTTAGGGTTTTGGCGAAAGATGACCCAATTTTAGGGTTAAGTGTTCAAATGGGTCAAAATGACCTAGTAGTAGTGAGTGTTGTGGGTTTGACCAACTTGAATGGTTGATTGATTATGTGTATATTATAATAGGTGCGTTACCTTGAAGATTCAAGCTTGGTTTATTGATTCACCAAAGGCGTAAGGTGAGTGGAATAATTATATGCGTAGATATATAATGTATTTATTTGTTGTAGCGTGAGATGTGAAGTGTCGATGTGCTAAGACACCACATTTCACGTGACGAGTGAAGTGTTGATGTGCTAAGACACCACTCAAAGTAATGTGACCGGTGAAGTGTCGATGTGTTAAGACGCCACCCGGGGTGAAGTGTCGATGTGTTAAGATACCACCCGGAGTGAATTATCGATGTGCTAAGATGCCACTCCAAGAGAATAACGGGTGAAGTGCCGATGTGTTAAGGCGCCACTCGAGGTGAAGTATCGACGTGTTAAGATGCCACCTCAAGTAAAATGAAGAGTGAAGTGTCGAAGTGTTAAGACACCACTCGGGGTGAAGTGTCGACGTGTTAAGATGCCACCCAGGGTGAAGTATCGAAGTGTTAAGATGCCACCCGTGAGGTTAGTGTACGAAGTGTTAAGTGCACTAATGGTTGTTATGAACATCGATGACTTGTTTCGCGAAGTCATTCCCTTGCGAAGATTTGGTTAACCATGGTTATTGTGTTGTAGTGTATGCATATTATATTTGTTCAAGTTAAATATGCTATTGTTATGCTAGTTTGGTTATTGGAGGTTATAGCTTGTATTTATGACGATAAGCTAATTGTGTTTGCTAGCATGTATACGGTATGCGAGTAAGTGTTTGCAAATAGATATATTATATATGTATGTGTGTAATTATTGCATTCACTAAGCGTTAGCTTACCCTCTCGTTGTTTACCATTTTATAGGTTCCGGCATGGATAAGGGTAAGGGCATACGGTTGGATTAGAGATTTCCGCTTGTTAGGGGACGCTTTTTGGATTGAGTTAGCTTTTTGAGTTTGACCGAGACTTGGGTAGTTTAACCCCAAACACCGTGCTCGTAGTGTCGGTTGGAAATTAAACTCAATTGGTCGAAACTCAAACTTTTATATGAAACTTGCAAAATGGCCGATGTGGGCCCTACTTTGTAAAACTTATTTTATGTTTGAATCGTGTTAGTTTTACATATTGGAACTTCTTGTTAAAAGCGTTTTGTCTAAAGATGTAGGGAAGTGGCCAATCTTTTTCACGTTTAAAGACTTTTTGGACATACCAGTTTGGCGCGCCACGCGACCATATGGCGCGTCGCGCCATTTGCTGAACAGAGAAATAATTTTTTTTTTTTTGTGACATTTTAAGTAGGGTTTGTTCGTGGTTTGGTTTGGGTTGTTACACGATGTCACCCATCTCTCTATAATAATGACCCGAAGTCATACCTACCCAACAACCTTACGGTTTATTGTCTTGTCAAAAGTTTCAAGCGATCACATGCTACCCGCAATTTCCACAAGGCCAAACGATATGGCCTAATAAGGCCCTTCATCTAACACTAAGGAGATGCTCGGGAACACCAAGTCTTACACCCTTCTACATATTGATAAAACCACTACTACAAGAGATATTCCATTAGGAATGTTACCTTATAAGCCACAACACACTAACACAAGCATCGTTATACGGGTTCCACTTCCATGAGTTTAACAACCCGCAGACTCCTCGATTCGCCAATTCCAAGGCGATTCACAACTAGAATCCTAACACGATTCTCTAACCACACACTCTACCGAGTGTAACTCAAAACTACAATCATTAGACTTGTCGCATTCCATTACGGAATTCAAATCCTCGTCGCACACACGCAAGCGTAAATCGGTCATCCTAGTTACGATGGGTAACTAAAACCAATAACAATCTCAACAGTGCACCCACTACTTAGGGTGACTAAGCACGCACCAAACTCGTGAGTTGGCTCGCTCACTTAACTAACCAAATCCACCGTAACACTTCCCGACTCGTAACGAACTCGATGTGTCAACAAGCACATCACCGAGACCACTATAAACTAGGAACCAATAAAAGATTCCTAAATCATCCCGTTCTACCCCAACCATGCCACGTTTCCTCCGTTCGGTACTTGTCATGTCATGCTTAGTGTCAAGATACACGGTTTTAATAATGGTGATCAGTCACTATTACAATTGCGTACCTTACCATTTCCACATGGTCATGCAAAGTACTTTACCCGGACTGACGCAACATTCACACAAAATAGCATGCGATAACTCCTAGTACCCGAATGACCCAAGTCCTTACCGTGAACTCAATCACTCAAACCGCCAACATGCGAATCTCTCCAATAGATTTGTCCCTTGGACACCGCACCAAAAGATACCTGTATATATATATACACCAATATACAATAATAATAAACGTACACAAGTACACCACCACAACAAGTCACCTACAACCTAGGTGACTATCACTAAAACAACGTCCAAGTTCACCTACTTACATTAGGCACTAGCAATCTAAGGCACTAATTTACACACGAAATAAGGCCCCACATAAACACACTTTGGATAAACGCAAGTCTTAGTTAGTCGCCTACTCTAAGGCACTAACAAATCTCAATCCGACCCGTAATCCTACAAGTCCCGCAAATAACGCACAACCGAAAATAAGTCTAAGACTAGGTACCTATTCCAAGGTTACCTAATTCCCTTAGACTATGCTCTGATACCACTGGTAACGACCCAACCTTGTTTTACCAAAAACGCGTCTTAAATTTTTTTTTATATATATATAGTGCATCTGGACGGCGTCCAGTTATCTGGACGGCGTCCAGTAGTGAAGCTGATAAGGCTAAAAAGGAACATATATTTCATAGCAATATCCCTCCTAAATAATAGGTTTTCATATGTAATTGTATTATATTTTCATTGTAATTGTTTAAATAAATAAGTGCGAAGACAAAAGGCGAAAACGAAGATTTGAAGACACAAACGTCCAAAAAGCTCAAATGTTCAAGATACAATTCAAAAGGTTCAATTTATTGATGAAAAACGTCTAAAAATGACAAGTGTACAAGTTACAAAACGCAAAGTACAAGATATTAAATTGTACGCAAGGACCTTCGAAAATCCGGAACCGGGACATGAGTCAACTATCAACGCCCGACGCAACGGACCAAAAATTACAAGTCAACTATGCACAAGAATATAATATAATATTTAAATAATTATATAAATTATTTATATATTATATATATTTAAAAATTATGTCGACAAGCTATGAGACAAATGATCCTGAGCTGAATTTTCAAACTCCGCGACTCGCGGAGTTTGAAGGCTAAAAACTCCACGACTCGCGGAGCTGTCAGAAATCAAAACTCCTATAAAAGGTCACGAATTCTGCGAGTAAAAAATATATAATAATAATAATACTCCCTAGTATAATATAAATAAATATATATATGTATATATAGTATAGATTAGTGTTATATTAGATTAGTTTGGGTTATGTAAAAGTTATTTTTACGGGTTTTTAAAGTCGGAGCTCTGTCCGTGTAACACTACGCGATAAATAATCAATGTAAGCTATGTTCTCCTTTTTAAATTAATGTCTCGTACTTAAGTTATTATTATGCTTATTTGAGCCAAAGTAATCATGATGTTGGACTAAATATTAAAGACGGGGTAATTGGGTTTTGTACCATAATTGAGGTTTGGACAAAAGAACGACACTTGTGGAAATTAGACTATGGGCTATTAATGGGCTTTATATTAAATTAACGATACCTCGTTAATTTAATATAAAGGTTATGATTTGAAGTATCTATATATAACCACATACGCTTAATCGGACACGATGGGCGGGATATTTATAAGTACGAATTATTGTTCATTTGACCGGACACGGGGATGGATTAATAGTCAATGGACTCATTAAAACAGGGGTGGATTACATTCAAGGGTAATTGGTGTAATTGTTAACAAAGTATTAAAACCTTGGTTTACACACAGTCGATAACCTGGTGTATTCATTAAGCAAAGTATTAAGACCTTGTTACAGTTCGAATCCCCAGTTAGTTGGAATATTTGACTTCGGGTATAAGGTTAAATTTACCGAGCAGTTTATAATTATGACCGATGAACTATTATGGACAAAAACCAGATAGGTTTCAAATACATCCAGGACAAAGGACAATTAGCCCAGGACAATAAATTAAAATCAAAACGTCAAACATCATGGTTACGGAAGTTTAAATAAGCATAATATATTTTATTTCATTTTTCCTCGTACTTTTATTTATTGTCATTTTAATTATTGTTATTTATTTTATATTATTAGTTAAATATCGTCATTTACTTTACGCTTCGCTTAAAATATAAAATCGACAAACCGGTCATTAAACGGTAAAACCCCCTTTTATATATTATTAATATAATATATTTTGTACGAATATAATTGTTTAAAAATATAGTGTGCAATAAGCCCGCTCCCTGTGGAACGAACCGGACTTACTAAAAACTATACTACTCTACGATTAGGTACACTGCCTATAGTGTTGTAGCAAGGTTTAAGTATATCCATTCTCTAAATAAATAATTAAAACTTGTGTAAAAATGTATCGAATTTAATAGTATTTTATACCACTCTGCTAAAACATCAAGTTTTTGGCGCCGCTGCCGGGGAACTTGGCGAAACGCTATATTTTTAATATATATTTGTATAAATATATTTTTAGAAAAACAATATCAAATAAAAAAAAACCCAAAAAAATAAAAAAATAAAATATATATATAAATCTAGTTTTACGATTTTTATTTATAAAATTATAAAGTAGTTCTATTTTTATTTTAGTTTTTAAATATAAGTTTTTATTATATAAATATTTAGATTTTAAAACAGAAAAATATAAAAAAAAAAACACGTCGAATTAAAAACTGTACCAGAGTTGAATTTTGGAACCCCGCGACTCGCGGGGTTTGCTGCTTGAAATACCGCAACTCGCGGAGACACTCTGACACACGTGACAGAACCCTAATTTCACATTAATTACGGATTTTATTATTATTATTATTAATAAACCCTAATTAGTTTAATTATTATAATTAGTTTAAGTTTTTTTTAATTAAATTGTATTTTAAATTTTAATTAGTTTTATTATATGTAAAATTAATAGTTTTAATATATAAATAATATAAAAATAATATTTTTATAAAAATTGTACTTCTTACAACTTTTTGTATATTTTTATATTTTGTCCCTTTTTAATCGTTTTAGCGTAATATTTGTATTTTTAGCTCATATTTAGTTTTAAACTTAGTTTTTGCCATAGTTATTTTTACTTCTAGATTTTTAGGCTTTGCCGTAAAATCCCTTAAGTGCTTTTTCTTTAGACTAAGATTTAGGTGCTTTAGAATTTTGCGACGCCGTTTTTATATTTTAGTATCTTTTTAAGTTATTACCATTTGGGATATAGTTTTTCTTTTAAGCTTTAATATTTTTAGACGCAACTTTTAATTCTTAGTTTTTAATTCCTTTTTAAGTTACGACGCGCTATTTTCTTATTTTTATTTTTCGACGTTTTTCGACGCGCATTCTTTTTCTTTCTTATTTCTCGACGCTTTAGTTTTTAGGACTTAGAAATTTTCTCTATTTCTTATCTAATATCTCAAACAGAAAGAAAAATTATTTAAGTGGTTAAATTAATGGACGTTGACAATTTTCTGCTTCGTAGTAATAGTTGGATTTGTTAGTGGCTGAGTTGTGAGCTTCCGATTTAAAGGGTTCTGGCTCCCTGCTGCATCTTTTGGCTATTCGAAACGTGGGCAAAAGCAGAAAAGTCTATTAATTGGACAACTTATATAAGTTTTTCTATTTTTATAACTAATAGGATAATTTGTAAATGCACCACATTGTAGCTAAAATTTGGCCATCGCAATAAAATGGAAAATTTTGAAAACAAGGCTATGGAAACTCTTTTTGATATCCAAAATCAATTAAATCAATACTCTCAAACGAGTGTTGATGACAATTCGTTCGGTCAATCTTGGATCACGAATGACGAAACAATAACTGGTTGTGAAATCTGTGGAGATTATCACTCAACATGGGAATGTTATTATTACGTTCCTATGAAAAATTACGCACCCACGGAACCTGAATGGAATGATTATGAAGAATACAATTCAAATTGGGATTATTCCCAAGAATATTTCCAAACTCAACAACCAGTAGATGAGGAAAATTACGTGTCTGAAAATTTATTAGACAATATGAAAATCAAACTCGAAGAACTCAATACTCAAAATGAACAAATGAGAGAGTTTGTAAACCGGCAAGCTGAAACTCTATCAGACTACACACCTGTTGATCTGAGGAGTATTGTACAAGAAAATCTCATATCATCGAATTTTGATGAATTCGAGAGCTCCGAAATCACCAACTATCCCGATGATACTTTTTATTCAGTCTTACCAATTTCACAACATATCGACACATTAGCCTCTACCGACGAAATCATCGATCCATCAATGGATAAAGAAGAAGTAAGGGTAACAAATTGGTACTCTTGGGAATACGATAACGTTGATAATTTTACCCCCAAGGCCAAACCGAACTTCACCATTACACAACCTTCCAACCCAATATTCTCAATAGACGAGTCATCTACCGAAAATGAACTACGAGCTATAATAGATAATATCACCTCGGATTTCACCCAATTGGGTAATAGAGGTGAAAACTTTGATCCCGAGAATAAACGGAAGGAAATGTTAGGAATTGTCCACCCTATAGAAATATGTATGTCGGTGTATATCGATCCATTTGACCAAGAACCAGAAAAGAGACATATCCATTTACTAAAAGCTACACTTAAAAAAGAATTAAGTAGTGACGATCGGGTGGGCCTAAACTTTAAACCCATTGATATAATATATACCACCCGAGATGTAAATAACTGGCTCACTATTTTAATTCTTGGAACTTATTCTACCGACTTCACATGTCGTCAGCTAAGTGTGGGGAAGTCTAACCCCACTTAACGTTAAATTAGGGGTTCGGGTTAGTGCATAACTCGTTAATAAAAATGCACGATTAGGGTAAAAGACGCATTTTCAAAAATTATCAAACAGTTCAGAAAAGCAACCGTTTTTGAAAAAAAAAAAAAACATGTGTGATAAAACAAGAAGGAATGAACGATGAGGTGCACCATCTATCATCCTGCAATTTTATGGTATCTTTAACTACTTTCTACACTAATCACCCTCATGAATTTATAATTATAGTCTGATTTTATGCAAATGCGGGCATTGCATGATCTTAAGTGTGGGGAAAGGTTATAAATTCTCTCGGGTTTACACTTGGTTTTATTTGCTAAATTTTGTGAAAATTTGAAAAATTTTCAACTAAATGAATTCAAAATCATGTTTATATATATTTATGAACGGTGAAAACTAGGTGTTAATACCGAAATTATCGTTACCTCGGAAAGGACATAAATTGAGAAACAATCCAAAATGCTTGAATTCATTTAAAATGGAATATAAGAGAATAAAAAGGCAAGGAACATAATAAATAAAAGCCAAGTGTGGGGAGAATATACCAAGTTATTCAATAAAAAAAATTATCTATCACATGTTTCCGTAAAGTTATTGCAGGTGCTTTTGTTTTGGACTAAATTAACTGTTTTACCCGATGAAAGAAAAGAAAAGATGGATCTACACGATGAATCAATTCCGTCATTAAAAGGAAGTAAAGTCTTCTGAAAAAGACACACGCTTCTTGATTTAGGTCAAGAAGTTGTTGTCCAGACCAGCTGTAGGTTGACGAAAAATCTAGAAAAGTCATCACTAAAATCAGCAGGAAATCCACGGACCTCAGCATCAAACAGGGTCGCCAAGTGGTCAGATTTATCCTAACCATGAGAAGGATTTATCTCGTACATTGGGGGGGCACCGTGCAAATTAGCTTGATAAGACTAATGAATCAGATCCCCAGAAAGGATAATCTCCTTAAAGATCAAAAATCAGCTTTTAAGACTGATATTACTCAATCCTTGATATTGACCTTAAAGATTGAGAATTCAAACTCATGGAATTTAATGATATCTAAACTCGAGCTTGAACGAGAAAATATTTTGATCAAAAATTACAAACCGATTTGTTTTCTGAAAACCCATTTTCAATGCGTTCATTACCTTTGAACGTAAAATCCTAGGAATTCACCTGGAATTCATTAGGTCACCTGAACCAAATCGGGTGTCAACCGTAAGAACGGTGGTTGCATAGCATGGTCGGAGACAGGACCTTGTGCCAGACCGAAAAATCATAGGATGATCTTTACTATTGCTCCTACAAAGGATAGTAATAGCATCCGACACGTTTTTGGACCATAATCAAATGCATGTCATTAGACATTGCCTTAACAGTTGCTTGTTCATCGCTTTCCTTTACAACCGGACGGTAGTTTATCGAAAGGTAATATACGGGACAAGTGAACTGGACGTGTTGCTTTCCTAATACAAGGTTAGCAAGTGGGTAACACAAAACCACAAGTGTTGAGCTAAAATTTTCAAATCTGAAACCCACAAAACCCACAAAAATATTTTACAAACACCGGTGAAGGGTTATTCCGGAAAACTTATCTAGGGTAAAAACTAGATTGAATTTTCAAAAGATCAAATGTTTTCATAAAGATCCAATTTCCTTACGGATCTAAATTTTCATAGTCATGTGGGACTGTAAACCGCCTTTCAAATGTGCACTTTGCTTTGGAAACCGAAAGTAAATCGGCTATTTGATTGCAAGTGTCGTTGACCTAAACCCGAGGCAACTGTGGATGACACACCCACCTTTAACCATGGTTCTATCGTTACTATCATTGTTTATACCACCATATCAAAATCACTGATGTACAAAGTGTGATGAATAAAAAAGTGATTCATGTATGTTTTTATTTCAAATTCTGTATTGCTTGAGGACAAGCAACGCTCAAGTGTGGGGATGTTTGATAAGGCTAAAAAGGAACATATATTTCATAGCAATATCCCTTCTAAATAATAGGTTTTCATATGTAATTGTATTATATTTTCATTGTAATTGTTTAAATAAATAAGTGCGAAGACAAAAGGCGAAAATGAAGATTTGAAGACACAAACGTCCAAAAAGCTCAAATGTTCAAGATACAATTCAAAAGGTTCAATTTATTGATGAAAAACGTCTAAAAATGACAAGTGTACAAGTTACAAAACGCAAAGTACAAGATATTAAATTGTACGCAAGGACCTTCGAAAATCCGGAACCGGGACATGAGTCAACTATCAACGCCCGACGCAACGGACCAAAAATTACAAGTCAACTATGCACAAGAATATAATATAATATTTAAATAATTATATAAATTATTTATATATTATATATATTTAAAAATTATGTCGACAAGCTATGAGACAAATGATCCTGAGCTGAATTTTCAAACTCCGCGACTCGCGGAGTTTGAAGGCTAAAAACTCCACGACTCGCGGAGCTGTCAGAAATCAAAACTCCTATAAAAGGTCACGAATTCTGCGAGTAAAAAATATATAATAATAATAATACTCCCTAGTATAATATAAATAAATATATATATGTATATATAGTATAGATTAGTGTTATATTAGATTAGTTTGGGTTATGTAAAAGTTATTTTTACGGATTTTTAAAGTCGGAGCTCTGTCCGTGTAACACTACGCGATAAATAATCAATGTAAGCTATGTTCTCCTTTTTAAATTAATGTCTCGTACTTAAGTTATTATTATTCTTATTTGAGCCAAAGTAATTATGATGTTGGACTAAATATTAAAGACGGGGTAATTGGGATTTGTACCATAATTGAGGTTTGGACAAAAGAACGACACTTGTGGAAATTAGACTATGGGCTATTAATGGGCTTTATATTAAATTAACGATACCTCGTTAATTTAATATAAAGGTTATGATTTGAAGTATCTATATATAACCACATACGCTTAATCGGACACGATGGGCGGGATATTTATAAGTACGAATTATTGTTCATTTGACCGGACACGGGGATGGATTAATAGTCAATGGACTCATTAAAACAGGGGTGGATTACATTCAAGGGTAATTGGTGTAATTGTTAACAAAGTATTAAAACCTTGGTTTACACACAGTCGATAACCTGGTGTATTCATTAAGCAAAGTATTAAGACCTTGTTACAGTTCGAATCCCCAGTTAGTTGGAATATTTGACTTCGGGTACAAGGTTAAATTTACCGAGCAGTTTATAATTATGACCGATGAACTATTATGGAAAAAAACCAGATAGGTTTCAAATACATCCAGGACAAAGGACAATTAGCCCAGGACAATAAATTAAAATCAAAACGTCAAACATCATGGTTACGGAAGTTTAAATAAGCATAATATATTTTATTTCATTTTTCCTCGTACTTTTATTTATTGTCATTTTAATTATTGTTATTTATTTTATATTATTAGTTAAATATCGTCATTTACTTTACGCTTCGCTTAAAATATAAAATCGACAAACCGGTCATTAAACGGTAAAACCCCCTTTTATATATTATTAATATAATATATTTTGTACGAATATAATTGTTTAAAAATATAGTGTGCAATAAGCCCGCTCCCTGTGGAACGAACCGGACTTACTA
The DNA here is from genome assembly GCF_046630445.1 of Rutidosis leptorrhynchoides. Taxonomy (NCBI): domain Eukaryota; kingdom Viridiplantae; phylum Streptophyta; class Magnoliopsida; order Asterales; family Asteraceae; genus Rutidosis; species Rutidosis leptorrhynchoides. The sequence goes on along the minus strand of NC_092337.1, from coordinate 41,207,429 downwards.
AAAACTATACTACTCTACGATTAGGTACACTGCCTATAGTGTTGTAGCAAGGTTTAAGTATATCCATTCTCTAAATAAATAATTAAAACTTTTGTAAAAATGTATCGAATTTAATAGTATTTTATACCACTCTGCTAAAACATCAGAAGCCTAGGACGGCGTCCAAGTCATTTGGACGGCGTCCAAATGAACTAAAAGTTCCTGATCAGTTTTACAAATTCACGCGGGCGGAAAACTCGCCTCCCGACACTTTTAAAGGAAATGGTTTTCAAAACATACTATAATAATTATAATTAAGAGATTTCCTTATTAGAAACGGGTTTTACATCACAAACGTTAATTAAAAGTATTTACACCGCAAATACGGGTTAAGACTCAATAACCCAACCCAATACCAAGAGCATAATCCCGGGGACTACCAAATCCCCCATCCGCATCCAAATATCCAAAAGCTACCCCATCGAGTCTAAGCGCCCCTAAGCATCTAGTCTAATAACTAGCTAGCTTCATAATCACAATACCTGTAAAAAGGTAAACAACGAGAGGGTAAGCAAAGCTTAGTGAGTGCAACAATTATACATACACATATATAACCTATCTATTTGCAATCACCTCCACCAAATACCTCATACGAAAATATAACTCAAATAGCATGCCGTCATACTCATAATGCTAACAACTCGTATACTATCACAATGCCACATTAGCATATACTCAACACAATATATATAAACGTATAGCATGCTAAACAAAATCCAACAACATAATATGGTTAACCATAACACTATGGTGCTACCGGTTCGTGGTTCACACCATACGCATTTGAGTCTCACTCGTTTATAGTGCTACCAGCTCGTGGTTCACACTTGTTTATAGTGCTACCGGCTCGTGGCTCACACTTGTTTATAGTGCTACCGGCTCGTGGTTCACACTTCGATGCTACTGGCTCGTGGTTCACATCTCATTTTATAGTGCTACAGGCTCGTGGTTCACACTTGTTTATAGTGCAACCGGCTCGTGGTTCACACTTGATGCTACCGGCTCGTGGTTCACATCATGCTATGGCACTACCAGCTCGTGGTTCATACCATAACATTCACAAATAAACACGCCATATACATATACGCATAATTATTCCACTCACCTCGATTACATGAAGAGCCAATCCCGCTTGAGCTCCTAATCCTCCAAAAGTAAATCACCTAAGAGATTCACAACAAATATGCTTTACACCTAAGCTTATACTCAAATCACCATAAGTGCAATTTCCGACCATTTACACATGCACTAACTTTGACAAAGTCAAAACTCACCCGAACTTCTCATAATCACAATCAACTTGTGATTATGTTCCAATAACACCTTTTACAAAAGATTTGATCAACCATTCCCCCATTTGGACTCACGACCCGCCCAAATTGCCATAAAGTGCAATTTACACCTTTTTGCACTTTTAACGATATCCGAGGGTCCAAAATTAACAAGGCTTGCCCGTTTTCCCTAAATGCCCTATGACATCACAATTAGCCTTTAAACACTCTCTAGCTTAAGTTTTGCACCAAAAACCCATTTCGACCCTTAACAAAGTCAATTTCCAACGTTTGCTAGTTTTGACGCCAAAATACTTTTAATTCAAGTTTATACTCTTAACTTAACCCTTTTAGGTTTATAACCTTACAAAATCGACAACCGATCCAAGATCACTAACGAACCCTAATTTTGACTTATTTTGAAAGTAGTCAACCAAATATACTCAAATTGTTTCCAACACTCCTATAATCACTAACACTAGTGATTATACACTATTTACGAGCTCTAAGCAAGGCTAAGTCGTTCACCAACCCAAAACCCGCAATCATCAACAATAAACCCGATTACTAGTTCAAATATTTCATTAATGACTAATCGGGTTATCCCAAGAACATACAAGTTTAAGCCCCAAATTGATTATCAAATCAAACAATAAAAACTCGAAGTTAGAACTTACCAACACTACCACAACGTAGCCGTGAACGAGGAGAACAACTTTAACTCTCGCGACCCGACCCGAATCACACTTCTTCTTCTCCAAATCCCCAACTATCTCTCTAGAACCTCCTCTCTCTCTCTCTCTCTCTAGGGTTTGGTTGGGAGTGTTTGTGGGTGAAAATGAGGATAAGGGTGAGTTTAGATCAGTTTTGATGGCTCAAAAGACCCCCAAGTGAAAAGACCCAAATCCCCTCTTTTAAAAGCTTCAAAATGTCACAGCTGGCCCGTCAGCCATTTTGGACGGCGTCCAGATTAACTGACTCGGTTTTCTGAACTTGTTTTGGTCGTAACTTTCAAACCGTAACTCCGTTTTCGATGAATCAAATATCGTTGGAAACATAATGAGATTTACTATCCAATGGTATGGTTTTAGAACCTCAACTCCAACTTTATTTGAGATCCAAATATACGCTTACATGCCTCGTATTTCGAATGATGTTCGAAATAACGCGTAACTAAAAAATGGGGTGTTACATATAATATTCTTGTTATATTACGTGCCTTTGTGCCTTTATGCTTTGGGTTGCAAACCGAAAACGTCATTCTTGACATTTAAAGATTCTTGATACTTCAAAGACATTATTATGTCATCGTTACTCTTATTCATTACTTTTGATGTTTTTGTCTCTTTGTGCTATCCTTAGCACACTGTTTAAAAAATCATTCTAGAGAAAATTGTGCTGAAATTCGAGGTTGACCACGTTTCCTGACCTTATGTAGTGCTATTGGAATGGAACTATAAATTAATGAAATATAATGGCGAGTCAAAGAAAATTTTTACACTACTCATTCAGAAATTCCAATGTATTACATGAGTAAGGAAAATACTCATTATCTTATTTGTTGATATACGAGAAACTCGTTTTAACCAAACTACCTATCTCATGCTTTACCCTTCATACCTCACTTGTTAGCAATAGCTTCGCACGTGAATAGTTTTGCCCAAGGACTTATGTCCTGATAATAGTCAAAACGACATTTAATTCATTGGTTTTCATGACCTCGTAACATTTGTTGGTCAATGTCGCACAATGATCCAAGTCCTCGACTCAATCTTCTACGATCTTACTTTAACTCGTAACCTCTGAAATACGAATACTCTATTTTATCATCAGGATTTTTACACATTTGTTTAATTGGAAGGTCCTCATGAGATTTATGGACAATTAGAAGTAGTAAGATTTTCGGTCACGTATGCAATTTATAAAATCACACATGTATGTATAAAATTAAATAAATAAATTTACCTTAACTTATTTTGGTTAGTACATACTAAATTATACCTTCAAAAATTATTTTAAAACCACTCCTTTATTGAGTTGTTTAACTGAGTCAAATTATTTTATATAAAATTGTACACGTTGTACATACTTCTAAAGTTATTAAGAACTTCGTTCCGTTTATGTTGTCACATCAAACGTTTAGAACTTTTTTTCAAAACTTCATTGATTGATTATATTAAAATTTTCGCAATTACTCTACCATGTATTTGGGTCACAGTTCTTCTTGTCCTGTATTTAAGGATAAAACTTACCATTAAGTCCATTGATAAAAACTCTTACACCACTTTGGATGGCGGTTTTATAAAATTTGTTGGGAAGTCTTTGAGCTCATAAAATTTTCCCTCTTATGGTTGGACATGGCTGAAACGCGGACCGATAAGTCAATTTTCTGAGGTACACTCATTGGTCGCCCTATTGTAGGAAAGGTATTTGGTAGGTTTCTACCCCAACTGTTGTTATAGTTTGTATCATGGATATATATTACACTAGACCGTTTGAGAAGTTTCTACTCTCAATATTCACGGCTAACCGCAACACCTCTGTAAGCATCAATCCTATGATTCAATACTTTGAGGTGCACAAAATCATTTTTGGAGATTCATCTCACCTGGTGTCGCCATTCTTTATAACCCATGATTCACATTTCTTTTCATCCGCACATAAATTTAAGAATAAGGCTGAATCCTAGATTGACTCGCTCATTGTGCGAGAAAGTTCACTCTCGTTGAAAGATCACACCTTTCGTATGTTTTCCTTTCAGAAATGTAATGAGAATTTTAATTTGAAATCTATGACCCTTGTTATGCCCTTTGAAGGAATTGCCTTAAACATCTATACCAGTGATATGGTTACTCTCTATATTTCTTCCTTTGTTGGTTGCAACTATACCTCACTCGTCCTAGTTCGTCCCCTTGGGGAGCTCCTATTTTGTTTGTTGAGAAGAAAGATGGTTCGTTCAGATTGTGTATTGATTATCGCGAGTTAAACAAGCTAACTATTAAGAATCGTTACCCTCTTCCGAGAATTGATGATCAATTCGATCAACTTCAAGGTTCGTCCATTTATTCTAAGATTGATCTCCATTCTGGTTATCACAAATGCGCGTTAAAGAAACTGATATTCCGAAAACCGCTTTCTGTACCCGTTATGGTCACTACGAATTTCTAGTTATGCCGTTCGAATTGACTAACGCACCTGCAGTGTTCATGGACCTCATGAACCGTGTGTGTAGACCTTATCTGGACAAGTTTGTTATCGTTTTCATCGATGATATTCTTATCTATTCTAAGAGTGATCAAGAGCACGAAGAGCATTTGAAGTTGGTGCTTGATTTGTTAAGAAAAGAAGAACTGTATGCTAAGTTTTCCAAGTGTGCGTTCTGGTTAAGAGAAGTTCAATTCCTTAGACACATTGTTAGTAAACGGGGAATTCAAGTTGATCCTGTCAAGATTGAGGCAACTCAAAAGTGGGGAAATTCCAAAAGACTCCTACTCAGGTTCGCCAGTTCCTAGGTTTGGCAGGCTATTATAGAAGGTTCATTCAAGATTTTTTTCACGAGTAGCGAAACCTCTGACTGCTCTAACGCATAAGGGGAAGAAGTACGAGTGAAAGAGTGAACAAGAGTCTGCTTTCCAAACTCTGAAGAAGAAGTTAACTTCCGCTTCGATATTATCACTACCTGAGTGTAATGACGATTTTGTTATCTATTGTGACGCTTCGCGTCAGGGCTTTGGTTGTGTTTTGATGCAGCGAAAGAAAGTCATTGTATACGCGTCATGTCAGACGAAGAATCATGAACAGAATTATACAACCCATGACTTAGAATTGGGAGCTGTTGTGTTCGCCTTCAAGATTTGGAGACATTATTTATATGGGTTCAAATGTACAGTGTACTCTGATCACAAAAGTCTTCAACATATCCTTGATCAAAAACAGTTGAATATGAGACAGCAAAGATGGGTTGAGTTGTTGAACGATTATGACTGTGAACTCCTTTATCATCCGGGAAAAGTCAACGTTGTGGCTGATGCGTTAAGTCAAAAAGAGAGAGTTAAACCTCGTACGTTTAGAGCCTTGAATATGACAATTCAAACGAACCTCGCAAAGTATATTCTTGAGGCACAACAAAAAGCCTTGAAGGAGGAAAATTTCATAAACAAGAAGGTCACAGGCTTGAGTAAACAATTTGAGGTACGAACTGATGGTACACGGTATTTTGCAGGACGTCTTTGGGTTCCGAAATTTGGTGATTTGTGACAACTTGTTTTAGATGAAGCTCATAAGTCAAGATACTCTATTCACCCTGGTTCAGGGAAGATGTATCATGATCTTAAGGGGCTATATTGGTGGCCCAATTTGAAAACTGATGTGGCTACTTATGTGGCTAAGTGTTTGACTTGTGCCAAGGTTAAAGCTGAACATCAGAAACCGTCCAGACTTTTGGTGCAACCTGAAATTCCCGAGTGGAAGTGGGAAGGGATTACAATGGATTTTATTACGAAGTTACCGAGGGTTGTGGGTGGTTATGATACCATTTGGGTTATTGTTGACCATCTCACAAAGTCAGCTCATTTCTTGCCGATTAAGGAAACAGATTCGATGGAGAAGCTTACCCGTTTGAATTTGAAGGGAATTATTCCCAGACATGGTGTTCTCGTATATATTATTTCAGACCGAGAAAGTCAATTTACATCGAGGTTTTGGTAGTCCTTACAGGAAGCTTTGGAAACAAAATTGGATATGAGCACTGCTTATTATCCACAGACGGATGTCAGAGTGAAAGGACCATTCAAACGTTAGAAGACATGTTACGAGCGTGCGTTATTGATTTTGGTAATGGATGGGATAGATACTTGCCACTGGCTGAGTTTTCTTATAATAAAAGCTATCATACGAGTATTAAAGCCGCACCATTTGAGGCACTATATGGTAGAAAGTGTAGGTCTCCTATCTGATGGAATGAGGTTGGGGATGCTCAACTCACATGCTCAGAAATTATTCATGAGGCTACCAAGAAGATCGTGCAGATTAAAGAAAGGTTTAGAACCACCAGGAGTCGGCAAAAGAGTTATGTCGATGTTAGAAGGAAAGATTTAGAATTTCAAGTTGGTGATCATGTCATGTGGAAGGTATTACCTTGAAAAGGTGTGGTACATTTTGGTAAGAGGGGAAAGTTAAATCCTCGATTTGTTGAACCGTTTGGGATTATCGAAAGAATTAGACATGTGGCTTATCGTTTGAAATTGCCACAAGAGCTTAGCGTTGTTCATGATGTTTTTCATGTATCTAATTGAAGAAGTATTTGGCTGAGGTCGATGAAACCATACCTCTTGATGAACTTCATGTTGATAAACAAAACCATTTTATTGAGGAACCTGTCGAGATTATAGATCGAGAGGTTAAGACACTCAAGCAAAGTAGCATTCCTATCGTTCGAATTAGATAGAATGACAGACGCGAACCCGAGTTCACTTGTGAACGTGAAGATCAGATGAGGCAGAAGTACCCGCATTTGTTCCCAGATGATGAGTCAACCCCTACACCTACTTAAATTTTGGGACAAAATTTCTGTAACGGGAAGGTACTGTCACGACCCTACTTTTTCCGTTATCTTTTACCGTTTGTTATTTAACATCCGTTATTTGTTATACGTGCCACGTCATTTCTATGACTATATTATTATTTTAGTAATAATATATTAATTATTATGTGTTATATGAATATTTGTATTCGTATTTAAAGTTGTACGTTTCTACGTGTCGTGGATTTCTATCAGGCGAATCTTTTCGGTTTTCAAACCAACGGTTACACTTTTGAGATTTTTGAATCCCAGTTATTTTAATTATGATATTTTTATATCATATGATTATATACAGTGTTTATATATTTTAATTGTCGTGTGTGCGTTATTTCTCCGAATATTTAATCGCGTAAAGGTGTTTTCGCGTTTCGGTTTTCGTTCGGGCGTTCGAGCTAAAAGCAATTACACATTTTATAAAGTTGGCCCACTAATGGGGCCCACCCTACCCCATTCGGCAAAACACTCCAATGGAGGGAGTGTTTAGCCTTATTTTTCCCATTTTGAATTTTGCATTTCATTTTACCATTTTTCTCTTAACCCTTTTTCCACTCATTCAATTTTCTCCCTCCCCTTTTTTTTTGCTGCCACTTCTCACCATCATTATCATCTTCAATTGATCATCATTAAGTGTTTGGATCATTCAATTGTTCACATATTCGGATTGCTCTCTTCATCCTCTACACGATTATATCAATTATTTCTCGATTGGGGTATAAACTCTAACCCTGGCTTTTTTATTATTATTAATTTTTACTGTTTTTGATGTTATTATGATAGTATAGTACTTGTGTATTGTTGTATTGATGATTGGATGCGTACAAATACTCGTTTATGTATGTTTTCGGTTTGATTAATTTTGGACAGCATCTTGTTGGTTAAAATCAGTGAACTTAACATGGATTTTTGATTAAATAAAGTGATTAGATGAGTTCCTCTCATCAATACAATAATTTTAGGCTTTGGATTCATGTTGTTTTGAGTTTCGGATCAAAAGTTATGCCAGATTTAGGGTTTTGATGGAATTAAAATGTAAAAACGTGTGTGTTCAGTTTTGGTCAGACTTCGTGACCATTTTTGGGTTTACCATTGGGTTAAGATTGATGATTGGATGAACATTCATGTTCGGGTCATCAAAATCCGAGCCACGGATCACCCGTAATAGCTAAAACAAGATTTAAAGCGGATTAATGTTTCAAGTTGGTTCATGGCTGTTTTTCATGACTCATGAACTGACCTTAGGGTGTTCTTGAGTGCACTAATGTGTAGGGTTGATTGGTTAGACGAAGATATATATAAAATTCGTCGAAAACCAACACCCGAGGCTCAGGTTATGACCCAACGAACTTTTAATTAAATTTATGGTTATAAAATTTGAACTTATGTTATCAATAATGATATTCAATATTATTAAATTACTTATGATATAAAAGTAATTACTTTTAATTAAGACTTATGATATATATTTATTATATCATTTAATAATTACATTGTGATTTAATTATTCTTATAATTAAAACTTATGATTAGTAATACTTTTATTATTAATGAAAAATACTTATGTAAGTATTAAACTTATGACATGAGATTATTATATCAAGACTTATAATAAAGATTAATTAATTATTTAATTATTATAAGGCTTAGTTATTATTTAATTAATAAATACTTATGGTTTAATAATTATAAATAAATACTTATGATATAATTAATAATTCATTATTAATTAATGATACTTATGATATGATTAAAAATTTATTATTAATTAATAATACTTATGTTATGATTAATATTTAATTAATTAATTAAATACTTATGTTATATTAATTATATCATTTAAACTTATGTTAACTTTATAATTCAATTTAATTTAATTAAACTTATGATACGACATGATTATACATTTATGACTTTAAATAACATTATAACTTATATTATTAATATAAATTACACTTATATATCAATGTTGACTAAGGTTGACCAAGGTTGACTTTTGAGTTGACTTTGAGTTTCAGTTGACTTTTGTTGACTTTTTTAATTAAGGAAACTTTCCAAAAATAGAAACTTTCCATAAATGGAAACCTGCTAAAAATATAAAGTTTCTAAAAATAGAAAGTACGTGTTATACGCTGTCCTGATCATACCGAAACATACTGAGTGCTGTTCTATGCTTATTTGCAACAAGTACTATAGCTATCATACTAAGACTTGACATAAGTTAGTTATTTATATCGACCTGCTTTATTTATAGGTCGGCGTTGTGGTCATTCTTGATCACTTTACCATTTGATGTTCGCATTTCTGTGTTGTTGCTTCGTTTACGTTAAGGTGAGTTATAGTCCCATTTTTCTATTTTAAATCTTTTGGGATGAGAATACATGCAATTTATTTTACATATTGGACACAAGTGGAATTTGGTTTAAATTATTCATTGTGAGTCGAATGAAAATATTCCCTAATTTGGTAATTTTAATTACTGGTTTCTACTGGTGAAAGCGAATCCTATGGATAGATCTATCGGGCTTGACAGCCCCATTCGTGCTTGATGAGGTGAAACTATACCTTTATTTATGAACGGATCTGAGCGATTTTGTTACACGAATTGTTTTATTATATATATGGTGTTTTAATGAATTCGGTTTGATTTCACACATATATAGGCAACTAGTCCTATCCGCGTAGTTTAGTTTTATAGGTAAATCCGATTCGTTCCACAGGGAGATGGAGTGTTTAATGGTTTTTAATAGTCTTTGAAGTTAAACTTATTTAAAGGGGGTTTTGGATTAGGAATTTATATTTAGCATAATAATAATAAAATATAACTTAATCTTAATTTAATTGAACTACTTATTAATTAAAATTACTAGATTACATGATTTATAGTTATTAACTTAAAAATGAACTAATTGAAACTATATTATTTGTGATAGAACAATATTATTACTAAATGATAATAAGTACAACAATAATTTTTTATAAAACTAAATGATTAAGAATTTATTTTAAACAATAAAATAAAATATTAAAATTAACTTAAATTAACTAAATAATAAGTTTTAATTAAATTAAAGGTGGATGAAAGGAAATTTTATTAATTATACTAATTATAAATTAAATACTTTAAAAGTAATAATAAAAGATTTAATTAAAACTTAGATTTTTAACAGTATTCGTACCAGCACTGTATTAGTATATACGCATTTCGCGTGTATTTATACGCATTCCGCGTATATTTTTGAAGCTACGCGTTTCGTGTATATATCTACACGGTCCGCGTATGTTATATTCGATGTGACAAAACAGTAACTATTAAACTGATGTATATTGATTAGATTTTTATTTCATCTGTATAATAATACGTAAATAAATGATAATAATAATAATTATTTTCAATATATAAATGGGAGTGTTTAGTTAAATGTTTCACCTCTAGATCCATGGATTGTTTTAAAATTAAGCTCTATTAAAATGTTTTAGTATAAAACTTTATATTTTTCTTTCGAATATATAAAGTTTCAACTAGCTAAATTAAATCTAATTTTCATTTGACCTTATTTAGGTAGTTTACTATTCCCAAGTATTTAAATTGAGACCTAACCCAGTTTTGACCTTCGCCAAAACTCAAATCATAACGGTTTCCCTTTTTACAATTTCACTATTATATAACTAATGATATCACCCAAACCACCGAACTTTATTTCTAAATTAGTGTTTAATAACTTATTCATAAGTTCGTCTAAATCACTATTAATGTTGAAGCTTAATTTATATAATTAAAAATAACTTTTGTTATTTGAATCTAATAAATTAAGTGACAAAGGTTAAATATCTAAATACATAATAATGGTTCTTCTAACTAGGCACAATGTTAAAAATACTTAAGTTACATTTTAATTTTTACAAATGATAACAATCCATTTCACTAGGGGCTCTACATCTAAGCGAACACTATGGAAATTTAGCTACTCATTATACTAGGGTAAACATAAAAATATAAATATACAAAAATAATAATAACGATAAAAATTGATAACGATAATTTTAATAGAATATACTTACGAAAATCTTCACTTTCATTAACTTCAAACGGTAGAAAATTACAATAACAGCACCCTTGAACTCGCACAATAATACCCTTAATCACGTACAATACACCCTTAAAATTGAAACTATCTTAATTCTTGACCTTTGAGAATTAATATGGAACTGTACCAAATTATACGGAGTACTAAAAATACAAAGATACTAATAAAATAAATTTGTTATGTTGATATCTCTCCTTTGCTCTCTTTCTCTTCAAATTGTGTCCCTGTCCTTTACAATATACTCCGTATTATAGTAGAATAGTAGTAGGTGTGATGATCATTTTTATTCTTTATTGCAGACAGTGGCTGAAAAGTAGTATTAATCAAACATAAAGTAACCGTCCCATTTGCAATTAGATCTGAATTTGGACTCAACAATACGCGTTTCGCGTAGCCATCCACACGTTTCGCGTAAGAGCAAAACACTACGCGTTCCGCGTAGTATGCCACACGATACGCTTAAGAGCAACTTTGAATCTGCATTTATAACATAACTTACGCATTTCGCGTAAATACTTACACGATCCGCGTAAGTTGAAACAGAAATTTTCTTATTTTTATTTTTGCGTTTGTTCTTTGTTGATCCTGTTTTGACGTATATTGACTTAGAACTTTCATTTGAACTCTTTTTCTTCGATCATCTTTAACTTGCATTCGAGTAACGTTATCTCGATATATATTTGGTTTAAATCCGTCGTTTATCGTCGTTTCTTCAAACTTCAAGCTCGTGTTTACTTTTGTCATTTTTCTCGTGAATTATGCATTTGAATGTCTTCGTAAACGGTAAAAACTGATGAAATATAAATGATATTGTGTCGAAATATATGTATGTTTAAAGCAATATCAAAATACCCCACACTTGAACGTTGCTTGTCCTCAAGCAATTACATCTTTTAAATAGAATCGGAACATTACATATTTCTCCATATCGAACATTAAATCACACAACACACTCCACACGAAATAAAAACACACACTATATGGAATAAGTTGGAAACAGTACACAATATTTATTGGATCACACGCACACCACACGAAATGAAATTCTGACAACAGAAACAAAGTTGACACTCGCGATTAAGGTTTAAAAATTTGGATCCTTAGGGAAAATTGGACCTTGTGAAAACGTTTTATGATTTTATAAAATGTCATGCTAGTTTTTACACTAGACACGTTTTCCTATTTTAACCTCAAATTCCGGTCGAGGGTAACTGAAAAACGTAGTCTCAGTCGGTGATTAGCAAGCTATCCGCCCCCATGAATGAAGTATCATGGAACTTGAAACCGAATGTCCAAAAAATGGTTTTACACAATATAGTTTATAAAATAGCATAAGTTTTAGAAGAAACTTATATCGTGTCCAAATATCATCGGTGAACCATGAGTTTGCAAATCTCAATTTGTTATGGCATATGTATGTTAACCGCGGTCAAACATAGATGCGGTTGATCTTTACGGAGATCATCCATCTGGGGATTAGATTCATTAGTCTTAAAAGCTAATTTGCAATGTGCCCCCCCCATTGTACGAGACAGATCCATCTCATGGTTAGGATAAGTCTAACCACCAAAAGCCCTGTTTGATGCTGAGGTGAGGTGGATTTTCAGCCGATGATAGAGATGACTTTTCAAGTTTTTTCGTCAACCTACAGTTGTTCTGGACTACATCTTCTAACATAAGTTAGAAAGTGTGTCATTTTGGAAGACTTTACTTCCTTAAGGGATGGACTTGATTCATCCTTTATTACTCGTATCAATGGGATATTCAGGTTTATACATTCCAACGCAATGATATCTGCAATAACTTCATAGAAACATGTGATAAATGGTTTTAAACATATGGGTTTATAAATTCTGTTATATTTGGTTTTTCTTTTATAGGTTTTAATCAAATAAACTTATGTATTTTTAATGTATGGAGACAATAATTTTGGTTTTTGACACCTAATCTTTAATTGCTCGTAATTACCTTAAAAATTGTCTAGATATATTTGTTTAAAAAATTTCAAAATTTTTCGTAAAAACCACCAAGTTATAAGTTCTCGAGAATTTATATATTCCCACCCCACACTTAAGAGTATCTAATGCCCTCATTACATAAAATTAGATTAAATGTATAAATTTAAGAGGACAAAAAGTGTAAAGTATATGGAACTTCCTTTGTTAAGTAATTGGACATTGTAAAATGCTTATCGTATGAATATATTCAATCCCTTTATCATAATATAAATGTAGTGCTTCGTTATGTCGAATGCATCATCATCATAAGTACCTGTCAACAAACATGTTAATCAAACAAAAGATGGGGTTGTACTTTAGTAGTACAAAAATTTTACCCCACACTTAAAATTTTTGTATATATAAAAAAAAATTAAAAGTAAAAGTAAATACTTAACACACATCATAAAAATCATTTTTTACAAACAAGATAAAAAATAAAATAAAAAAATCTAAAAACTAGAAAAACGGCCATACTGGGCCTCCTTGATTTTCCTCCTCCTGTTGCTGTTGCTGCCGTTGTTCATTTTGGCGTTGTTCTTCGTAAAAATGCCGATAGGCATCTTGACTTGCAGCTAGAGCAGCATTGGGGTCATAAGGTGGAGGTAGAGGATCACCGGGTGCTTGATATGGGGTGTATGAAGGAAAGACTGAGGGTGCGTAATGCTGTGGGTTAGCTGCGTATAGATTTGCCTGATGATGTGCCCACTCAAGTTGTACTCCCTGGCCCCTTTAATCATATCAGATGTTTTCTAAAATATTACCCCGAGCTAGTTGGGTATTCCTTATGTCCCCTAATTGTCGAGACAAACTAGTGTACTGGTTTTCTGATCTCTGTCCCCAATTTTCATATGAGTTCCTTACATCTAAACTCAATGAATTAAACGAATTTTGTAACATATCGAAATCAGAAGTACCTACATTAGACAAACTAGCCTGATCTGGCTGTCTCCGACTTCTCCTAGTATCTCGCTCAGGTTTATCATCTTCCTCCATAGGAGCGGGAGCAACAACTTCTTGTCGTCTTAAACTAATTACCCCACCCCTCACTTGTATAGCTTTTGTAGTTTTATATACATCCAATCCTAAAGTTCTAACAGCTTGATCTACTGATATGATTGGAGGTTCTGATTCACTCGGGTCGAGTCCGAACCAATTTCCTAAACAAGTGATATAGTGACCCCCCGACATGTCACTTGACCCTCTAGCACCTTTACCTACATGAGCCAAGAAGTAGGCAACTCC